>NC_138037.1:49049854-49574854 GCF_964106645.2 Podarcis pityusensis | reverse complement strand
GCATATCACAGGAAGAAATGTAGTCTGCAGTTGATTTTTGCAGGGAAGTATCTTGACGTAAACATTGCTGTGAACCTTGACGCCTATCCTTTCCATTGGTGATATTTGTTGATTGTTTAAACCTTGCTTGACTTTGAAAATGAATATAACATGTGTTGTTGAAGTTTCTGGTGCGTTATTCAGTTACTGGTAGCGCTCACCATAACGAACGTTTTATAAAGGCTGCAATATTCAAGTTCCAGTTGCAGCAGTGCAGATGGCTTGTCTGAGGTCTTGTCCTGGTGCTTCAGATAAGAAGCTGCTTCCCATGCAGAAATTCTTGAGCTTCAACCCGCCCCCTCCCCCCAGAGCCCATTCTTAATGCTAATAGTTTCTTGGGTACGATAATGTGCACACTAATGACCTACAGCAAAAGACTACGGCTTTAAATGGCTGAACAAAAATTTTAGCTTGGCTTTCAGACAGTGCGATTTCGCCGGAGGGTATTTTTCTAATGAACAAGCCAAACAAATTGCTATTCAGACAGAGTAGCAAGAGGTCGCAAAATGCGGTGCACTTGCTTGAAAATCTGAGAGGAGCTCTGGCAGTAACAGAAGCAGCAAAGGTGGCGGCAGAGGTGTTTGTGTGTGTGTCCTGTCACTGCCCAGTTGGGCACAGCTTAAAATATGGAAATAATCTGTTGAGTGACCCCATGTGGACTTATAGGCAGGTTGATGTACACAGGAGTGTAAAATCAGTGTAGGATGTGGCAAGAATGCAGAATTCAGCCACCAGAGTATCTCAGCTCTCTCTCTCTCTCTCTCTCTCTCTCTCTCTCTCTCTCTCTCTTTCTCTCTCTCTCTCTTTAAATCATGCTTCTATGTAGCTCTGAAGATTTCCTCAAAAGGAACCTCAGGTTTAGTGGCAATATGGTTTCTAGTGGTTTAGGTCCTTCATAGTCACCCTGGGAATTTATTGGAAGCGTGGGTATAAATTCCGAATAATAATCTCCCTATAATGGATGCTTCAGCCTTCCTCCGAGTGGGCGGCTGTTGCAGATACTGGCACTCGCTTGCCATCCCCAGGCAGCTGGAACGGAATGCACATGACCAGCTGGCCACTGGGGGAATTCCCCCTGGCTGCCTGGGTAGCTGGCCGAAGTTCACCTGCCAGCTGTTGGATTACAAATTGGCCAGTGAGTGGCCTCTTCCAGGAGGTGTGCCTTACCAGCTGAAAGGGCATTGGCTCCTCATATGCCCAGGCAGCCAGCAAGGTATAAATTCCTAATGATAATCTCCCTTTAATATATCTATGCTAGTCCATCATTGCATAGCTCCTTTTGGAGGATTTCTAGCACCATGTTGCAATTCCGGATTTGCATAAAGTCAGAGTTCTGGCCCCATCGGAAGGGAAAGGGTGTGAAGGTGAAAATGGAGAACTGCAGTTTTAAAAGAGTATATATTTAAAGCAGATGGATAAATGAGTAAATCAAGTTAATTTGGAATATGCGGGGGGGGGGTTAAAAAAAATTAAGGAACCACAGAATAAGGGAGAAGGAAGTCGAGTTTTGAAATGTTCAAATGATTGTAAAATTACTGAAATGTATAAAACTGAAAATCATTAACAACAACAGCAGCAGCAGCAACAACAACAACAAACCTTTTAGTCCTAAAAAGAAAAGAAGAGAGAGAGAGAGAGAGAGAGAGAGAGAAAGAAAGAAAGAAAGAAAGAAAGAAAGAAAGAAAGAAGTGCAAAGAGGGTTGCAAGAAGCAGGTCCTTTTTTCAGCCAGAACTCACTAGAATGCCATTCCAGCAGCTCTCCAGTGGGTGCCATTGCCATTACAGTGGTACCTTGGGTTACATACGCTTCAGGTTACAGACTCCGCTAACCCAGAAATAGTACCTCAGGTTAAGAACTTTGCTTCAGGATGAGAACAGAAATCATGAGGCGGCAGTGGGAGGCCCCATTAGCTAAAGTGGTGCTTCAGGTTAAGAACAGTTTCAGGTTAAGAACGGACCTTTGGAATGAATTAAGTACTTAACCTGAGGTACCACTGTATAAGAGAACAAGGGAGGCATTCATGGTGAGTTATGGCACCTTTTTTCCTAGGAAAAAAATAGCCCAGGAGAAGGAATGAGTAGAAGTCATGAAAAGAGGTGAAGGAGAAAGTGGGCTTCAGAAGAGAAGGGGATGGTGGCTTCATAACTGGACGGAATGTGAAAAGGGTGCCTAGTAGCTGCTGTGGGGAAGGGGGGAGGGAAGGATGCAGGGATTTGCCATGATGGTTGTCTGTATGCAAGGGGTGCTGCAGAATAGGAAGTGAGAGAAGAGGGCATCAGCGTGGGGGTGAAGGTGAAAACGGGTGCAAAATGGTTCTGCAGAACAGAACAGGGAAGCTGGGGTGATTTCTTGAAACAGAATGTCTTGTAGCTGGTGCAGTTGCAAGTTGGTGGCTGACTGAACAGGGGGGCAGAGCCCCACAAGTAATTACAATATTAATACTAGCACTAACATCTTTCATTGCAGCTGGTGATGTGATTTTATCCATTTCTAAGCTTTCTGGTCACTTTGAAGAGCTGCAAGTGAAGAGCAGTGGGGGAAATTCGCATGTGCCTTTCAGTTGACACGACCTACCTTTGTCTTTAGATCTGCAGAGAATTAAAATAGAGCCTGAGCTAAGGTTCACTGTGTAAGGTTTATACTTCCGTTGTTGTGTATTTCCAAAATGCTTCCAAGATTTATTTTAAAATCAACAATGAGGAGGGGAGGGCAGTTCCCTGTACAGAGCAAGTAAATGATGGAGAATAAATTAAATTCCTCCTTAAAATAGAGGTGCTGTGATAGCTGCAATGCACCTTGAGTGAAAATCAAGAAGGGTGTTCTCCAGGGACAAATGAAAACAAATCTAGTTTCAGGCAATAAAAATAAACAAAGGGAAGTCCTAAACTCTTACCCAGGCACACTATGTGGTCTAACATCATCTTGTAAATTGTGCAACATAGGAAACTCGGCTAAAGCATCCATGAGAGATGGCCATCCAACCTCTGCTTAGAAATCTCCAAGGAAGGGGAGTCAGGAGCCTTCCAAGGGAGATCCATCTTCCATGTACAGTGGTACCTCGGGTTACAGACGCTTCAGGTTACAGACACTACAGGTTACAGACTCCGCTAACCCGGAAGTAGTGCCTCAGTTTAAGAACCTTGCTTCAGGATGAGAACAGAAATCGTGCGGCGGCAGTGGGAGGCCCCATTAGTTAAAGTGGTACCTCAGGTTAAGAACAGTTTCAGGTTAAGAACAGACCTCCAGAATGAATTAAGTTCTTAACCCGAGGTACCACTGTACAGTCATACCTCCGTGAATGTCCACCCCCTTGATCGTCCATTTTGGCGGACGTCCGCGGCAAACCCAAAAGTACCGGAACATGTAGTAGTAGTAGTAGTAGTAGTAGTAGTAATAATAATAATAATAATAATAATAATAATAATAATAATAATTTATTATTTATACCCCGCCCATCTGGCCGGGCTTCCCCAGCCACTCTGGGCGGCTTCCAAAAAATATTAAAATACTGTAATACATCAAACATTAAAAGGTTACTTCAGGGTTTGCCGCTTCGCGCATTCGCAGAAGCGCAAAACCACTCCACATGCATGTGTAGAGCGATGCTCTGTTGAGCGTCCGGGGCTCTGGAACAGATAAAAAGTAAACAATTATTTGACCCCAGTTATTTGACACAGAGGGGAAAACCTGCAGATACAGTCCAAAAGGTGCACAGGGAGTTCTGTATATATGGGAGAATTCTAAAAAGCAAGTGGTCTTCACTGACCTGGTGCAAAAAGATCTTGTCATCCAGAGGAGCCCTGGCTGCCTAGATAAAATACTATCGCCGCCCACGTGCTTTATTTTATTTATTTATTTAGTTTAAAATTATTTTTTTCTTCACTTCTCACATCCCTCTGTGCCCCCCTAGCCTTGTGTTGTTGTTGTTGTTGTTGTTGTTGTTGTTGTTGTTGTTGTGCCCTCAATCTTTCCCAACATCAGGGTCTTTTCCAGGGACGCCTTGTGTTATGACCCCCCCCCCCCCATTTATGCATTTTTCACCTGTGGCCCCCTTGGAATATTGGGAAACACTGCTTTACCTTTATAGCAGTGTTTCCCAATAAAGGTAAGGGTAAAGGTACCCCTAAAGCAATGACAAACCTAGACAGGATTTTAAAAAGCAGAGACATCACCTTGCCAACAAAGGTCCGTATAGTTAAAGCTATGGTTTCCCCAGTACTGATGTATGGAAGTGGGAGCTGGACCATAAAGAAGGCTGATCGCCGAAGAATTGATGCTTCTGAATTATGGTGCTGGAGGAGACTCTTGAGAGTCCCATGGACTGCAAGAAGATCAAACCTCTCCATTCTGAAGGAAATCAGCCCTGAGTGCTCACTGGAAGGACAGATCCTGAAGCTGAGGCTCCAATACTTTGGCCACCTCATGAGAAGAGAAGGATGAGGAGATTTCACCCCTCCCATATCCAAGAATCTCCTGAGGAGTCTGCTGATTCTCCAGAGAGGAGGAGGCGTGTTCTGCTCTCTACTTATTCTGCTCCAGCACAGAGTCAGTCAGTCAATCAGTCAGTGTCGGGGAGAGAGAGAGAGAGAGACTGAGTGTTAGAGATTGTGTGTAGAGATAAGGTTGCTGCTAAGAGCAGCTGCAGACACTCAGTGCAGTGCAGCATTCATTTATGCTTAGACCTATTTAGCTCTGTATATAGTTGTATAATAGTTGTAGATAGAATAAAGAAGATATTCTACAGAGCTGCTCTCCGAGTTGTTTATATACTCTGCTAGACTCTGCTGTACTCTGCTGTGCGACGACTGTCTTCTTGTTGGAGTGAATCCGGTGCTCACAACTCTAAGCTGTGAGTCCACAGCACTTTGACCTGTTCCTGTGCAGAAGGTGGTCTCTGGAAGTGCTACCCAGCTCGCCTAGCCCAGTCAGGGCTGAAGTGGATGAGTCCAGTTGGTGACACTGGCTCAAGGGCGATGCTGACAAAGACTCCCTGGAAAAGACCCTGATGTTGGGAAAGATTGATGGCACAAGGAGAAGGGGACGACAGAGGACGAGATGATTGGACAGTGTTCTCAAAGCTACTAATATGAGTTTGACCAACCTGCAGGAGGCAGTGGAAGACAGGAGTGCCTGACTTGCTCTGGTCCATGGGGTCATGAAGAGTCGGACACAACTAAACGACTAAACAGCAACATTCCATAATAATAATAATAACAACAACAACAATTTTATTATTTATATATTATTTCTATATTTCAGCACATAAATGTTGAATGCTTTACCATTCCAAAACTTAGCCAACAAATATTTTGAAAACTGGTTTGTTTGTTTGTTTGTTTGTTTGTTTTAAAAATCTGACATTCTATTAAATTGCACTGAGATTTCAACAAAGGCTTTAAAACCAATGAATGGGTTGTGTTTTGTGATCCTGCCTATACATCAGCATTTGATTTTGTGGTGCAGTTTTGATCCATGGCTAATTTCCAACATGCTCAGGGAAAATGGCAATTAACTTGCTTAATTGCTTCTATTACACCATAGACATTTGATTCATTCAGCACTTTCTTCTTGGCCTCCAATTTATCAGCACTGATTTTCAGAGTTAGTACTAATTTGTGGCTGTGCTTATGATGAACCAGAACCTCAGGTCTTCTCTGAAACAGTGCTGTTACACAGCTCAGAAGTTAACACCACAAAACTATAAGAACATGCCTTATCTGCTTGAGGTTCCAACATCAGACTTGCTGAGGAAGAGCTACAGAAAAGCTATTATAATCTGCTGCCCCCGTTATTGCAAAATAAAGTAAACAGAAGAAGACAAGTCAATTGCTATGGAGTAAAGGAACGTAACGATAGCTGATACATCAAAGTGCAACTTTTATGAATGGACTGAGCTCCTGGTGGCAATTGTACCTTGAAGCCTGAATCTAGGCAGAATATTCATTTGGGGTCCTTATAAGGAAAGATTTAGAAATGAACCTGTACCCCGTTGCTATGATAAAAGACCTCAACCTCACTTTGCACTGTTTCATTATTCTTTTCAAATACAAACACTCTGTTTCCACTGAAGTGAGAGGATTTATGAACCCATAAACCTCTTGATGAGAAGCAGAGAGAGAAGATTGATTTCTACCAGTAATAGGCCTTACGGGTTACATAACAAAACAACGAAAACAAAAACAAACCAATAACCAATATTCTTTATTAAATATCTAGCCCATACTGCCTCATAAAGGCACCCAGGGCAGCGAAAAACAAAGCAGTAAAAATAACACAGCAAAAGACCCTTAAACACATTAAGAACATTTAAAAATGTCTGAAAACATTTAAAAACAAGGACATACATTCACAGCTAAGAATGTCAAGGTTGCCAGCAACAACCTTGGTGAACAGGAATGTTTTGAAAATCCTCCTAAATGTTAATAATGAACCCACCTCACCAGTGAGGGTGTTCTGCAGCCATGGAGATGCTACTGATAAGGCTCTGTCACAGGTCCGGCCAAGGGTTCAGCACCTAGTAGGCAGCACCCATGTTAATGGGAGACGAACATGGAAATGAACAGGAGGCTTTGAATTAAATTTCTTTGGCAACGTGATTTAATTCCGCATCTTTCCGAGCATTTTTGGTTTTGTTCGTAAGCATGATTACTTAATTGGAGACAGACCCCCCCCCCCATATAATGACTTGTATACACAAACAGTGCTCGTTTCAGCGGCCTAGGACCCACGTACCTATGGGACCGCCTCTCCTGGTATGCCCTGCGGAGGACCTTAAGGTCCACAAATGACAACACTTTGGAGGTCCCAAGTCGCAAGGTGGTTAGATTGGTCTCAACTAGGACCAGGGCCTTTTCAGTACTGGCCCCGACTTGGTAGAACACTCTGTCACAAGAGACTAGGGCCCTGCGGGACTTGACATCTTTCCGCAGGGCCTGCAAGACAGAGCTGTTCTGCCTGGCCTTTGGTTTGGACTCAGTCTGACCCTTACGTTTCCCTCCCCTTATGGTTTTGATCTATGGGCTACTTTTAAAATGAGGCTGCATTTTAATTTGCATTTTAACCTGTATTTTAAATTGTCCCCCCCCATAATGTTTTTCCTGTAATTTTACTGGTGTTAGCCGCCCTGAGCCTGGCTCTGGCCGGGGAGGGCGGGGTATAAATAAAATTTATTATTATTATTATTATTATTATTATTATTATTAACCTCCAAGGAAGGAGAGTCCATCACTTTCTGAGGGAGTCCATTCCACTGTCGTTTCGTTTTCTGAGAACAGCAGATATGATGGCGTGAATCGGAAATCAGTAATCTTCCTTAGAAGCATGTGCTTGAAAGATAATGGCAACCTGTTTGAACAAGTATCAAAATCCATATGATATCCAAAGTGTTACACACCAAAATTACATTGATTGCAGACTTGCATGATCAAGTGCTCCAAAGCAATGCTGAAAGGATTATATTAGATGAGAAGGGGAGAGACAGAGAGAGCGCAGTGCAAAGGTTTTGATAACCATACAGAATGGAATGTGAAACACTTGCCTGAAGTGTCTGCTTATTTTACTATAAATAACAGCAGCTTCAGCACAGTGCAGCAAAATGCTTAGAGAAAACTGAAAGGATAAGCAAGGGTGGCAGCCGGAAGGCAGGAAACATAATCTCCAGTTTGGAAAAGGTTCAAGGTCATGCATCCACCAGTTCACCATCATCACCCCACATTTCATTGGCAAAGTTTGTATAGGGCAGGGGTAGTCAACCTTTTTATACCTACCGCCCACTAATGCATCTTTCTTGATGGTAAAATTTCCTTACCACCCACCAGTGCTCAATGGAAGGAGGATTCAGTTTTTGATGTAGAACCCCCTACCGCCCACCTAGAACCCTGAAATGCCCACAAGTGGGCAGCAAGGACCAGGTTGACAACCTCTGATCTAGTGAGTCTGTAATTGAATTGGCCTCTATAGAGGTTTGACAAGATGTAGACTCCATTGATGTCCATAGTTCACATAGGGTTACCTTCAAACCTTTAACTGTTAACCAGAGATGATGTCAGTGCAGAAGAGATAAAGTTGTGCACCTGGGGCTTTCTGCCGGCTGGGTCATTCATGCAAGCTGAGAGATAGACAAATCCCAAGCAAGTCAGCTAGAAGCTGCTTCTGGGGGAAATGCTCAGTGCCTTCTGCTTACATTTGGGCTTCCAGTGGTGGCAGACAACTTTCTGAATGGGTGGGGATATGTTTCCCCAAGTAAACATGCACTAGTGGCCTTAAGATAAGCCACTATTTCTCAACCTCACCTGAGGGGTAAAGGAATGATCATACTGATGAAGTAATTTGTAGGATTGTTGTAACTAAAAATATGCTCTAATGTATAATTTTTTTTATTAAATTTGCGATCCCTGAGCCAAGGAGATAAGTAACTATACAACCTTTAGAAGAGATCTGAAGGCAGCCTTGTATAGGGAAGTTTTTAAATGTTTTATTATGTTTTTATAAATGTTGGAAGCTACCTCGTCAGACAGGCAGGATGTGGTGGTGGTGGTGGTGGTGGTGATGATGATGATGGAATAGGACGTCCCTATTTTCATCAGAGAAATGTTGCCGGGTATGTAACAAAATAGTTGCATGTGTCTTTCCCCCCACAAGGATTTGAAGTGAGACATGGCATTTCTCTCAGGGCTGTGGGTCTGGGTCTGAGGGCAGAGCGGCAGCGGTGGTGGGGACTCTTCCAACTTTACTATGAACCAGATCTGAAACTAGAGCTTGGTGTAGATTTTGCAAGATTGGATGGTATGGTATAGGTAGGCTGGGGTGGATCTACACACGGGGGGGGGGAACGATAAATAAATCAGAAATTAGATCGTTATAACAAAAGAGAAAAAAACCCCTATCTAAAACTGTGTAGAAAAGTTTTCTGCTCTACAGCACCATCTGGTGTTGCATGTTTATAACCCATTCAAAACACTGTTTGTTTTTACTTATGTAACTGAGTTCCTAGACTGTTTCTCATTCTGTTTTTATTGTGAACAGTTGTTGCACCCATTAGCTACAGGTGGAAACAAACTTGAGATTATCCTACACTCTCTCATGTAGCTATACACTGGAGCTATTCCCTCCCCACTATTTACTTCTGGATCAGCTCTCCCCCCCCCCCCCCATGCAAGATTAAACCTTGTAGAATGTACCTCTGTTCACCGCTACCATTTGCAGATTTCCCCTGCTTTTATTTAATCACCAACCAAATGATCTTTGTAAAAGTTCACAGAAGCTCAGTCACTAAGAAGATGTTCTGAGGCTTTATTATTCTACTGGTTATTGAAGTTTTCCCATTTCTTTTATATATGCATGTAGTGCCTGGGAACTATTGCCAATGGGTCTCCTTAGTAAATAAATTATTGTGATTATTGACTTGCGAGTGAGAAATGCTGGCTGAATTTTTATTGATGGAATATTCATGGTAGGTGGCAATTTTAGCACAGTTTGTGACTGGAATACAAATCAGAGCATTAGCATCCCATGCTCACTTCTGCCAGAAACCTCCTTCACAAACAAGCCTGGGTTTAAACAGCAGTTTGATGCTTCTAGGCAGGTGGAGGATGATGGTTTTATTATGCTGTTTAAAGTAATATGTTCATCAACTCCACCTCCCCATCAAATCTCCCTAAACAACCGTTCTTCTAGATTTCTTATGCAGATGGCAGCAAGAGATGATAAGACATGTGGCCATTGCGTGTGTGCAGGGGGGTATTTTTCAATTTGCTGTACAAAACAGAATGTGTGCATGCAGCAAACTGGTTCTGAGCATTGACCTGTCACAAACTGAAAGTGCCAGTATTTCTGTGATGAGTATTAGGGATTTTCTCATGGAGATTGTGGGCATGCTAGCTATTTGTATCGGTTCAGTATACCTGAAGGAGTGTCTTTACCCCCATTGTTCTGCCCAGACACTGAGGTCCAGTGCTGAGGGCCTTCTGGCAGTTCCCTCGCTGTGAGAAGCCAAGTTACAGGGAACCAGGCAGAGGGCCTTCTCGGTAGTGGCACCTGCCCTGTGGAATGCCCTCCCACCAGATGTCAAAGAGAAAACCAACTACCAGACTTTTAGAAGACATCTGAAGGCAGCCCTGTTTAGGGAAGCTTTTAATTTTAATAGGTCATTGTATTTTAGTGTTTTGTTGGAAGCCACCAAGAGTGGCTGGGGAAACCCAGCCAGATGGGTGGGGTATAAATAATAAATTAGTAGTAGTAGTAGTAGTAGTAGTAGTAGTATTCACTGCATACTGATGTGCATGATGCCCTATGTATTTTTCAGGTCATGCATGGGGGATGTAACAGCTGATGGACTGAATAAATCCCATCCCCTCAACAGTCTTAAGAAGTGGCTGAGAGTGCTTCATCATCCTGGATATTGACCATATTGGAGGTAGGGGTGGGCATTAAAGTCCAAAGAATCTGGAGGGGAAGACCACCTTACAGCTATAACTCAAGTATAGCTTAAATTGCAGGAGGCCAACTTTTCAAGTCCGCAGAACCGGATTATCCTTGGCCATGATGCTCAGAAACAAGACACCAGTTCTGATCTCCTTGGCCAGGCATCTCCAGGCTCATTGGCTTAAGAATCCAGCATCACTGCCAACCATTCTATTGTACTTCTTCAGCACTCCTCCCACTGTTGAAATGGAGAGAGGATGGTGATGACGACGACAACAACAACAACAACAACAGCGTATTATTTATATGCCACCAATATGACTGGGTTGCCTCAGCCACTCTGCTTCTAACAAATTAAAACATCAAACATGGGGTCAGGATGCTGCCAGGGCTCCCAGCTGGTTGCCCAGGAAAGTACAAAGACAAGGGAAAGTTTCTTACTGTCCTTTTTTATTTCAAACTTTACAGAGAGAGGTTATAGAACCCAGCCTCTTGGATAATGGAGTTGTCCCGAGTGAATCCCAACACCTCATCACTCCCACGTCCTCATTCGCCATCCTCATCACCTCCTCTATGGGTGCTGCTATGTGCCCTCTGTCTTTGAGCTCTTTGCTCACCCACTTTCAAGGCTCGCCGGGTTCTGGGAGATGGAAGGTCTGGAATGCTTTCTAATGACAACGTGTCAGCCTGGTATTGCTCTGGCTCTCCCACGATTTCCCAACTTCCCCCCTCATCTGCCTCTGAGCTGCCACTTCCCTCAAATCCCTGTTGTAAATCTATACTATCTTCCTTCTCCTCCTCCCTGGAAGGGTCAGGATGGGGGAGGTGGTCTCCACCATTCCTCCTCTGCCCAGTCCCTGACACACAGGAAAACATCAAATGTTAGAAAACTTCCCTTCAGATGACTTCTAAAAGTCATATAGTTATTTATTTGTTTGACATCTGTGGAGAGGATGTTCCACAGGGATGACACAATTACCGAGAAGGCCCTCTGCTTGGTTCCCTGTAACCTCACTTCTCTCAATGAGGGAACTGCCAGAATTTTATTATTTATACCCCGCCCATCTGGCTGGGTTGCCCCAACCACTCTGGGCAGCTTCCTATATATATATAAACATAATAAAACATCAAACATTAAAAACTTCCCAATTCAGGGCTGCCTTCAGACCCTCTGCCTGGTTCCCTGTAACTTCAGTTCTCTCAGTGAGGGAACCACCAGAAGGCCATTGGAGCTGGACCTCCCATCCCCTCCAACATTTCTCTGATGAAAATAGGGACACTGTATTCCATAATTTTACTCTTTATACCCCACACATCTTACTGGGTTGCCACGCTGGGCAGCTTCATACACACACACACACACACACACACACACACTTAATAAAACATTAAGCATTAAAAAAACCTTCCCCTTACAGGATTGCATTCAGACAGCTGGGGTGTCAGATAACTTCATACCCTCCAACATTTCTCCAATGAAAATAGGGACATCCTAAGGAAAAGTGGGACATTCAGGGATCAAATCAGAAACTGTGATGGCTTCTCTGAATCAAGGACATCCCTGGAAAATAGGGACACTTGGAGGGTCTGACCTCAATGTCCAGGCTGAACAATGGGGGTTGAGATGATCCTTTAGGTGTACAGGGCCAACGCCATTTAGGGCTTTAAAGGTCAGCACCAGCACTTTGAATTGTGCTCATTTAGCACCAGTGTTATATGGTCTCTGCGGCCGCTCCCAATCACCAGGCTAGCTGCTGCATTCTGGATTAGATGTAGTTTCCGAGTCACCTTCAAAGGTAGCCCCACCCAGAGTGCATTGCAGTAGTCCAAGCAGGAGATAACCAGAGCATGTACCACTCAGGTGAGACAGTCTACAGACAAGTAGGGTCTCAGCCAGAGTACCGGATGGAGATGGCAGATAGCTGCCCTGGACACAGCTGCAGAGCCGTCTTTCCCATCAGGCTTAGTGGTGCGTTGCGCCAGAGTGCCAGCCTCTCAGGGGTGCCCCAGCAAGTGGGGGAGCTGCTTGGCTTTGCCAGCGGCCTCCCCTTTCCATGCAGGCCCGCCAGCTGCGCCCCGCCAAGCATATGGCTGGTGGGTGTGCAGCTTGCCTCCCAAACCTCCACAGGAGGAGAGTGATCCCTGCAGAAGCTTAGGATGGAAGCTGCGCCCTGCCAACTATATGGCTGGCAGGCACGTGGCTTCCCTCCCAAGCCTCTGCGGGGATTGCTCTCCCACAACGGCATGGGGGAGAGTTGTGCCCCCCCCCCCATGGCTGGCAGTGTGCAGCTTCTGTTAGAATTCCTGCTTCGTGACTGCAGTCATGGGATTGTGGTCTTTGACATGACGGTATATGTTTTGACTCCACAGAGTGGGAAGTGACAGAGACAGGATGTTTGTGTTACTGTGTTCCGTGAAGTGGGACTGTTATCCTTTGTTCTTTTTCTCTTTGCTGTCTGATGCTAGAGAGAGAGAGGGAGCCATGTTGCAGTGCTCCGTGTGTATTTATATGTAAATAAAGTAGATTAGCCAAAATGCTGAGTTCTGTCACGCGAACTGCGCAGACTCCACAGATCCCTAAGTGTGCCAGTTGGCATCGGTTGCTGTGATATTCGGGCTGAAGAAAGCTTTTGAAGCTCCCGAACAATCAACCAGGAGGGAGAGAACATGCCAGTTGGGCATGTGTCTCTGCCAGGGTCCTATTCAAGTGTAGGCTGAGCTCCTGACAGCTTCGCCTCCCCATCCATGGTTATTTGGGGGCGCTGGGCAGATATTTGCACCCCGGCACCGCATCTGCCAAAGATGGCCCTGCACAGCTGCCTTGGGTAGTCTGCATCTGGATGGGGTACCATTTCTTGTTCCACCTTGGGCATCAACGTGTCATGGGCTGGCCCTGCTTCTCACTCAATATTGTTTTCAATCTCTTTTTCAAATAAAAGCCATTGGGGTGTTGGGGGAAGAATCTCCTTTGAATGGTAATCCAGTGGAACTGCGATAAAGTTCAGAGAATTACAAGTATCTTTAGTTTTATCGCTGAGGATCAAATAAGTTATATCTCTGGGTATACAGAGAGAAATGAGAGCTCAATTTCAAACTCAAAAGATATTAAATCATATTGAGAAGGAAAAAAATATAAAAAGAAAAGATAATTTATTTGAGCAGAGACATTCTTTTTCCTTCAAATATGCCCTAGTGTAAAAGCTCTTCTTTTGAAGTAATTTAAAGTTAAAATTAGCAGTGACACACACCTTTGTCTTTAATCAGTGTTAAAACCTCAAAAATAAAAAGACAGCCAGATAGACAGGGGAAATAATTGTGTAACTGGAGAAAGACCCATTATCTGAAGTAATAATATGGTATTGGGATTTGACAAAGTTTGCATGACTTTAGGTAGCAATGATATAAAAGTATTGCTGCTTTGCAGTCTGCCTGAATGATGGACATCTGGAGAGCTAATGGGCTGGAGGTTTCCCCTCCCATTCAAAAGGAGCAAGTAAAGGTAAAAGTAAAGGACCCCAGGATGGTTAAGTCCAGTCAAAGGCGAGTGTGGAGTTGTGGCACTCATCTCACTTTCAGGCTAAGGGAGCCGGCGTTTGTCCGCAGACAGCTTACCAGGTCATGTGGCCAGCATGACTAAACTGCTTCCGGTGCAACGGGACACCATGATGGAAAACAGAGCGCACGGAAACACTGTTTACCTTCCTGCCGCAGTGGTACCTATTTATCTACTTGCACTGCTGTGCTTTCGAACTGCTAGGTTGGCAGGAGCTGGGACAGAGCAATGGGATGCGGGTGGCCCTGTGGTCTAAACCACAGAGCCTCTTGGGCTTGCTGATTAGAAGGTTGATGGTTCGAATCCCCCTGATGGAGTGAACTCAAAAGGAACACAGTGATCAAGGAATCACAAATGCCTCAGGGCGTAATCCTGCACTCATCACCCACCAGCTGAAGGACGGAATCCCTCTCTCAATGCCAGAAGAACACCAGATACACTGCCACCATAACATGTACACAGGTGGAACTAAGAGGTGGCCATTGTAGCGGAGAGCTCCTCTCTGACAGCAACATCGCTGCCACTGTCAGGAGAGTAGTGGCATGGCAGGGCTCTACCACACTGGCTGCTTCTGAGTGAAATGCCTCATACACACTATCAGAATGGCTGGAAAGGGGTGGACTTATGTCTGGGGCTTGGGCCACACAAGGAAGGAAAACACTTACACTGTAACTCCTTCAAACAATGGCCATACCCTAGTCAGTGGAGTAATTTCATTGAAACTTCAGAACTGAGATTCGTTCAACCTTCAAATTCATTCAAGCTTTAGTGAAAGCATTTCCCTCCTCTTGACTTCTGTTTGTGTCTGTCCTTCTTCCTTCTTGCCTCAGCCGTGTAAAAAGGTAGAGGGACCCCTGACCATTAGGTCCAGTCGTGACTGACTCTGGGGTTGCGGTGCTCATCTCGCTTTATTGGCCGAGGGAGCCAGCGTACAGCTTCCGGGTCATGTGGCCAGCATGACTAAGCCGCTTCTGCTGAACCAGAGCAGCGCACGGAAACGCCGTTTACCTTCCCACCAGAGCGGTACCTATTTATCTACTTGCACTTTGACGTGCTTTCGAACTGCTAGGTTGGCAGGAGCAGGGACAGAGCAACTGGAGCTCACCCCGTCTCGGGGATTCGAACCGCCAACCTTCTGATCGGCAAGTCCTAGGCTCTGTGGGTTAACCCACAGCGCCACCCGCATCCCTCCTCAGCTGTGCATGACCCCTCAAAAAACTTTCCTAGTTTAGGATATACCCTGGGATTCAAATCAGGGACTTTCAGTCTAGCATGTAATATATAAGCCGCCCCTCCAGGCAAGTGTTCCCTGTGTGCGGTTCATGTGCTTCTGGTGCCTAGGACTGGATTTTTGCAGTTGGAAGATGTTGCTTTGCTACATTCACAGCAGTGCAGTCCTGGAGACCAAGGCATCTCTCCAAGCCAGTCTTTAGCCAGCCTGCCCAAGATGGATCTCTCCTTATTCTCCCCCCAAACCTATAACAGCTCTTTTACCCTCACTAATGATATCACCACCAGCCAGGGGAGGCCTAGTCCCTATAGACCAGCTTCTAGATGTTAAGGATAATGGCTTAATTTCCTGAAATGGGAAAGTGTGCTTATGCTGAATTGCTGTATATTTTTGGCATGGGGTTTTTCCTTTGGTAGTAGCTCTCTCATGTGATTGGCTGACTGTGAGTCACATGAGAAAGGCATTCCATTCTGTTGTGACTGTTATTCAAGCAACTGTCGTTTTTAACTGCTTTCTGCTCATGTGTGTGTGAGGGTGAGAGAGTGAGTGAGTGAGAGAGAGAATGGCTACTGAGAGAGGTTTTTCTGGATGCCGCTGAGGCAGTGTGTGTTGGTGTGGTCAGTCTGGGGTGAAGAAGAGGGAGGAAGTTCCCTAAATGTTAATAGGGAGAAACCTGTGCTCTCTATAAGGAACAAAGTGAATAAGCATGAGATTGTAGATATGCTCTTCTCAGTTATGTGTTTATGAAAGTAAAGCTGTTTTGAATATAAAGAGTCTGGACACTGTATAGCATCAAAAATTATTTTTACATATGTACACGACAATGGAAACATCTCCAGCTAGTACCTTCTGTGTCAACTAGTCACTAGAACTCTTTAGACCTGCAAAGAGACAGTTAACAGACTTGGCTTGAGCTATTAGTAAAGAGACTGTGTTGACCACTTTAGCAGTCTCTTTTCATACAAAACCTGTCTCACAGATAAAAAAACAGAGGCCACACCTGGGGAAAGCTGGCCTTTGGTCTAATGTTCATAGGTGCTGACCGACAATCTGAAGACTGCAAAACCGAGGACCCTTGGATTTTTCTGGTTGGACTCTATGTGCATACAGTTGTTGGTTAAGAACGGACCTCTGGAACGAATTACGGTAACCAGAGGTACCACTGTATTCAGAAGCATACTGCCTCCCACCATAGAGCAGAGTATAGCCATTGTAGCTAGTAGCCCCTGCTAGCCTTAACTTCCATAAATATGTGTTATATTCTTATAAAGCCATCACTTTAAGTTGGTGGTCATCATTTCCTTTTGTGGGAATGGATTCCATAGTTTAACTATGTACTCTGTGATGAAGAATTTTTTACACAAGGTGTTTGGCCCACACAAATTCCATTTACAAACTATGTAGGCAAAAATGCAAGTCTTTTATTTTTTGTTTAACAAGATGTCTGTACTGCTTAGTCTGTTCATTTTGATATAAAAGAATATCTATTAACCTCTCTTTGTAATGCTCTAATTAAGCCAAAGACCTTCATATTGATTGCTGATGGCAGATGAGAATGATTCGCCCCATGTAGATTGATTTAACTGGATGGCGCTATTTTGAAACGTTTATTATTTAACTAACCACAGGCTCTGAAACCACTGGTTCAAATAATTAAATCAAATCCAACATAACAAAGACGATCTAGAGGGAGAATCATATGTTCCATTTATCCCAGTGGACGGATGGCAAGCCGTTCTTCTGTACTGATCCGATTTCTGTTCCTGAGCTCTTAAATACATTTAACCTTTTCTTATAAGCTCCTGGATTCCAGAATTAGCATTCAGAACTCAGCAGCTGACACAATGGCTCTGCTAACCAGAAGCAGCATGTTTAGATTTGATCTTATAGCTAAAACAAAAATGTGATTAATTTGGATTTACCCTTCACAGTTGACAGTCCATTGTTGTCCGTTTTTTGCATTCAGGTTCTCACTGTCAAGGAACAGGGGTCCAGGATTGTTGGGTCTCAGTGCTTGGAGGATGCTCATCTACAAATGCCTAAAATGGACTCTTGTTCCAGGATAAATACTCAACCTTCTCCAACATTTCATGTATTTTAACTTGCAATAGCCTTGGACAAACTGTTGAGAACCTTCTGGGTAAAGCAGCTTAATGAATAATGGACAAGTGGAACTCATAACAGGACAGTTTAGTGTGAAAAATTCATGCTCAGGATTCCAGACTGCCTTGAGTCTTGCTGGAAATGTCAGGGACTGGGCAAAGGAGGAATGATAGAGACCACCTCCCCATCCTGACCCTTCCAGGGAGGAGAAAGAGGAAGAGGAAGAGGAAGACAGTATAGATTTACAACAGGGGTTTAAGGGAGGTAGCAGCTCAGAGGCAGATGAGGGGGAAAGGTGGGCAATCATGGGAGAGCCAGAGCAACACCTGGCTGACACGTTGTCATTTGAAAGCATTCCAGACCCTCCATCTCCCAGAACCCGGTGAGCCTTGAAAGTAGGAGAGTAAAGAGCTCAAAGACAGAGGGCACATAGCAGCACCCATAGAAGTGACGGATGAGCTACAATGTGGAAAAGTGGAAAAGTTCCCTCAAGACAAGAGCAGGTCGGAAAAAATGATTGATTATGCTGAATTAGATAGCCTATCCGAAAAATTAAAGAGCAAACCAAGGAAAGAATTCATTTCAAAATGGGAAGTATTTAAAATATATTTGAAAATCAATAATACTGACTTAGAATCCATAGCGGCGTTTGAATAATTCCAGCGATATCATTCACTAGTTATATGATTTAGCATATTTTGAAGTGATTTGAAGTAATCTGTAAAAATTGAAAGAAAAAAAGGACAGTAAGAAACTTTTCCTTGTCTTTATATTTTCCCGGGCAACCAGCCAGGAGCCACTGACAGCACCCTGACAGGAAAGAGCATTGGACAAGATGGATGCCACAACTGGAAAAAAGACAAACCTTTGCCAGAGGCAAAGGCAAGCTTCTTCAGTGGGATGTGAGAAACCAGCATGATAGGAAATGGTGACAAGGTTTGCTTCATTTGGGCTTCCATAGCTGGGAAGAAAGGAACATGCTCTTGCCCCCCAGACCTCTCCCCCTCCTGCCCTCCCTCTATGCAATAGCTGAAGAGTGGGCTGTAATAGACTTGGGTTCTTAGCTATCTAGCTGCTTTATTTCCAAATTAAAATAAAATGTAGCTCTCTGGAACAATCAGCACGCCATCTCTTTCGGTCAATGAGTCCTTAAGCTGTTATTTTCCCTTTGGTTAAGCAGATCAAAAGCTCCTTTGCTAAGTGGAATTAAGTGATATACAAGCCTGCAATATTCAGTGCTTTTTAAAATTGACAGGATTACTCAGTTCCTTAAATCAGAAGTGGGGGGAAAAATTGATATCAAAGGCTGTGTTTCTGCGGCTGAAAGTGTTCAAGGATCACATGAGGGCGGGTAGTGCTGGCAGTGGGTGAGGCCAAAGCTAGCCCTCCTCCCCTGCTCTCAATTCATATATATTTGTAAAATCTAGCCCCCTCTCTGTGCTTGATAGGCCTTGCTGTACCTGCACATTTTTCATACCTATTTGGTAAACTGCAATAAAAATTTAGCAATTTAGCACCTTGTGTGTCTTTCTGTGGGAGTTCCCTGGGAATTTTGTCCTTCCATGTTGGTTTGTACCCTTGGCCAGCACAGGACATTTAGCAAGTGATAGGTGGCAGAAAACTGCTTTGATTTCCTTATTAGTGGATTAGGTGAGAAATTGTTGGAGAAGGGGAAAGGAAGGTAAGGAGGGAGGGGAAGGAGTCTTCCTCTTTGTTTTCCTCTGCCCCCCTCCCCAATAAATTCTTTGGGGTTGAAATGTAAAAGATACAATGGAAAGAGCAGACATTATTTGTGAGCCTATCTCCACCTGAATAATAAAATAATATTCAAAATATATTGTCTTTACGAGTTTTTAATGCCATTTTAGCATGATTTTATGATGCTTGCATTGGCTTTGTGTGCATAGTTGCATTGCTTTTATTGTTTTGATTTCTTTGTTTATATTTGATTTAAAAAATAAAACCACACGGCTGTGTACCACCCAGATGGCATGGTTAATGGGTGGACTATGAATGTCAAGTAAACAATGTTGTTGTTGATGATGATGATGAAATAAATGCATCTCCCTGTTATTATCAAAGAGATCTCCCCTTCCCATCTTTGAACTTCTCTCTCTCTCTCTCTCTCTCTCTCTCTCTCTCCTTCCAAGTCTGAGAGAAAAGTCAGTAAAGGTCACACATATAAAAATGTGACATTTATAAAATCAGACAAGTTGAAAAGGGATTTGCCATTTAAGCAAAGCCCAATTAGTACTGCCCCCTAGTCTGTGAGAGTTTATGGGCCTCATCGGAGCAGACAGAAAATAACTGAGCTTCCCTTTGACAGAAAACTTAACTGTTATGCGCTCAGAGCTTTTAACAAATGGGGCGCCCACAGCCTAGCGTGCCGTTGCTTCTATATGCAACCTGTGGCCATGTAGCAGTTCCATTGTGCATGCACAACTCCACAGAACTTCCTTTTTCTGCTCTGGAGGCAAAGGAAGTCTTCTGATTTGAATGAGAATTAAACAACACAATACCAAGTACTGTAACCCTACAGTCAAGGTATATTTTGTGTTCACATTCGGAAAGGAAATAAAGAAAAGTTTGTTTTTAAAAAGTATTCTGCCTCATGGATGAAAAGCAAAAATCCCTATTTGCCTCAAGCTGTGTTCAGTATGTTTAAGAGAGGCACTGGAATAACTTTATTTCCATTGACCTTTCTCCAGGCTGTGCACATGGTCAGGTGTGTGTTTTAGTGGTTGAGAGTGCTGGGCCAGGACAGAGGGGAAGCCTAGTTTTAAATCCCCACTCAGCCAAGAGACTTAACAGGTGCATTTGAGCCAGACAGTTGGTTTTTTTTTTAGACTAACCTACCTCACAGGGTTGTTGTAGAGATGAATTTTTTTGGCGGGGGTGGGTGGAGCATGATGTGTGCCATGATGTTTCCTCGTTGGGGGGAAAGTGGGGCGTCAGTGAAGCAAATAAGAAGATGCATCCTTGGAAGTGGAAGAATTTTTTTTCCCCCAGCTGGAAGAAAAGGGTAGCAGTTTTTGGAAACCTGCCTTTTCCCAAACGCAATGTTTTCCCTCCCTCCAGAGAGAACAGACAAAAGGCGGCTTGCGAGCCTTTTTGAAATCAGAGGCAGGGATAAGTCTGTGATTCAGCTCGGTGTTTGGGGAAATGGGGAAAGGTGCATGGCTGACATTGGCAGCTGTCATATTGTTTGGAGATTGCGAAGAAGCGTGGCATATTTTCAGAACTGGCAGTGGCTAAAGCCACAAGCTGCCTGCGAAGAAGAGCTCTGGGGAGCCAGTCTCCGCAGCACACAAGCGCTCCAGACATTACTGCACTTTCTGCTGATTAGCTTGCCCTTGCTTGTTCTCTTACACGAATGCTGTGCCGGCACATTATCCCATTTGACAGTTCAGAGGAAGGCTGGGGGTCTGCGGCTGGGGAAGATTTATGCTTCTGGTAGCATCTAGGAACAGAGCACTTCATTAAATATTTACCAAATTGTCTGCTTCTGCATCTCGGTTTAAAATCCAAGGTGCTGCCTTGACATTGGGATGTTCTCTCGTGGAAGGTTGTTTTTCCTTTTCAGGTGTTCCCCATGGGGTCCTACTCACACTACGGTTTAGCAAGCATAAAATGACTCTTGCAGCTTTCTCCCATGTCTGCAGGTGCACTCAGAACATCTTAGTAGGAAGGTGTCAAACACTGATGGCGGGACAGCTCAGTTGGTAGAGCATGTACCTCATAATCTCAGGGTCATTGGGGCAAAAGATTCCTTCATCGCAGGGGGTAGGACTAGATGGCCCTTGTGGCCCCTTCCAACTCTTCAGATTCTATAATTATTCTTGCCCAGAAGAACTAAGCTGGATGTGATGTGGTGGAGGAGGGTCTGTCCTGATGACATAGAAAGTGAGTGGTGGAGCCTCTTTCTGCTTTTGCACAAAATGGACTGTTTGAGAGAAAGGGTGTAAAGCTAGCTCGTCTCTTCCACTTTCCCCAGCAGTGCTTTATTGTTTCAAGCTATGGCCTCCCTCATTCCCAGTATTAGAAATGGGTTGAGTAAACCTTGTTTGAAGCAATAAAGAATAAAGAAAGGAGATGCAGTCTTTCCTCTTCCCTGCTCATTCTATTACAGCCAAACCCTGGTTCCTGAACGCCTCCGTTTTGGAATGTTTCAGCTCCTGAACACCGAAAACCCGGAAGTGACTGCTCCGGTTTTTGAACAATTTTCGGAAGCCGAACGGTCTTCCGGAACATATTAAGTTTGAAAACCGAGGTTCCACTGCACATGTGAAAACTAGACCCCTGCCCTACATTTTATGGTTTTTAAATGGTGAAGGTGTGTGAATATGTAAGCATGGCTGCCTTGTTGCATTTTGTTTGGCGCAGACTCCACATGAATTAACAACCTTCATATTATACTTAATACCTATGACAGTCATTTGATAAACAAAGAGAATCTTCTTCTTCTTCCAATTAATGTATGGTAGTTGGACTGTTTCTCTGGGTGCCTGACACTGCCCACTGTTGGCAACGCTCTTGTGTCTTCATTTTTCCGCAGTTCGGAGAAGGAATCAGTGGACAGTTGCCCCATCTGCTGAACCACTGAACTGCCTTCTCAGTGAAGTTTTCTCAGTCAGCCCCGGACTGACTCTGCCTACCCAAGTTAGCCATTGGCTCCTCCTAGTTAGGTAGAGGTGTACCTGGACTTCATGTTCCAATGGAGCCTTGCTTGAGCAAAAACATCTTCCTTTTTACTGTTGAGTTCTGTATTCTTAGTTGTCTTTGGTCCACAGACTCCTGGCTAGCTCCTCAAACACGCCTCCTGCTTTGGTCTTTCATCCGGACTGCAAGAATGCTTCTCAGCCCCTGGCTCATGTCAGACTCTTGCCAATGGCTGAGCCATTGAAAGATACCTCCAGCTTATGTATCAAGGGTGGTATTCATCTGCTATCATAATCGTCATGTGCCTCTTCCATGAAAGGTCTGGAGGGTGGCAACATGAGAATGTGCCTTTTCTGTGGTGGCTCCCTGCCTGTGGAATGCTCTCCCCAGAGAGGCTCACTTGGCCCCTTCATTACATATCTTAGGCGCCAAGCAAAAAACATTCTTCTTCTCCCAGGCCTTTGGCTAATTAAACAATCTATGGTCTTTTAAGCTGTGGGAGGGATGGTTATTGTTTGTTACTATGGCATATATTTTTGTGTCTCTATATTGTAAACCCCCCTGTGATCCTTAAGTGAAGAGAAGTATAGAAATAATAATTCAACTAAGTTTTACTTAGAGTAAGGTAAAGGGACCCCTGACCATTAGGTCCAGTCGTGGCCGACTCTGGGTTTGCGGTGCTCATCTCGCTTTACTGGCCGAGGGAGCCGGCGTTTGTCCGCAGACAGCTTCCGGGTCATGTGGCCAACATGACTAAGCCGCTTCTGGCGAACAGACCTATGCAAATCAAGAAAGAGGGTATCATTAGGGCCATTAATTTCAGTGAGTCTTCTTTGAGTAAAACTCAGTTGAATACCACCCCCTGAACTTACACTTGAGCCATGATCTTGCAAAAATGCTCGATAGACTTGCTTTTGACACCTGCCCACTTCACAGTTTGCAACTATTAAAGGTAGAAGGTAGAATATTTTGCGTACCCCCCACATCCGCTCTGACAGTTTCCAGCTGAATGGAAAAAGTCTGTTTTTGCATCATTAATGGACATGTTTGGAAGGAAGAAGAGTCACATGGTCCCATGTTGTCCCTCACTTAAGGCGAGGCAACTTAAGTGTGACAGATTGTTTGATGGGCGATGCACATTGATCACGAGGCGGTGCGCCCTAGCAGCAAAATGACAGCATGTGCAAATTCATTACTGGGAACCTTGCCAAAATGTCATTAGAAATGTTGGTCCAGGAAATTAAAGTTGATATACTGTGATGATGGGTGCAAAAATGAGCCAAAGTGTGGAAAACAAGCATTTAGGTTGCAAGATCTGAAGAGCCCCCAGCCTAGTTATCCTGGAGGGTTATTGATTATTAAGTGTGAAGAATTGACATACCTAAATTGTGTCTGACGGTGGACTGTTTCATCTTATAGATGTGTGCATAGATTTGGCACCTGGGGACCAAAGATAGGCAAACCATTTGCAAGAAGGGCCTCATTTTCTCAGATGTGAAGATATCGCAACACGCACAAACACTAAGAGAAGTTTCACAGCTTAGTTGACGGGAGAGAAAATAGCAGAGCAAAGAAAACCTTCTCAGACCCGGAACTTGAAATCACTTGAAATCATGGGATGAACAGAAGTGTGGAAGGGCTCTTAGTTTATCTCCATATGATCCTGGTTTGCAGCAGTTCAGGTTTTCCGTTATTTTTGCTCTTGCTCCACTTCAGTTTGCTGTGGCTTCAGAAAGCTTCAGGTTGTTTTCATTTCATATCGTATCGTATTAAGGAGAAATAGGAATGCCTGTTCCGGTACAATTGCCTGCAATTACCCCCCTGCCCTTAGGGTTATTGCTTTGAATGCTTGTCTTGGTTAATGGAAGGGGGTGGGAATCTTCAAATTTGAAGACTACGAATAATTATGCTGCCCACAGAAGCCCTTCTGAATAAAATGGATGTGGCAGAATTTGGCTGATTTCATCTAGAACATTAATGTAGTCTCAACTTTTCCTCTTTCTTTCTTTTTTTTTTAAGCAAATCAGGTTAGCAATGTTGACTACACTCCTGCTGCACTTCTTACATCATATAAATCAATTGAATTTACTTGTGAGTAGGCATGCACAGCCTTGCACTGTTATAAATCTTTTTTTATGAATGCTTGTTACTTAGTGTCACCAAAGTCATATTTACACTTTTGGGAATTATTTGACCTCCTGTCCCAGGTTATGAGCAGGGGGCAATGACAGAAGGGGTGTGTGTTTGTGTGTGTGTAAAGTTCAAGTAGAAGCACTGTAGAAGTTCTTCCCCTTCTACAGTGGTACCTCGGGTTAAGTACTTAATTTGTTCTGAAGGTCCATACTTAACCTGAAACTGTTCTTAACCTGAAGCACCACTTTAGCTAATGGGGCCTCCTGCTGCCGCTGTGCCGCCAGAGCATGATTTCTGTTCTCAACCTGAAGCAAAGTTCTTAACCTGAAGCACTATTTCTGGGTTAGCGGAGTCTGTAACCTGAAGCGTATGTAACCTGAAGCGTATGTAACCTGAGGTACCACTGTAGAAGTAAACTAGTGCTTATAATGCTTGATCCATCTGCACAGTAAGGAACTGTTCGGAAATATACAAAGATACACAAAGCAGGAAAGTTAGATGCTTTTCAGACTGATATGAAAGTAGCCTAGCCCTTGTGGAAATAACCACCAAGTACAACAGAGTCTTTCAAAATCATCAACAGGAGAAAGAGGTTTGTGAAAGAGCAATTGATTAACTACTCAAACATTTTTGGAGTCATCTCTTCTCCCTGCTGCCCCAAAGCCCTAATTTATTGATTTTCCATGTTATTCTTGACTTTCTATATTCTCTGTCAGCCATTCCTTGAAACCAGTCATAGCTTCCTTCTATGGTGTGCCTTTCTTTTTAAAAGTTATGTCAGCTTTACTCAACCTGCCCCTCCTCCCATATTTTGGACTACAACTGCCATAGTCAGCATGACCAGTGGTGAGAGATGCTGGGAATTGTAGTCAAAATATCCAGAGGGCACCAGGCTGGGAAGGCTAGGCTATATAATTTCATGTAGAGACAAGCAAGCTTTCTCAACAAAAAAGTGAGAGATTTTTTTAAAAAATTTGCTTTGTAAGGTCCTGTGCCACAATCCACCAGAAAGGTTTTCCGAACAAGCCCCATTGAAATGATTGGTAGTTGTGCGAGAACATGGTGTTATTATTCAGTGGAGACTGCTCTGGATAACTTACCGTTTGCTTCTAAATGTGGAAGAGCCTTGGCCAAGCCACATTGTCTCATATTTGAGGATTTCAATCTTTTCAAATTCCTAGATGAAACAACCTGATACTGGACCAATCTGTTGACTGGAACTCAGCTATCCCCCTGGTTTCGCACATCTCTCAATGTTCTTGGCAGTATAAACATATCAAAGCATGCATTTAAACATTGCTTTTGAGAGAAATATAATACATTTTGAGAGGTGTGGTGTTTTTTTTTATAAAAAAAAATACACCTATTAATGTGGAGAAAGAATGAGCAAAAATATGTGAAGCTGCAAAGGATCACCGAAAGACAGATTTCCCTCAATTAACCTTGTGCTCAGTGTGGGCAGTATTTGATCTGCAACATAGGCATATGTTGCAGGCAATCACAATACAGATTGTAAAGGAACTTGTAAATCGAAAGTATTTTATAAAGGATAAATAGAAGAAGCACCACTTTCACTTTATTCATTGAACGCATTGATGTCATTTGGAAGAATCTGGTTTTTCAAGATTGGTGATGGGTCATTACCAATGGTTGTTCATTGTTCATTGGTTCATTGTTTTTTCCTCTATCCCTCCCACCCTCACCTCAGTCCTCTGCTACTTCATATTAAATTGGTAAATTTATTGGCTCTGGTGAAGGACTGCTGTTCCAGTAACTCTGAATAACAGACTGATTCCCTCCCCTCAACCACCTCTTCTCCCTTCTCCCCCTAGACAAATGTGCCCTGCATTGGGAAGAGGAAGGCTATGGCCAGTGCTCACCATGAAGTTGTTACAGTAAGTGTCACACTTTTCAACACCAACCACAACAAAAGAGGTGCCTGCACTGCGTATCCTTGAGTACCCCCTGAAAAAAAAGAGAACTGGTTATGATGAGCCTATCAGAAGCAATGCTACACTGCAGTCTCTGAAGATGCTTTTGCACTTTGGCTTCTGCATCCAAGCTCCCCAAAACAACTGTGCATGGAGTTAGAGCCAGGAGATTTATACTTCAAGACAAAAGGTGAAACAAAAACTCAGCATCAGCAAACTGTTGTGAGCCAGGCAGCAGCCATACCCCCACAGGGGTCTCTTGAAGAGAAACAGTATTCCATCTAAGCTACTGAAGAGCAAAGGCGAAAGGAAGCAAATAGTTCGTTGAAGTTCTGGTGTCCAACAGGGATTGCGATGTGAGCTGTACGCTGACAAAAGTTGAAAGGCTTTATTTTATTTTAATCATACCAATGGGCGATGTTCAACAGTATCATTTTATTTTATTTTACTACCAGTTCAAGAGATACTATAGTCAACATTTTTAAAAAAATCTTACTAGTTTATTAACTGAAACCATTTTGAAGTCCATCTTCTGGGTATGTGCTGAATATACTCTGAATGGTGAATAATCATTTCTGCACCATGGAGCTCTAAATTCTGTGGAAATGGTACTGCAGGGATCACCAGACCACTTGCCTGTGCATGAGTGCGCACACTTTGTTTTTCAATTAAACTGGGTCCTCCTGAATTTGCACGATTTTACACAGGGTCCTTCCACACCCACCCCACCCTCAAACACCACGAAATTAATGCTTGCTTTAGAAGACCGCACAATTAAAATTGTAAATCTGGTGCTTGCCAGCTCCACAAAAATATTGAGCTAAGACATGGATCATCATGGAACTTCATGATTTTTACACAGAATGACAACAAAACCATCAACAAATCACAGAACGCACCTGATGTTTCGAAGGCATCCCTTGTGAAAATTATGAGGATCCATAAGGATCTGTGCCTCAGATCTACGTTTTTGTATCACATCACCACTGGAAAGTGCCAGATCAATGATTTTTTTACAGTTCAGTCAATGGAGACATATGTTATGTGTATTTTGATTGGGGGCAGGGGGAAACCTGTGAAAAAATACACAATTTCAAGAAGTACCATTTTACTGGAACAATGTGCATGCACTTATCTCTCTTTCTCTTTCTTGCACATCATTCTCCACCACTCCCCTGACACCCACAGCTGCCCTTTGTCCACTGTCTTGTTCTCTCTCCCTGCCCCCCAGTCTCCCAGATCACTCCTTTAAACTTCCAGTCTTCTCAGTTGCTCTATTCAGCTGCTCAGGTGCTTATCAGAGCTTTGAAAAGCATAAAGGGCTGCATACAGAGAAGGCACCATTTTTCCAACCTCCTCATTCAGCTCCCCTTTTCAAGAGAAGGAGAAGAAGAAGGGTTTGGATTTGATATCCCGCTTTATCTCAAAGCAGCTAACATTCTCCTTTCCCTTCCTCCCCCACAACAAACACTCTGTGAAGTGAGTGGGGCTGAGAGACTTTAAAGAAGTGTGACTAGCCCAAGGTCACCCAGCAGCTGCATGTGGAGGAGCAGAGACGCAAATCTGGTTCACCAGATTACGAGTCTACTGCTCTTAACCACCCTCACTACTTCATGACAACGTAGACAGTAAATGAAAAGCTCCAGAGGCTTTTCAGGTGAAGTACTCAAGGACATTACAGCAACCACAGGCACCACCTTGACAATCCCATATGTGATGTTTGCTTGGTTTGGTTTTTCTTTTCTAGTTTTAATGCCTGGCTTTTGCTGAAATAGAACAATTGCGCCATGATAGATATAGCAAGGAAGTTGTCCTGTCTTCTCCTGGATTGGAGTCCCAGTGGAGCCCAACTTGAAGCCAGGATACTCATTGGAGGTGTACCATCTCAAAGAGCAGGGAGAGGACAAGGCATGTCCAGTAGTGTAGTTGAATCTAGTGGTAACATCAAACCCATTCATTCGTTCTAGGTAGCTGCTGTCCTATGCAGGGCAGGGCAAAAGATAGCTTGTTCAGGACCCTGGAGAGCTCCCTAGGGCTAGTGTTGCCTTAGCAGCATGCTGGAGCCTTTTTATAGCTGGCTGGTCATATACTTGGGGGTCCACCCCCTGCAAGGAGCTGTCTGTTCATTTAAAAGGTCTGTTCTGCTCTGCAGCACTGGCTCCTAAGCAAGGAGGTAATGATGGGTGCATTGGAGGGGTATCCTCTGAACCAGAGGGGTGTGACTAGACCACATTTTTTGGCTTGGATGGTTTGAGAGAGGGGAGGGTTGATGACTCCACAGGTGATGCCTCCTCTAAATCTGAGGATGCCTTTGAGCCTGATGGAGGATCATGACCAGAAAACATTCCAGAAGTGAGTAATGGTGACAGTCCAGTGACAATGGCAACAAGGCCTAAGATAGATGAAAAGGGGCAGGGAGCTGTGCAGGACGACCTTGATTACTCCTATTTCTTACTCCAGTGCATTCTTAATTTTCTGTGTTCTCAGCAGGCACATTCCAGCAAACTACCAAAGTACACCGATGCCAGAAACTAAAAGGAAGAGTCATGATTTTTCACCAGAATCTATACTGCATAGCGTAAAAACAGAGGACATTCAGTCGCAAGTGGATTTTAACCCATTTAATTAAATGGGTAAAAACAGAAGCCAGATTCACGTGTCCTTCATTTCCTTGCTATTGTCAGCATGTAGCCTTAACCCAAGCTATCTACAATTTGGATTTGTTTATTTGCCACAGGACTCTCTGGCTTCTATTGGAGCTAGCCATCTTTAACCTTGTCTTTATTTTAAGGTACCCCTGCCCGTACGGGCCAGTCGTGTCCGACTCTAGGGTTGTGCGCCCATCTCACTTAAGAGGCCGGGGGCCAGCGCTGTCCGGAGACACTTCCGGGTCACGTGGCCAGCGTGACAAAGCTGCTCTGGCGAGCCAGCACCAGCGCAGCACACGGAAATGCCATTTACCTTCCCGCCGGAGCGGTACCTATTTATCTACTTGCACTTAAGGGTGCTTTCGAACTGCTAGGTGGGCAGGAGCTGGGACCGAAGACGGGAGCTCACCCCGCCGCGGGGATTCGAACCGCCAACCATGCGATCGGCAAGCCCTAGACACTGAGGTTTTACCCACAGCGCCACCCGCCTCCTAACTGCCATCAGTATCCGTGAGCTATGTAGGTGCAGAAATGGCGAGGCTCTGTTGAACTAGGACTCAAGCAAGGGTAGCCAAGTGGTGCCCTCTGGATGTTGTTGAACTACAACTCCCATCACCCCAACTGTTGGCCAGGCTGACAAGGACTGATGGGACTTGGGAGTCCAACAACATCAGGAGGATACCATGCATTGGTGGACTCCAGTATTTTGTGCTTTGTCAAACGATATAAGGGGCTGGTTGGTTCTTGAGGCATGGTGGCTGGGCACTGATGAGTGGATACCAGGAGAAGTGGTGTTGGAGACTGACTTGGAAGAAGGGAACAGTGAACTAGGGGAACCTATAACAGCCAAGAGATGAGAGTCAGAGGCTGGAGAACCTGCAGGATTGGACGGTGTCAGGCTTGGGGAATTCTCTCCTTCCCCCGTAGCATCGAGGATCAAGGAAGAAACAAGAAAGTTTATATTTATGGCTTTATTCAGTTCCTGTGTTGCAAGACAAAGAATCCATTCCTAACTCCATAGCGACGTTGCTCAATCTGAGCTCCTCCCCTCCTTTCCCCAGCAATTGCCCTTGATTCTATGGGGGGCCTCGGGAATCAGTTGTCATTGAGCCCTTTGCTCTTGAATTCTGATTGAGCGACGAGTATGAGGGGATGGTGGTGCTTCTATGCTTTCTTTCCTTTCCAAGGACGTCTCTGCTGGCAGTTCTCCCCCTTCTTCTCCTAACAGCTCATAACTTGGCAGCTCTGCTTTCTGCTGTAATTCAGTCCTGTTTCTCTCTTCTCCTGAAACTACTGGGGAAGGGGGGGCAATTCCCCCCACCCCCTCCTCCTCTGAGGGAAGCAGAGGAGAGGGAGGGGGCGTTCCCCAGCCCTGACAGAGGGTGAATAATAGGTGGAGGAGAAAGGAGAGAGAGGTCTGGCTGGTGTAGAGTCATGGGTTTCCACCACTCCTCCTCCTGTCCTCTTCTCTCCCGGGACCAGGCAAGGATTGAAGTGGAAGGAGCAGGAGCAGGTCACGCACAGACAAAGTCTTAGACTGCTTGCACGCAGCTTGGCTTGGGAAATTACACAAGCTGAGGTCAGAACTTTGTTGCGGCAACCGCCTCCTCTTGTGCACACCTAGGAGAGTAGCTAAGAGACTTTGGTCTTGTGGACAGGCCTTTCTCTAACTTTTAGGTGTACTTTGGCAATAAAAAATCAATTCCTCACTCTGGACATTCTGTGCCTGACAGTCCAGTGAAAAACCACTGGAGAATTCCTGTAACTCTGGTATCTTCGGCCTGGATAAGAAAGAAACCTTGAAAAAAATGATGTTCCTGAAAGAAGACTACAACTTCCATTAGTAAGCAAGGACAACAGCAGAGCTTAGCTCTAATGGCGATAAACTGTTGTTGTTTGTGCTTGACCTTTATTGCTCTGTGCAGCAACTCTTTATACAATAAGTTCATTTATTACTAGAAGAATGCAAACAGTTAGGATTGGATTTATGATTCGGTCTCTTGATACCATGTGGCTAACTTAGTTAAAACCTTGTACAATGGCAGTATATTGAAATGGGATAATGTGGACATGGTTACAGTAGCAAAGACGTCTTTGCGATTTTCTAATGAATTACTGTAGCATGTGATTTAGAAATCCTGCTAAGAATGTGTTCTTGGCAGCATTTGGTGAAACTTGTTTCAGTTATAAATTACAATTTTTAACAGAAAAAGTTTTGTATTGGGTAGAGGGGGTGATTTCTCATTCCATGAAGAGGTTAGTAGAGGGTGAAAGCGATCCTGAAACCTATGCTTTATAATATTTAATGCAGTCTTAAGGAAAACATTTTCTGAGTAAGAGAATGTGAATATATTTCATTTATTTCCTTTAATAGTAAAAAAAAAATTGACATCTTTATTCCTATGCATTAATTATAGTTGAGGTTATATGTAAGAATATTGTTGGGATTCAATTTCTGTTATCAACTGTTTTCTTAAAACCTTTTTCTATCCCTCTACCCCTAGATTACCCAGATCTTTATGAAATGCTTATTTTGATTGTACATCTGTAAATTAGTGTTTTAAATACAAATAGCTGTTGATAAAGAGAGTAGGTGCAGTCTATATAAATCCCAACACATGAAACTGACAGTACAATAACCTGTATCAAATATTCAGCAATCAAATAATCTCCTCATTAAATGAATATATGGACCTGTGTGGCCTTAAAAATCAAATAACCCTCTGGCCTGAACCCCCCCCCCCAAAAAAAATAAGTCATTAAAAGCAGATTCCCCCAGCCTCAAAATTGTAGTAAATGAATGATATATGTCACTTTTCTAAAGTGGCATTTTTGGTAGGTAGGTCTCTGCTAATTTTTATTTAATTTGGCTTAGTAAAGGCCACTTATAACTGTGCAGTCTTTGTATAATATATTGTCCTATCTTGATCTGTGCTACGCTTAGACAGATGGATCATAGTTCCTCTTGTCTTTGTCATTGTCCAAGTCCACTTCTACCACCACATCTTTCAGATCTCTCTCTCTCTCTCTCTCTCTCTCTTTCAGCGTGGTCCATCAGTTTTCACAAACATCATCTCTTTCTGTCTACCTATTATTCTTCAATATCACATGGCTGTCACTTTGAAGTCCCTCAAGGATAAAAATGCCATAGCTGTCACTACACAGAAAAATGCTGTCGTAATCTTGGTGTAGCGGAATGGCTGAAAACGAGGTGGCCGTGCACCTTGCTTTACAGAAGAGAGTCCTCTATTTTGAAGGCATCTACTATTTGAAGAGCTGCGCTGTCCAAGACTGGTACAAAAATAGCAAGGGCCTTGGAACCTGCCCAACTCCAGTTAGCACCTAGACAGCCAGACTGAGCAGTAGCACAAATCACCTAGTCATTAGATAATAGTTTTGCGTGATCTTAGCAAAAGGCCAAGAAGCGGCACAAATTCTCAAGGAAATTGGCATCGTTATTGGCCGTTCACCACTCCTAGACTGCAAATTGTATATTCTTTCTGTTTTCCCAGGAGTTAAGGCTGACTACCCTTTAAAAACTTTGGTGATTTCCCTTTTAGTTGCAGCCAGACTGGTTGCAACACAGGGATGTTCCTGTTATTAATGTGGACTGTTGGTGTAACCCTCCTCCCCCCAAAACCCCCCACCTTTCTCAGAAAAATTAACCCATCATTTTCAGATTTTGAAGGGAACTGCTAAAGCCAGGGGTCAGCAACCTTTTTCAGCAGGGGGCCATTCCACCGTCCCTCAGACCATGTGGTGGGCCGGACTATATTTTGGAAAAAAATATGAACACATTCCTATGCCCCACAAATAACCCAGAGATGCATTTTAAATAAAAGCACACATTCTACTCATGTAAAAACACCAGGCAGGCCCCACAAATAACCCAGAGATGCATTTTAAATAAAAGGACACATTCTACTCATGTGGGCGGGCCGGATTGAGAAGGCGATTGGGCCGCATCTGGCCCCTGGGCCTTAGGTTGCCTACCCCTGTGCTAAACCAATGGACTTTGCTGCCACTTGGAGGGCTTTTGTGATGCACATGAACAAACACAGAAAGCTACTTATCCCTTTTTAAAATATATATATAAATCTTTATTAGTTTAAAATACAATCATACAGTAAATGTAAGTATAACAAAATTAAGCACAAAAGAGAACAAAAGAGAAAAAAAAGGGATTCGTCACCTCAAAAGGTCAAAAAAAGGTTTAAATATGACAAAAAAGAAAAAAAGACAATTAAAAGAACCACATATTTATACAACATCATGTTATACTTACCTTTACTGTATGATTGTATTTTAAACTAATAAAGATTTATATTTAAAAATAAAAAAGGAAGCTACTTATCCCATTGAAGTATCTTTATTTGGCAATGCCTATGAAATACAACACTGACTGATTGGTCCAAATCTTGCCTCTTTCACCCCAGTCTGTTTAACAAGACAACATTCGTCCTCTTCATTTATTGCCTCCTTCTCTGTGTTGTACTAACCTTGGCTTTTCCAAAAAGCCATTCCGGTGACAGTTTTGTATTGCGTTTCTATTTAAATTATAATTTCCAAATTACCAAAATTCCAAGTTATGCAAATTTTATGCAAATCTGCACCCTTGTCTATCCTCTTCCTTGGTGATGCATTTCTTTTTCTTTTTCTTTTTCTTTTTCTTTTTCTTTTTCGTGATGCCTAAGTGTCCTCTCTAGCTAAGAGTATGGAGTAGTATGAGCCAGAAAATCCCTGCTTTGAAACCTCTCAAATGTGGAAAAAAATCACAAGAAAAAAAATCACTTTGGGACTTTTTAAATTTTTGTTTCTTAATCCTGTGCCTTTTTTGTGTCATGGCTGATTTTGCTAGAAATAGTCTACCCGCCTCTAGTTTTTGTCTGGGTTCTCTCAATTCCATCCAACCTATATTAAGTACTGTACTAATAACTCTGTCCATGTATACTATTATTGTGAGGATTTTTTTTTCTGGGGAAAGGGGTAGACTATATATCTGCATCTCTTCTATTTCCTGGGCCCAACAAGGATCCAACTGCTGGAAAAGCCAGACAGGTTTCTTGGTGGTGGCCCCCTAAGTGTAGGTCATTAAAGTAATGAAGTGGCTCTATGGCAGAGAACAAATGGGAAGGCCCTGCTCCCTCAACTGTCTGGTAGAAAGACAAAAACCAGAGCTGAGGTGTGAGAGCTAGAAGCTAGAGGCTAGAAGCAGGCTGGGCAGCTGAGAGACAGAGCCATGCCTGATTTCTGCTGGAATCCAAGAGTGTGGCTCTGGGAGAAACACAACCTTCATGGGGTGTTGATGCTGTAAACCACCCTATCATAGACTCAGATTGTGTATACAGTGAGGAGGGGGAAGTATTTGATTCCCTGCTAAATTTGCCCGTTTGCCCTCTGATGAAGAAGTGAGCAGTCCATAATTTTAATGGTAGGTTTACTGTAGCCGTGGGAGACAGAATAATAACAGGAAAACACCCAGAAGACAAATGTCAGAGATTGATGTGCATTAATAAGTATTTGATCCCTTTGCAAAAGATGACTTAGTACTTGGTGGCAAAACCCTTCTTGGCAATTACAGAGGTCAGACGTTTCTTGTAGGTGGCCACCAGGTTTGCACACATCTCAGGAGGTATTTTGTCCCACTCCTCTTTGCAGATCTTCTCCAAGTCAGTAAGATTTTGAGGCTGATGTGTAGCTACTCAAACCTTCAGCTCCCTCCACAGATTTTCGATGGGATTAAGGTCTGGAGACTGGCTAAGCCACTCCAGGAGCTTAATGTGCTTCTTCTTGAGCCACTCCTTTGTTGCCTTGGCCATGTGTTTTGGGTCATTGTCATGCTGGAATACCCATCCGCGACCCATTTTCAATGCCCTGGCTGAGGGAAGGAGGTGCTCACCCAAAGTTTGACGATACATGGCCCCGTCCATCGTCCCTTCAATGCAATGGTGTCCTGTTCCCTTAGCAGAAAAACACCCCCAAAGCATAATATGTCCCCCTCCATGTTCAACGGTGGGGATGGTATTCTTGGGGTCGTAGGCAGCATTCCTCCTCCTCTAAACACGGCGAGTTGAATTGATGCCAAAGAGCTCAATTTTGGTCTCATCTGACCACAACACTTTCACCCAGTTCTCCTCTGGATCATTCAGATGTGCATTGGCAAACTGCAGACCGGCCTATACATGTACTGTCTTGAGCAAGGGGACCTTGCGGGCTCTGCAAGATATCAGTCCTCAACAGCATAGTGTGTTACCAACTGTTTTCATGGTGACTATGGTCCCAGCTGCCCTGAGATCATTGACAAGTTCCCCCCGTGTAGTTCTGGGCTGCTTCATCACCGTTCTCCTGATCATTGCAACTCCACAAGATGAGATCTTGCATGGAGCCTCAGACCGAGGGAGGTTGACAGTTATTTTGTGTTTCTTCCATTTGTGAATGATTGCACCAGCTGTTGTCACCTTCTCACCAAGCTGCTTGGCAATAGTCTTGTAGCCCAGTCCAGCTTTGTGCAGGTCTAGAATCTTGTCTCTGACATCCTTGGACAGCTCTTTGGTCTTGGTCATGGTGGCTACTTTGGAATCTGCTGGATTGATTGCTTCTGTCGACAGGTGTCTTTTGTAAAGGTGCTGTAACGAGCTGGGATCACAGGTAAGACCTCTCCCTTACAGCAGGTGCTTCTAATCTCAGCTCGTTACATACAGTGAAGATACCAGGTAGCCTGACATCTGACTGGTTGATCAAATACTTTCCCCCTCATGGGCCCTGAGCCCGGCCTTGGCTAGGGAGGGCGGGGTATAAATAAAAAATATTATTATTATTATTAGTAGTAGTAGTAGTAGTAGTAATAGTGTAAATAAACCATAGATTTACACAGTCTCTGCTGTCCCTCATGCTGAGGAAAGCAAACTTTTGGTAAGCACCCAGAACCCCTGGAATCTCATACTGCTGGGAGATTGGCGTGGCATGGAAGAATATTCATAGTATATACATAACTCAATGCAAATATTAACATAGAATATACTGTACAGTTTTGCAAAACTAGGGCAATCCTTGGAGAATTCGAGTTCCTTAAAATGACAAGATTATTTTTTGCATTTGTCGGCAAATGCAATTCTTCATCAAGATAATGCTATTATTGAGTAGGAGGGTTTATTATTGTTATTATAACAACGTAGCTGGTTGAACTGATTGTACAAATGTGAAAAGGGAATTGGAGTGGTTTGTGGCATAAGCTCGCAGGGACGGGCAAAATGAATTCGCAAGTGTTTGCATAGTGCCTAGTACAATGGAGGACTGATTCTAATTAAAGCCTTTGGGAGTTGCTCCAGTAGACATTTCCAATAATATTGCCAGAAAACCTAAAGGCATCTCTCTCTCTCTCTCTCTCTCTCTCTCTCAACATGCTCTGTTATCTGAGCACTATTAAAAGATAAGCAAGAGCGAGAAGTCTTGCTGTGGAACAGTCACAGCTGCTGCTGTTTCACCTGGAAGTTTTTCTCTCCACAGAAGCAAATAGATTTGATGAAGGATTTACTACTTGAGTGATTGTCTAGTGAAATCTAATGCTACTGAAAAAACACTGTACAATTGCTTCCTTTTTGGTAACAAGCCATCAGATGCTTTCAAAAACCCTTTTAAGGGGGAGAATAGAAAAAATGACCTATTTGTGAATCGGTTGTAATTGTTACATGGACTTTCATACCCCTCTCTTTAGTCTGAATTATGTTTGAGTGGCTTCCATCAGGCTAAAAACCCAATAAAAAACGATTCATATCTGCTTCTTTCATTTTATAAGCTCACTGCTGTGACTTTGCAATTGGTAGAATATATATGTGTGTGTGTGTGTTTGCTTTTGCTTTTCACCCTTAACTTTGTTTTTAATTTAATAACATTTCATTTCCACTGAGTTAGAAATGTAACAACTAAATATTTGTATCTTATCTATTTCTCTTCTCACAATTAACTTAAATTGGTAAGCTCTTCAAGCAAACATAACTTTTTCATAAGCTTACAGAGTTGAAGAAGAATCATTTGGTTTATCTCTTCTACTTTTCTGTTTCTTAAAGCTACACTGACTGCTAAGAATGGCTTCCTTTGCTTCTAAATGCTTGGAAAGTGATTGGTTGTCTGTTTCCTGTGTTGTTGTTCTTTATTAAATTTCTATTGCACCTTTAATTTCAAGGACTGCTGGGTGGCCAAAAACAAAGAAAAGGAAAAACAAAAGAAAAAACATTTTAAAAATATCTTCTGCAGCTAAAAATTTAAAGGTCAAATGCCTAGGTCAGAGGTTATCAACCTTTTTGTGTCCATGGCTCCCTTGACCAACTACAGTGGTACCTCGGGTTAAGAACTTAATTCATTCTGGAGGTCCGTTCTTAACCTGAAACTGTTCTTTTTAAAAAAAAAAATTAATTTAATTTTATTAAAATAATTCAACATTAATACATACATATTACGAATATACAGACAAACATACATTTCATACAATCCTTAAATATATTCATACATACCCATACTCAATCCCACACATACTTCCTTTTCCCACCACCATCCCTCACCCCTCACCCCACCCTTGTGTTAGACTTCCAATCTACTCAATTGCAATTTCTTTCCACTTCTATTACTTTCTTTCACACACTTTTAAACCAACTTTCTACTTCTTTTTCTGTTACACATTGTTATCCAACTTATTTAGTATTTCAGTATTTATAATGGAACTTAATTATTCTAATAGGAGTTCTGATTTTTCAATATGATTTTGCAAATACCTTCTCAGCCTGAAACTGTTCTTAACCTGAGGTACCACTTTAGCTAATGGGGCCTCCCACTGCCACCACGTGATTTCTGTTCTCATCCTGAAGCAAAGTTCTTAACCCGAGGTACTATTTCTGGGTTAGTACCAGAAGTCTGTAACCTGAAGCATCTGTAATCTGAAGCGCCTGTAACCCGAGGTACCACTGTATATGCTTTCTGCGGCAGCCCTGTGGGGCTCAGGAGTCCAGTTAGGTCACCCCTTGCTGCAGCTGCTGCCCCTGGTCTCTGAGCTGCCCCCCTGCCCCAAAGAGAGGTGCCTCCTCACACTGCCCCACAGGGGCCTGGGAAACACCCCCTGGCCAGCCCCAGAGGCACCATTCTCCTAGGGAGCTTGTAGCCAGGGCTGCAGCAACAAACAGCTGTGCAAGCCTTTGGGGGCCAGAGACATGAGTGGGCATTAGAGGAGGGAGGGAAGGAAAGAGGGACAGAGGCCAGTGTTGCCCACGGCACCCCTGACCATCATTCAAGGCACCCCAGGGTGTCACGGCACACCTTGAAAACCACTGGCCTATGTGAAAAGGGATGTTTTAGAATTCAGTCTGAATGTTAATAATGAGGCAGACAGAAGCACATTACCTTCTTGTTTCCTTAAAAGTGCAACTCTATGCATGTGCAAGATGATTAATGCTTAGAATTCAATGGGATTTATTGCCAGGTAATGATGTATGTCTACTCTCTTGTCTACGCAGGAATGCATCCCTCTAAATTCAGTGCGGTTTACTTCCAGGTAAGAGGGGCTAGAATTGCAGCCTAACTTCTTTGCTACATTAGGTTAGAATGCTGCAGAAACTTACCTGGGAGTACACCCAGTTGAACTTAATGGACATTACTTCTGAGTAGACACAGATAGGATTGTACTGTTAGCTCCCCCCCCCCTTCCCTTTTAGTTAAGGTCATTACTTCACATGTCTTCTGTTCATTTTAATATTTGTTCACAGAAATAATTTTCGCAATATTGGCAATTCATTTAAACATTTGCTGAGTGTACACATACCCCATTTGTAACACAGACGTCTGCTTTCTAATAAGCAACACAAGACATAATTGATGTTTGTCATGATTACTGAGCGAAGCTATGTGAACATTGCAACCAAATTGCAAAGTCTTATGTTCATTCTCCAGTAAAAATGAAATATCATTGTAGAGCATGTGCTTGAACCATGAAATTAACAACTTGTTTTTAATTGACCTGCTTCGTCTGCAAGCAAATAATTTGTTTACTAATCTGGCTTTTTAACTCTCATTTTGTTTGGTTTTTACAGACTAAAATGCATCACACATAGATATTTATTTCAATAATGGCTTTTATAGAGTTGATATATGTGTGGTGTTTTACACGGTTTTTGAAAACACTCTGTGCAAAAAGTAAAGATAGTCATCTTGTCCCATAATGAAAATTCCAAAATCCACACCAGGGCCATCCAAAAGATCACAAAATAATGTGCATGTTTTCATGGTCTCCAGAACTCTTCCTTCAGGTGGAATAAAATTTTTGACTTGTGGTGACAAGGCCGCGAGCTCATCCACACTTACATTTTGCCCCCCTCTTTCCAGACAGAGGCCCGTCCTTAAAGCTCCATGTCCCAAGTGTGTTTGGTTGGTTGTTTTCCCCCAAGCTTTCCTCGTGAAAATCTGCTCTTTAAAGCAGAATCGGAGTAAACGTCTATTTGGGTTTTCTGTTGATTGACATTTGCTCCAATTGAGCTTTAAAGAGTGGGTTTTTGCAGGGAAAGTTCTGGAGCAAAAAAATAAGGAAATAAAGTTGGGGGTGCTCAGACACAGAGCTTTAAATTGGTTTATGCTTGGAAAGAGCAGAGGAAAAGTAAGTGTGGATAAGCCCCATTAGTATGCATCTGGTAAGAGCCTTAAGGCAAATGTGACAGCAGACATTCAAATGAGGCTCTTAGGTGCTGTGCATAGACCCTCCAAATATCTCTATTTTCTAGGGACATTCCCAGACTTACAGAAGCTGTCCAGTTTCTGATTTGATCACAGAATATCCTGCTTTTCCTTAGATGTCCCTATTTTCATCAGAGAAATGTTGAAAGGTATGGACTTATGCTACCCCCAAGGGCATAAGTAACTATGCAACCTTTAGAAGACATCTGAAAGCAACCCTGTATATGGAAGTTTTACTTAATGTTTAATGTTTTATTAGGTTTTTCAATTTGTTAAGGCAACCCAGTCAGATGGATGGGGTATAAATAATAATAATAATAGAATGGCAGATGAAACTTATGGACTATATGGAATTGGCGGAAATGACTGGCAGAATCCGTGACCAGGGAGAAGAGTCGATGGAGGAAGACTGGAAGAAATTCAAAGACTATCTTCAGAAACACTGCAAAATTAAGGAATGTTAGAGTGATGTTGGATTGAAAATAAGTGGTTTCCAGCTGTACAGGTTAAAGTTAAGGATAGATTAAGATTAAAGATCAAGATTAAAGATGTTTAAAGAAATGGAAATTTGATAATAAAAGGGGAAAATTTAAAGGTATATGACATTAAGAACAAGGATTATGTTTAAAAAAGTTGAAGCTATATATTTTAATATTTTATTAAATTAAAGATTGGGTTTAAAAAAGTGGAAAAGAAACTGCTGGACAAATAATGCAGATTGGAATACAAAAGAGGGAGGTATGAGGAAGTCCAGAAAATAAGTAATTTAAAATTGGGAATGGAAAAGAGAGTTTGTTTTTAATTGTTATGTTTTGTGTTTTTATTGTTAAACTTTGTATTGTTTTTTTTCTGTGTGTTGTTTTTCTTTTTCTTTGTTTAAAACCTTAATAAAAAATTATTTAAAAATAAATAAATAATAATAATAATAATAATAATAATAATCCTCATCATTGAATAGGATGTCCCTATTTTCATCAGATAAATGTTGGAGGGTATGTGTACAGATATCTGGTTGCACCAAGGACTACACAGGGAGGAACAAACATAACAAATGGCTATTTCTATGCCTTCTTTATTTGGCAAATGATGGAACCTATGAATGGCCTATTTCTCTTTGAGGTGGTAAATCTGTGTCTTGGCCACTTCTGACTGCAGGTGTGAAGTGATGCTGCCCAGCTATATCTTCACTGCCTCTCTGAGAAATGGACCTATACAAATAAGATCCAATGTATATGCTGAATTCATATAGACTCAAATAATTACTGAATGGCAGCGGCATGTTTCAAAATTTGGATTTTGTGATGGCATTTTTGTCAGCATCGCCCTAGAGCCAGTGCACCAACTGGACTCTTGCACCTCAACCCCGACTGGGCTAGGCGAGCTGGGTAGCACCGCCAGAGACCTCCTTTCTCACAGGAACAGGTCAAAGTGCTGTGGACTCACAGCTCAGAGCTGAGAGCACCGGATTCACTGTCTCAATAATACAGTCGTTGCGCAGCAGAGTTTTGCAGAGTCTTGCAGAGTATAAACCACTCGGAGAGCAGCTCTGTAGAATATCTTCCTTTTATTCTATAACTACAACTATGATACAAAACTATATACAGAGCTGAATATTCTAAGCATAAATCAATGCTACACTGAGAGTCTGCAGCTGCTCTAACAGCAATCTTATCTCTAGGATCTCTAACACTCTCACTTTCTCCGATACACTGACTGACTGACTCTCTCTCTCACACACACACACAGATATGTTGCTGGGCAGAATAAGTAGATAGGCAGGACACGCCTCCTTCTCTCTGGAGAGTCAGCAGAGACCATCAGGAGATCATCAGGAGATTCTTGGGTATGGGAGGGGTGAAATCTCCTCAATTTTTGTCTACATGTTCTAGCACAGGATAAGGCTAAAAAGGTAAAGGTAAAGGACCCCTGAGAGTTAAGTCCAATTGCGAGCGACTCTGGGGTTGCGGTGCTCATCTCGCTTTCCTGGCCGACAGTTTTTCCGGGTCATATGGCCAGCATGACTAAGCCATTTCCGGCAAAACCAGAGCAGCGCACGCAAATGCCGTTTACCTTCCTGCCAGAGCAGAACCTATTTATCTACCGGTACTTGCACTTTGACATGCTTTTGAACTGCTAGGTTGGCAAGAGCAGGGACCGAGCAACAACTCACTTAAATGGGAACTTTATGCCAGAAAACTGTAATGGGACTCAGACTGGAGTAATTCTTATTTACGTGTGGGATGCGATTTGTCATTCAGCAGCATCCTACTACATCATTTAAAGATTCTGCAGACTCCCAACGGATGTTTCAATGCTTTTCTTTATTTTGCTTTGCTTTGTTTTCATCATTTGCTTATCCCCTCCTTGTATTGAATGAGTTGTGTTGAATGACTGAAAATAGTTACCATAGTTGCATGGTGAATACGAGTGATTGGATTTTGTATCAACATCTTTTAGTATATCTTGTATATAATAAAAATAATAATTTATTATTTATTTTTTTAAAAAAAATAATATTTATTAGTTTTCCAACAAATTAAACACAACACTACAAAACACCAAAAAAGAAAAAACATACAATACAATACAAAAAAAGAAACAAACAAAACAAAACAAAACAAAAACCATTTAAAACACAATCCAATTTCAACATCTTATCTTTCTTTCCCTTATTTCCTCGACCGCCTCACACCTCCCTTTTTGTATTCCACTTCTATTAATTGTTTCAGCAATTCCTTTCCATCTTCCTCTGTTTTCTATCCTATAATTGTCTTAACACATTCTAACCATATTTTCCCCTTTAAAGCTCTATTAATCTAGTTATACTTAATTCCTTGTAACATTTCTACTAAAGCCATATAACTTCATTCCAACATTTTTCTGACATTCATTTATTTTACAGTATTTCTGTAAATAGTCTTTAAACTTTTTCCAGTCTTCTTCCACCGACTCTTCCCCCTGGTCTCGGATTCTGCCAGTCATTTCCGCCAATTCCATGTAGTCCATCAACTTCATCTGCCATTCTTCCCTGGTGGGTAAATCTTGTGTCTTCCAATATTTCGCGATGAGTATTCTTGCTGCTGTTGTTGCATACATAAAAAAAGTTCTATCCTTCTTTAACACCAATTGGCCGACCATGCCCAGGAGAAAGGCAATAATAATTTATTATTTATACCCCGCCCATCTGGCTGGGTTTCCCCAGACACTCTGGGCGGCTTCCAACCAAATATTAAAAACAATACAGCATCAGACATTAAAAACTTCCCTAAACTTCAGATGTCTTCTAAAAGTAAAATAGTTGTTTATTGCCTTGACATCTGCCGGGAGGGTGTTCCACAGGGCAGGCGCCACTACCGAGAAGACCTTCTGCCTGCTTCCCTGTAACCTCACTTCTCGCAGTGAGGGAACCGCCAGAAGGCCCTCGGCGCTGGACCTCAGTGTCCGGGCTAGATGGTGGGGGTGGAGACGCTCCTTCAGATGAACAGGACCGAGGCCGTTTAGGGCTTTAAAGGTCAGCACCAACACTTTGAATTGTGCTCAGAAACGTACTGTATGTCCAAATTATGCATTACACCAACTAAACATTCAATATAGCTGGTACCTTTGCAAGTGCATATTTAACAACAACAACACCATATTATGTTATTGTTTTATTATTTTGCTTTATTGTTTTATTTAGTTTCCCCAGGCACTCTGTGTGGCTTCCAGCACATATAAAAACATAATAACACTTCAAACATCAAAAGCCTCCCAATACAGGGCTGCCTTCAGATGTCTTCTAAAGGTTGTATAGTTCTTTATTTCCTTGACATCTGAAGGGAGGGCATTCCACAGGGCGAGTGCCACTGCCGAGAAGGCCCTCTTGCCTGGTTCCCTGTAACTGCAACTGCATTTGAAATCCTGAAAATTATACTAGGAATGATACGCAGCACAATAGCATGTATCACTTTGTTCTATTTATGAGTTCTTTGAGTGTCAAATAGTTCCCCCCAAAATCCTTTTTGATAGTATCTGTCAGCCAGGTTCAATGGAAATGTGTTAAGATTCTTTAGGCTTGGCAATGTTGTCCCGGACTATCTCTTATTTTGAACTTTGACTTAGCATCTTTGACTGAGCATCTTACACTTGAGACTCTGTTCTATACTTAACACTTTGCTAAGCCAGAGCAACTCTTTGAACATTGGTATGGATGGATCTATCATATTGCATCCTTTATACCTTAGCAGCGAAACAGAACAATGTTTATATCCCAGGCATGAGCAGAAAGCCCTTGTGTGATGCAGCTCTTTCAGTTTTGCAAGAATTATATGGCTATGTAGAGTTAGCTCTATTGCCCTTTATATCTGATATCGTTCAGTTCATATGAGATGTTTAATAGGTTCGAAAACTTATTTCTTCCTGAGCAAGAACAACTAGCTAGAAGTACAAGTTCTTTTGATGGCTCTCTGGGAAAGAAACCCACCCCCTGCTTTCAAACAAATTTGAGGATTTTTAAAAAAACAAATGTTGTTCTAATAGAGGCAAATAATTGATTTTTATACTTTGCCTGCCTTGCAGGTTTTCCAGATTCATTTTCTACCGGGCCATGTTTTGTGTGAACAATGCTGCAACTGAGTATGACTAACCTTTTCCCTAAGAAAATGAGAAAAACGAGATGTTTTACATTTTTGAAACAGGGCTACTAATGCATGAAAAATGCCTCCAGAGATTTTGCACAGAGACAATTTAAGAACAATTGTGTGTGTAGGTAAGGTGTTAGCATCCTGCATATGTAACTTCCATTATTCAAATTCATAAAAGGAAATTTTGCTGTATAGCTTTGTGAATACATTATCCATATTTTCCAAAACAAAAATACCTAGGGTTTAACTTGGAAAGCCAACAAGAAAAATCAATCAACAACGTATCTTGCTGCAGTTTTCAGGGCAGAGAGAAGGAAGCAGTGTGGACCCCCAAGGATATGTATTGGGAATGATCTCAGCAGCCAATTCTGCAGATGATACCAACTTGTTCAGGGTGGTAATATTCAAAGCAGACTGTAAAGAACACCAGAAGGCTTTCTTGGACCTAGGTAGACAGGTCTGTTGATGAGCATTACCCAATATAGCTAAATGGAACCGCCAGATTCAAAGGCAGTATATCTCAGAATACCATTTGCCGGACACCGTGGAAAACAGGATGGTGTACAGATAGACCTTTGAATCTGATTCGGCAGGGCTCTTACGTTTTCAGGCCAACACGAAAAGGAAGTTACCCCTTTGCAGCAGATTCTGGCTAAGGGTTGCATGCTTCGGATTTTGCATGACTCGGTGACAGCTGAAATTACTAACCACACCACAATTTCATTATCAGAGCATGGTGTTCTCAGCATACACATTACGGGAACTTTTGGCAATCTTTCCAAAAAGACTAATCACAATTTCCAATTACTGAATGATGTTTATCTACATGCGTACCAATATTATCGCCAGGAAAAAACCTGAGTAAGCTTTTGTTTGGGCCAGGGAAGCTGGGAAATTAAGGCATTGGAAATTGTGCTTGTGTTCGGTCCTGGAACAAATGAGGATGACATCTCAATATACTTTAAAAGCAAAATGCCTGCAGATGAGGATTAAGGAGTTAAGGGGAGAAACCTACAAGGAAAAAAATGATTATTGGCAAGGAATATGGAGGAAGAGAGTGAACTGGCATTGTGTAAAAGCTCTATAGTGTGCCAGGCATAGGAGGAAGCAAAGGAGATTAGGTGGAGTCATTTAAGAGAACAGGACCTAACAAAGAGATTAAGAGAGCAGTTTGTGACAAAAAGACAAAACTTTTAGATGAATGGTTGTCTCTTTGTACATTTAGTCAAGGATGCCCAGGATTTGGTTCATGATGTGTTTTTTAATCACTCGGGACAGTTCTGTTAAATTCAAGAAGTATGAAAACTTGTCCAGAAAGTCTAACACAGTCATATTTAATTTTCAGGAGAGAAAACTCTTAAAAATCATGATGGGATTAGTTTGAAGGAAGTTGGAAGGGACAGTCAGGAGTCTCAGATATCTTCCGGAAGCTTGGATATTATCAAAGGCTGTGTACACAGTATGTAGGGACGCGGGTGGCACTGTGGTCTAAACCACTGAGCCTCTTGGGCTTGCCAATCAGAAGGTCGGTGGTTTGAATCCCTGTGATGGAGTGAGCTCCCGTTGCTCTGTCCCAGCCCCTGCCAACCTAGCAGTTCAAAAGCACACCAGTGCAAGTAGATAAATAGGTACCACTGCGACAAGAAGGTAAACGGCGTTTCTGTGCACCCTGGTTTTGGTCACTGAGTTCTGTTGTGCCAGAAGTGGTTTAGTCATGCTGGCCACATAATCCGGAAAGCTATTTATGGACAAACGCCGGCTCCCTTGCCCTGAAAGCAGAGATGAGCGCCGCAATCCCATAGTTGCCTTTCTCTGGACGTAACTGTCCACAGGTCCTTTACCTTTTTTTTTTAACACAGTATACATTTAAAGCACATGGCTTAGTCCAAAGAATCCTGGGAACTTTAGTTTACACCTCACAGAGCTATAAATGGCAGCAACTTAAACTACAGTTCCCATGATTTTTTTGAGGGGGCACCATGTGTTTTAAGTGTGTACAGAGCCTTAAACTACTATGATAGAAGCAGAATAATGTTTGTGCCGATTCAGCAGTAAAGAATGGGTTTTCATGGGGGAAGCACTGGGCAAAAGAAAGAAAGAAAGAAAGAAAGAAAGAAAGAAAGAAAGAAAGAACTCCAACATGGCACTTGAAAGCACAGACCTTTGGCCTCTGGCTTTCTAGGCACAGATAAGTGTGGCTCCTCCTAGACCGGAAGGAGGATAAGACTTCCTGCCTCACTGGAGCTTTGCTTGAGAAACAAGTTCTATCTGAGCTCTGCTGTGTTTGGTACTTCCAGGTTTGGTCTTCTGGTTTGCCCTCTTCTTCTGATTTCTGTTTGGTCTTCACCCGCTCCAGACTTCAGCTCAGAGCACAGCCATGGCGAAAAGGTACAAACAAGCCGAAGAACAAACAAGGAAATGAGGAAAGGCAAAAAGCTTCTTGTAAATGGTGGAGGCTTTACCAAAATGAGAAAACTATAAGAGGAGCACAACTCTGTAAAAAGCACAATAATTTGAGGATTATATTGCTTAAAACAAACAGTGCACATTTCTTCAAATGCATTCGAATCAAGAAATTGGCCAGAGAGGCAATTCTAGCGCTAGATGACAAACCTGAGAAAGAATGACTGGGAAATGATAGTGAATCTGCAGAAAAGCTAAATTAATTCCTTGCATCTGTCATCGCTGAAAAGGCTGCTGGAAAGACTATCATGATGGGCCAAGCAATTTTGTACTCCAGTTATGTTGGGTCTGAAGATGCACTACCACTGCTTGAGTGGAAAGGCTGCCATATGCGATACACAGGCGGGAGGAGAGAGGAAACAAGTTGTTTGGGAAATCTGAAAATGGAAGAAAAACACTTACAATTGCCAACTGTGGTAGAGGTGAGGATGATGCCAACCTATCACACACAGAAGGAACTAATCTGTGGAGATTGAGCTGGAGGCATGTCTGTCACGTTGCAATGCTCCCCCAATGCAAGAGACAAAGAGAACCGAGCAGAGGCAGCAGCCACCATCAAGAGAACTCCATGATCTGGTTTGCCAAAGCCCCTAGGCTTCCAAACATATTGCTATGTTTGGAAGAATCAGGGCACAGGGTAAGAAGTTAGAAAGGTGTCTTGAATTTTGCATTCTCTGTCCAGAATTTGGAGAATTCTCTGGACCATTATTCTCACTGTGGTTTGAATAAAAACTGAATAATTTCCATGCACTGCTGTCTTCTTTTGACCTGGAGAACCAGTGTGAACTAGCCACCCCCTGTAAGGTAACAATACCACGCAGGTGGCGCTGTGATCTAAACCACAGTGCCACTTATGCAAACCAGCCTGGCTGGCCGAGCGAAGAGCAAATCTGTTAACATGACAGAAGGGGTTGGTGGGCCATCAGAGAGGGATCCTTTGGCCTGGGGAGACAGATGGTGTCAGGGTAACTGGGTGTGAGGTGCCACAAAAAGGAGTCTTTTAGCAAGGTGTTATGGGGAGAAGAAATACTAGTATCCATCTTGGGCAGGTTGGCTGCAGGCTGGCTGGGAGAGATGCCTTGGACTCTAGGGCTGCACTGCTGTGGCTTACAAGCCCCTCTTGAAAGAACCATGCTGTAAGAGCTGGACTCCCTCCATGCAGGCTGAAGGTGTAAATAGGTGAAAAAACCACATTTCGTAAAACTATTACAATCTCTGTCGTGTCTCAGTTCTCCAAAGGAACACAGACCCTGGGTGAGTGCTTGGAACCCTCTGGGATCTTACTATTGCTTGGCAGAGAGTGGGGGTGGCACCCAACTTTTGCAACAATACACTCCTGGCACTGGCGTGGAAGATTCGGGTCAAAAGCAAAGGCCACAACTGGAGGAAGTAGATGACGATCACAGTTATCAAGCAGAAGCAGCATTGCCAATGAAAAGAATCCTGCTCCCTAGGTTGGGAAGCCCAGAGGTGAAATGAGTGCGCACTCTCTTCCTCAGCTTTTCAGGGGTGTCGTTCTTACATCTCTTGTGGAAATCCAGAACAAACACCTTCCTCCCCACTTTTGCATAACAGGCTTGACAGCCTTGGTCCTTGGCTGCAGTCCAAGAGCAATTTCCTTGTTTAAAGCCACCTACTTGTAGAGCAAGTGTTTTTCTTTGCTCTCTTTCAGTTCCTTTTTCATTTCTTGATCCCTGGGTGGGTGGCCTGGCTGGCTTGTTGTCCACACCTTCTGCAGCTTGTGGAAGGCTTGTGCGGATGCGCAGCCCAAAGTTCAACTGTAGTCAAAGAGAAAAGGCAGAACCAAGAAGCACGGCAAGAGGCAAAGCAAGTTGCAGAGTCAAGAAATGGCCTAACTGCAAAGGGAGTTACCAAGAACAACACCTCTGTCTGGGGAGCTTTACACCTTATGAGGATTGGAATTCACACAATGGCGGCACCAGGTCCTGGAGGGGACAAGCAACTGGGGAGGGTGTTGGCTTTTGTGCCCAAATTGCAGACTTCCTAGAAGCTTTTGGGCTTTCCATCGTCTGCACCCTACTGTAGGCAGGATGCTGGGTTCATCCTTGGCCTGATTCTGCATGGGGTCAGGAAGATGAATGCTACTGAAGAATCACATCCATCTATCCATCATGTGATTTACCATCCTAGTCCACATAGTGACCAGAAGCAGCTATTTACAGAAAAACTGAATTAAGTGGAAATTTGACTCTAGGCCTCAAGTGCATAATAAGTCTGTAAATAGTGTCTGTATTTTTAGGACTGCACATTAAATATTTTAAGCCCTTTAAATATTTATAGGCACGGCTGTTGTATTACTATGTGCCTAGTGATGCAGCAAATTAGTTTTGACCTTTGTTGTTTACAACACAGTGATGCCGATTTGTATTACCATTTGTTACAAACCCGTTTTAGAAATACACATAATAGCACTCCTTGGGTGATCAAAGATCAGGTTGAAGAACTCCCACTCCCAATGGTTGATCATATATTATGAGCGAACAATATTGCTAATGTTCTCCTTTCAAGATGAATCTGCAGGTCACCACATGGACAAACTGGGGAAGAATTGTGAGGATGCTAAGTCCACTGGGAGGCAATTTATTTTGATAAGATATGCCCAGTTAGGCCAAAGGAGAGGAAAGTTATGGGATTTATCATATACTTGAAATGAGGTCAAGAAGAATGGTCTTTCCTGCCTAATGAAACAAGAAGCAGTGGATTTTAGAATTAGGTTGAAATTTTGGATAAACTTTAATGGCTTTGAGTTGGATCCTAACTTTCCTTTCCTGAATGGCAATTCGTATTCATAGAACATGACCGTTCCACGTCATACTTACAGGCTCTGAAGCATCCTGTGCCATTCATAATATGACCTTGGGGATCTTTAAGGAATAGTGTAAGATTAGTGGCTCTAAGTTCTAGTTTCAGAAAGCAAAATGCTAATGGGTCCATAATCCTAGCAGCCACCTTGTCAGCTTACGGGGAGTGGCCCATTAGGCTCTCCTAGGCCTCTGCTGCTGTCATGGAACAAAATACATTGCTCACCAGGCCTAATAATAATAATAATAATAATAATAATTTATTTATATCTAGCCCATCTGGCTGGCTTTTCCCAACTACACTGGGCAGCTTCCAACCGAATATTAAAAACAATACAGCATCAAACATTAAAAGCTTCCCTCTTCCAACAGTCACCTCTATGACTGACTGAGGGCAGGAAGGAGAGAGCACAAAGTACTTTCCTCTCCACATATCATTCTGATGGGCATTTTGCTAGTTTTTAATAAAGGCGGTCTGATGGCAGTTGCTATTTGGGAAATATAGCCAATATTGAGGAATGAAAATAGAATGCTTCAGGTTGAAGATAGCATGCTTTCTTCATAAATCAATATCTTGGGTTCTTTTGCAATTACTACAATGAAGCTCCAGAGAATACTGTTCATTTTATCACTATGGGAGAGTTATGGCCGGACTGTTTGTTACAGCAAATGAAACATAAGTATAGGTCATAACATATGATCGGTCCAAATGCCATGGAAAACAGGTAGCTGTGAGATTTTAAAATAGAAACTTCAACATCTTTAACCTCTTGGCTAGGATTTTCTTTTCTAGAAATATTTGTGGCCGACAGATGCAACTCCCCCCTCCCAGTCTGAGGGATTTTCATGGACATTTGACTGATTTCCACCCGGACACTGCTGCAAACTGCAGTATTCCAGATATGTCCGGGAAATTCTGGACATACGCCAACCCAGTTTTTTCCTTGGTCTTTCATTTCTCTTTTTATATCTAGTATTCATGGCACAATTTTCCAGTAGATTATTCAACATTTAAAATACACTACAGTATGCTTTTGCTTTAAAGAAAAATGGTTGCAAACATTGGGACCTTTGTAACTCCATCACACTCAGCCATGTTTTCCCCATCAGATGTTTCTGAAAAATGGTCAGATTATGAAGTAGACAATTCATGACAAATTTAATAACAATAGGACAGATCTTCTTGATTTCATGATGAATAGAAGTTTTACCACTGGCCAGAGGTTGCAACAAATAAGAAAGCCTATCAAGATTTTCTTTTTTCTAGGTCTTCTGCTGAGAAATATTACAGAACGTCCTGTCCTAAGGAGATATGTTCTCCTCCTGATTCTGTCCTTTTCCTTCTGTCAAGCACTTGACTTTCTCATAAATCTGCCATTTGCTTTGTCTTGTTTCTGTTCTCCCTGCTTGCTCATAATGCAAAGTACGGTAAACATAATAAAGGAGAAGAGAGCTTTGAGATATTAGGGCAGGAGTGCAAACCTCAGTCGTAACTCCAGCTTGCTGTGCAAAGCATTCAGATGCAAGAGCTCCACAGCACAAAATGTGGATCTTCGCCTTCTGCTTGTTACCTAATTAGGTACTATCTGTCCAGCGAGGACTCATTATCCAAAGACACAATGGAGCTTTCAATCAGTTGAAGAAAGAAAATGGAAACTTTGGCTTTTAACTGCTTCCATGAACTTATTGAGTTGCTCAGTTGGTAGAGAATGAGATGGTTGTCACCAATGGAAGCAAAGGCTCAGAAAAAACTCAATATGGAGGCCAAATGGCCGAAGTATTGGGAAATTTTGGAACAAGAGGGTGACAGATTAAAACTGCAGAGTTTTGAAAAATTAAAAAACAGAGTACAAGATTGGCTCCATTATTATCAAATAATGGAGGCGTATAATTTGGATAAAAAAATTGGCTTCCAGATGGAAAAATCAAAGTTGGAAACAGAATTGTTAGACCCTAAAGTTAAGAATTTGTCAAGAATGTATAACTTGCTGTTGAACTGGAATACTCAAGATGAAATGGTGAAATCTGCTATGATTAAATGGGCACAAGATGTTGGACATAATATTATGATGGCTGACTGGGAACAGTTATGGACCACTGGTATGAAGTTTACGGCATGCAATGCCTTAAAAGAGAATTTAATGAAAATGATTTATAGGTGGTACATAACACCAGTCAAGCTTGCAAAAATCTATCATTTGCCCGATAATAAATGTTGGAAATGTAATGAAACTGAAGGTACATTCTTTCACCTTTGGTGGACATGCCCAAAGATTAAGGCATTCTGGGAGATGATCTATAACGAAATGAAAAAGGTATATAAATATACCTTCCTGAAGAAACCAGAGGCCTTTCTCCTGGGCATGGTCGGCCAATTGGTGCCAAAGAAAAATAGAACTTTCTTTATGTACGCTACAACAGCAGCAAGAATACTCATTGCAAAGTATTGGAAGACACAAGACCTACCCACCAGGGAAGAATGGCAGATGAAGCTGATGGACTATATGGAACTGGCGGAAATGGCTGGCAGAATTCGAGACCAGGGAGAAGAGTCGGTGGAAGAAGATTGGAAAAAATTTAAAGTATACTTACAGAAACATTGTAAAATTAATGAGTGTTAGAAGGATGCGGGAATGAAGTTACATGGTTTTAGTAGAAATGCAACAAAGAATTAAGTAAAAGTTGATTGATAATGGGTTAAATTGAAAAAATTCAAGGTTAGACCGTTAAGATAAACTATAGAATAAAAATTGAGAAAGATGGGAAGAACTTGCTGAAATAGTGAATTGAATTAGAATACAAAAAAAGGGAGGTGTGAGGAGGTCGATGAAACAAGTAAAGGAAAGGTAAAGACATGGAATACTGGATGTGTGTTTTAGTTTCTTTAGTTTCTTTTTTGTCTGTCTTTTTTGCTGTATTGATATGTTTTGTTATTGTTCTTTTTCTTTTTTATTGTTATTTTTTTCTTCTTTTTTCTGTAATTTTTAAACTTTTAATAAATATCACTTTAAAAAAAAAAGAGAATGAGACTTCTTACTTTCTGGGTTGTGGGTTTGAGCCCCACATTGGGCAAAATATTCCTGCATTGCAGGGGGTTGGACTAGATGACCCCCAGGGTCCCTTTGAACTCTACAATTCTATGATTCTAAGTTTAAAGACATCTGCATATGAACACACACAACATGAAGGAGCTTTTCTTAGGATCCTGAAGGAATTGAATTGTAACTGTTGGCATTCTATTTGTGTATCATAACTTGATTAAATTTGATATGGTCCACTAAGGGGCCAGATAAAGCTGTTTGGAGGCCTAGAGGCAATCTGTGAGCTACTGTTCCTGACAACTGCTCAACTGAAATTTGAAACAGCAAACAAACAACACATCTTCAGACTAACCCGCCTACCAGCAATTATATTTTTATGTCCGAGACTTGCCACTTGAGCAGATGCGAATGCAGGATGACCTACATAAAAAAAACAAAAAAACCAACCACCCCAAGAATACTGCAATCTCCACAAAATATTTTCCCCACAGCAGGCTCTCAAGTTTGGCTAGAATCTACAACACAGCATAATGGTAAATCTAGCCTGCAGAAGAAGGGTGTTGAAGGTTGTCTCCCACTTTACAGTGATAGCAAGAAAACCAGCGTGAGTCCAATGCACACAGAAGGGAACTTGGGAATTACATTCCTATATACGCTCCTACAGAACTCAGCGGGGCAAACATCTAGGTTAAGTGTGTATAGGACTGTATTCGAAACGATGTCCTATGAGGAGCAGTTGAAAGAGCTGGATGTGTTTAGCCTGGAGAATGAAAGAACGAAAGAATAAGGGGAGACATGATAACGCTCTTAAAATATTTGAAAGCTGTCATGCAGAAGATGGAACAGACTTGTTCTTTGTTTTTTTCAGAATTTTTCAATTTTTCAAAATTGTTTTTTATTGCACATTTATAAAGAAAAAGAAAAGAGAAGAGGGAAAAGGAGGGGAAAGAACTCCCCCTTAGCTCGCATTAACTGTACAATGAACATCACCATATCCATCTTAATGTACACTGTGATGGGACGATGAGCTGCTTGTGTGTAAAATCCTAGTCCCTCAGAGTTTGGTCAAGTTTGCAAACCTCTGTCTGTAACGGAGCCCCTTAAACATGGCTCCGTCAGTCGCTGGCAGATTCCGACAGTGGTTGCTTTCGGAATCGCTTCCAACATAAAAGCTCCTTAACGGAAACACGTCTTCTGGACTCTCTGCGTGACAGTTTCCGGCGAGGAGTGGGTGTCCCTACAGGAGGTCCTGAAACCTCCCCACTGTTTTCGCTGGAAGTGTCTCTGAGCCATCCCTCCAGCTCCCTTTCCCTCAGCTCAGCTCCTCTCCCCCTACTGGTTCCCTCTTCAGCTGCTGAGTCTCTCCCAACCTGTGTGAGCCCTTTCACTTCCCTTCCTTCCGATGGCAGTTCCCTGACATCCACCTCCCCTCCAGGGCCCCCTTCATCCCCTCTCGCCCCCTCCTCTACGGGCGGTGAGGAGGCAAAACCCCGGAATGAACTTCCTTCATCTTCCGATGTCCCGAACACTTCTCTCCACCTGTTGCGGTTCCTGGTCTCGAAGTACTCCTCCTCCTCAGAGTCCATCTCCCCTTCCCCTTCCGATTCCGAGAATCCTTCCAACTCCTCCTCCTCATCGGTGGTCCCAAAGTATTCCCTCCGGAACCTCTCCACAGGCTGAGGTTTCCTTGGGAACCTTTGATGGAACGTTTCTATCAATACCTCGTCATTGATATCTTCTGCCATTACCCAAGTGTTTTCTGACTCCGGTTCTCCTTCCCACGCTACCAAATACTCCACCTGATCCCCCTTCCATCTGGCGTCGAGGATTTCTGCCACATGGCTGCTGCATTCCCTTTCTTCTATGACCGGTCCCCGAGTGGCCATCCCTTCTCGTCCCCCCTCATACGGTGACAGTAACGACCTGTGAAATACTGGGTGCAGTTTCATGTGGTTGGGTAACCGGAGCCTGAAAGCCACTGGGTTGACCTGTTGAATGACCTCAAAGGGACCCAATCTCCTGGGTCTTAATTTCTTACAACCTCCTTTGAACGGCAACCCTTGGGTTGACAGCCACACCCTATCTCCCACCCTTATGGTTTCACCTTCCCTTCGGTTCTTGTCTGCCTGCCTCTTGTATTCTTCCTTCGCCCTTTCTAAGATGAGTTGGAGCTGACAATGGATTGCTTCCATTTCTTCTACAAAATGCTCGGCTGCCGGGACACCCCATCTCTCCCCTTCTCCCCCTGGGAAAGCCCTGGGATGACACCCATAATTAGCCAAGAAGGGGCTCATCCCTGTGGACACATTCTCGGCATTGTTGTAGGCAAATTCCGCCAGCGCCAACTTTTCTACCCAGTCATTCTCTCTGTCATTGACATAACACCTCAGGTATTGCTGGAGGACCCCGTTTGCTCTTTCCGCCTGCCCGTTGGTTTCAGGGTGCCGGGCAGTCGAAAAGTTGACCTCCACCTGCAGTAAGCTCATGAGCTTCCTCCAGAACCTGGAAGTAAATTGTTTTCCTCGGTCTGAGACCACCCTCAATGGCACCCCGTGCAACCTAAAAATGTGTTCTACAAATAACTTCGCTGTCTCTTCCGCCGTGACTGCATGCGAGCAGGCTACAAAGTGGCACATCTTTGTTAGTAGGTCTACCACCACCATGATGGCTGTTTTCCCCTTGGACTTCGGCAGATCAGTCATAAAATCTATCGACACTGCCTCCCAAGGTCGTTCTGGGGTTGGTAAGGGTTCTAATAGCCCCGCCGGTGCCCGCCTCTCCCCTTTGGCTCGCTGGCATTGCTCACACCCTCTTACATACTCCCGTACATCTTCCCTCACCTTAGGCCACCAAAATTCCCTGGTGACCAACCACATGGTTTTGTGTTGTCCAAAATGCCCCGCCGTGGGGCTGTCGTGCAACTGCTTGAGTACCCTCCCCCTTAAGTCTCCTTCAGGGATATACAGTGCCCCTTTGTAATACAAAGCTCCATTTCTTTCCTCGAAACCCCCTGGTTCCTCTCCCTCACCCCTAAGACCTCTGAGCTTATTCTGGGCGTATTCATCATTCTCTGTTTCCTCTACCAGTTCTCTTTGTCCCACCAATGCCGCCCCACACACCCAGCGGTCCTCTGGAATGACATGTCTCTCTTCGGGTGCTCCCTCCCCCTCCAAATATTCAGGTTTGCGTGAGAGAGCGTCCGCCCTAATGTTCTCTGGGCCTGGCACGTAACAAATCTCAAAGTTAAATTTGGAGAACTCCTGGGCCCATCTCACTTGCCGTTGGTTGAGCACTCGTGCCGTCCTCCAATACTCTAGGTTCTTGTGGTCAGTGCACACTTGCACCTTATGTTGTGCGCCAATTAGCAGGTGCCTCCATCTCCGGAACGCCTCATGAATGGCTAGTAGTTCTCGGTCATACACCGTGTAGTTCCTCTCGGATTTGTTCAGCTTTCGCGAAAAAAAGGCACACGGTCTCCACTCTGACTCCTCCTTCCCTGGCTGCAGAAGCACCGCCCCAATAGCTCTGTCTGATGCGTCAGTTTCCACTCTCATCGGTTTTTGTAAATCCACATGCAGGAGTTGTTGTTCCGAGGCGAAGGCCCTTTTTAGTTCCTCAAATGCTCGCTCCGCCTCCTCAGTCCAAACGAACTTCTTCTTACTGCTGAGACAGTCCGTAATGGGCGCCGTCAGGTGGGCAAAGTTTCGGATGAACTTACGATAGAAGTTCCCAAATCCTAGGAACCTCTGCACATCCTTCCTTGTTTTGGGTGTTTTCCATTCCAGCACCGCCTGGACCTTGCCGGGATCCATGGCCAATCCCTTGTCTGACAGGCGATACCCCAGGAATTCCACCTCCTTGGTATGAAACTGACACTTCTCCAGTTTCACCCACAGCTGGTTGGCTTGCAGCCTGCTCAACACTTCTCTGACGTCTCTCACATGCTGCTCCTCATTCTCAGAATACACCAACACGTCGTCTAAGAAGGCCACACAATTCTTGTAAAGCAAAGGCCCCAGGACGTGGTTCATAAACGATTGAAAGCACGCGGAGCCTCCTTGTAGGCCGAAGGGCATAACTAAATATTCAAATGCCCCCAAAGGGGTGAACATGGTGGTTTTCCATTCATCCCCCTTCCTTATTCGTATCAGGTTGTACGCCCCCCTTAGGTCCAGTTTAGTAAAAATCTTTCCCTTCCTGACCCTTGTCAAAATGTCGTCAATCCTGGGCATAGGGAAAGCCACTGGTTCTGACACTGCATTTAAGGCCCTGAAGTCACACACAAGCCTCGGCTTGTTCGTGTTTTTTTTATCCACAAAAAACACTGGGCTGCCCCCCACCGCCCTGGACTCTCTGATGAACCCTCTCTTCAGGTTCTTGTCAATGAACTCTCTTAGCTCCTGCATCTCTCTGTCTGACATGGCGTACAGCTTGCCTACAGGGAGCTGTGCCCCAGGGAGTAAATTGATTTGACAGTCAAAGGGTCTATGCGGGGGTAGTTGGTCAGCTTCCCTTTCGCTGAAGACGTCGCGGAGATCTGCGTATTGTCGTGGTACCTTCACGTTCTCCGTTACTTCAGTCCCTGCTAGGGTGGCTTGGGCCCCTGCCAAACCCTTTCCCTCTTTGCAGTGTTCTAAGCAATGTGCTGAACCAAAAGAAACCACTCTCTGATGCCAGCCCACCAGCGGATCATGTAACGCTAGCCAGCTCATCCCCAATATAATGGGAGCTCCTCCCAAGGTGGCCACATTAAACGCTATCAGTTCGGTGTGCCTTGCCACCTTCATTATCATTGGGACGGTCTGCAAGCTGACTTCTCCTCCCAACAGCTCCCTGCCATCGATCGTGGTCACCTGCAGGGGGTTGCTTAAAGGGATCGTCTGTATCTGGTGTTCAGCTGCAAACTCTTTGCTCATGAAATTGCAGGAGCTGCCTGAGTCCAACAGCGCCTTTATCTTTAGAGGGTGTCCGTTTGGCAGCTCTAGCGCCACTTCTATCACTAGGGCGGGTTTAGGAGGTTCTGGCGTGGGCACTTTCACTGCTCTTTGGCCTGGCTGCTGTGCCCCGACGGTGGCAGCCAGGCGTTGGCTTTTACTTGCTTCGGTATTTCTTCCTCTCTTCCCTCCACAGCTCCTACCATCCCTTGCCATTCCTTCCTCTGGGGGCAGACTCTGGCAAAGTGACCTGGCTGTTGGCAGAGATAGCATTTCCGGGCGCCTTTTCCCTCCTTCTTTCCCCCCTCACTGGGCTTTGAAACTGCGCGCGCGCGCGCTGTTCCGATTTCCATCGGCTCTGCCGGCGGGAAAGTTGGCTCTGGAATGTCTGGAATGCGGAACTCCTTCCAACGTTCCCCCTTCCCTTCCCGCCTCTCCAATGCTCTCGCCTCCTGGCGCGCTCCTATGGTCAGCGCTGATTTGGTCAGCTGGTCCATAGACTCCGCCCTGGGCGCCCGGGAAAGTTCGTCTTTCACAGCCGAAGAAAGCCCTTCTTCAAAGAGCATTTGAATGGGTTCCGCCGATAGATCCCACCCCAATTTATGGATCAACATGGTGAACTCAGTCCAGTACTCACGGACAGATCGGCTCCCCTGTTTGCAAGCCATTAACTGTCTGCGGACCACTCCCTGTTCAATATCGCTGGAAAACATCAGATCCATGGCGCGAAAGAACTTCATCGTGTCCTTTAGGATGTCACTATTCGCTGCCATCAGGGGTCTAACCCAGTCTCTCGCCCCCTTTTCAAGATGCCCAATCACGAAAGCCACTCGTGATTCCTCGTCAGGGAATTCATCAAACTGCAGATTGAGGGCATATTGCATCTCTGTCCGAAAGCCATGATAGTCTTTGGGCTCCCCCCCAAACTTCTGCACCAATCCTGGTACCTTTCTGACGAGCTGGGTGTCTTTCCCCTTTTTGTCTGCATCCTGAGCCCTCCTCTCCTCAAGCCTCGCCGTCTGCAGCGCTAGCTGGACCTCCAACACCCGGTACCTTTCTTCCAGGCTTGGACCCGCTCCAGCTCCTGCTTCTCCGGTTCCGGCTGGGTTGCTCATGATGCCTTCTCCTGCACAAGCTGCTCACGAAGACTGTCGGAATGCTGTGATGGGACGATGAGCTGCTTGTGTGTAAAATCCTAGTCCCTCAGAGTTTGGTCAAGTTTGCAAACCTCTGTCTGTAACGGAGCCCCTTAAACATGGCTCCGTCAGTCGCTGGCAGATTCCGACAGTGGTTGCTTTCGGAATCGCTTCCAACATAAAAGCTCCTTAACGGAAACACGTCTTCTGGACTCTCTGCGTGACAGTTTCCGGCGAGGAGTGGGTGTCCCTACAGGAGGTCCTGAAACCTCCCCACTGTTTTCGCTGGAAGTGTCTCTGAGCCATCCCTCCAGCTCCCTTTCCCTCAGCTCAGCTCCTCTCCCCCTACTGGTTCCCTCTTCAGCTGCTGAGTCTCTCCCAACCTGTGTGAGCCCTTTCACTTCCCTTCCTTCCGATGGCAGTTCCCTGACATCCACATACAAATGAATATGTGCCATTCAAATGTCCGAATAGATATCTAAACAAAATCAATGTTTATAAAAGTATGTTCTAATGTAGCAAGGGCATTGTCTTCATTGCACAATAGAGGGTGAATATTTATGCTTCCAGGCTCAAAGTGTATATGTATCTTAGCAACCATTAAGGCTCATAAAGTCCATTTTTGTTGCCCTGTTTTTAATCGTCATATGACAGGGATATAATTCAAAAGTACTTGGACAGCCACAAATATCAAGGTTTTTGCCAATACAAAATTAATATGGGCAACAAAAGGCGATATCACTGGAAAACCCACATCATGTGCCTCAATGAGCCACTTCCAGCATTACATCTCCAGAATCTATCTAAATTAAACAATGCCGTCATAAAGAGATGTGGAGTCCAGCACACCCAAAGCAACAATTTTTGCTCAACAAATTTTAAATCTAGAAAAACGTTTCATATGGATCCTACAACCACTTCCCATTTTTTAAGGTTGATTAGTACATTCTAACTCCCTGTTCCACTCTTCCCTAATGTGATCTGCTTTACAGGCTTCCCATAAACCTTTAGAAACAATAGTGATGGATTTAGTTTTTTGCAAGGATACAGTTATTCTAGCAATTCAGGAAACGCTGAAGCACTCAGCTAAACCTCCTGCTGCAGTTGCAAGATTCCTGCACTGAACAGGGAGCTGGACTAGCTCCAGGGATCATCTCAACTCTAAAAGTATTAAATTATAATAAATACTTTAGAGTATTTGGTAGCCCACCCTTCAGCCAAAAATGCTCCAAGTGTGGTGGCCTACATACACTTAGAACAAGACAGTCCCTGCCCGCAGGCTTACAATCTAAAAAACCACAACACACGAGGAAAATGGGACGGGGAGAGAGGGGGGAATTAAACTCAAGAACCAATTATTAAAAGTGATTCTACAGGATTTTTTAAAAGGAGTTTTATTATAATAATAAAAAGGAGATGGGGGAAACACAATACAATGGGAAGAGAAAAACACGGGGAAACCCTAGAGAGCATAGCATGTGATTCCCACACTTATGATTCTATGGTTGTATTGTTAATCTGAGAGCTGAGTATTCTAGACCCACTTCTACAGATTCATTTAAAAATAATAATTTCTATTACATTTTCTATTTCACAATTTCAAATAAACATTTTACAAACTTTAAAACATCTAGTGACTTCCCTCCTTCTCTTTCCATGGTTCATTTTGCAATTCTTACATCCCTGCGTATTTTACAATAACCATTCCAATCAGTTTTCCGCTATTACATCCATCAAAAATTATTTACTCTGTTGAATTTATCTTAATGCTGCCAGCATTTTCAGCCCTACAGAGTTATTTTCCATATATTCAATAAAGATTTTTCAGTCTTCTTTAAACGTATGTTCTTCTTGCTCTCTGATTCTGTATGTTAAATCTGCAAGTTGTGCATAGTCTGTCAACTAAAGTTGCCAGTTCTCATTAGCTGGGACCTCGCTCACTTTCCAAATTCTACAGATTCATTTTACAGTTTAGGCAACTGCTTTCTTCCTTGCTCTCTCTTCCCTCCATATTTTGGTATGAAAGCTACACAAAAGCTGTGATGTGCTTTATAAACTAATCATAAGCAGTCCATCCAGCCATTGGCCCCTGGCAAAATATAGTGCCAGACTCTCTTATTTTTGGCCGCTGCAGTTTCATCTTGTCTTCAGCTGAGAATAAAACAAACTTTACAGCACACGATCCATGCCCTTCTTCTTAGAAATCCACAATTCGATTCTAAGCCTTTCAAGAATAAATGTTGCAGGCGCCACCTTCCCCTTCTTTGCAAAGTGTCTCCTTTGCCAACTCTGGTGCTAGGAGTCGGCCCCTAGCCAGCTCCGCTGAATACTAACTTCTCCACAGTCTGCAGTATATTTCGCAAACACTGAAGGTTGAAGATGCAGAAATGCTTCTGGAATGATAAACATAAGCCCTTTGAGTTCTAAAATACAAAAATCAACCACCACTTCCCGCCTCTCTCCTTTTCCTATGTGGAGCACACTGGTTTTACTAATGCTATTACTATATGGCATTTGTTTTGGCGTTTTTAAAAATACCTTTTCTTAATGCTGGACTATAAAACGCACTTGAGCTGTGGGGAAAATAATAAACAATGCAATAAACTGACAAGCCCCCTCTTTCCATGTATCATCTCAGAAAGGGAAAGATGCCGTGGCAGAGGCCTGCATGCAGACGAGAGCCTTTGCCAAGGAAACCCCTTTTCCTAGAACGGGCAAAAATAACAGCAAACTCAAGAGAAACTAAGGGTGAGATGCCCTTTTTCGGACTACTTAAATAAATATTAAGGTATGACAAACTCACACGCAGGATTTGAGCTACGAGAAACAGAAGTAATTAGATTATAATATTGGGGTTATGATTTAATAGGTAGAAGAAGATAGGGTGCGGCAGAAGGGGAGAAACGACGACTCCATGGAAAACGGGGAGGCAAGTCGACAAAAATAAGAGAAAAATCGAAATTGTGCTTGGATCGTGTATGTTAAAAAGGTAGGAACTTAATAAAATATAATTGGAAACCTTTTCCCTGAACCCACATGGGAGCTGGGTGCTCCCTGCGGTCCCCCAGTGCACTCTGCCCATGCTCAAGAGCCCTCTCCTCTATGTTATAACATTCCTACATTCCAAGACTTTTTTTGGGGGGGGGATGTTTTAACTTAAAAGCCCCTCCCTGGCTGCTGCTTTCTGCTGAGGGGCAGCAGCTGCCTCCCTCCCTGCCGCTCCTTTGACGAAACTCCCCTCAACTGCTGCAACGTGGGCGCGCGCCACGGCCGGGCATTCGCAGCGCGCGCAAACGGGGAAGCGGTGCGCGCGCGCGCCTTCCACCCCACCCCAACGGAGAGGCCAGAACAGCTCGTTGGCGAGATCCGGAAAGCGCGGCCGCGGCGCGCGCGCGCGCCCGCGTTCCCTTAACCGCCCGCCTCAGCCTCTCCTCCTCCCTCAGGAGCCGCCGCTTCCCTCTGATTGGCCGCCTGGCGTCCCGGCCAGGTGTCGGCGGCGGGAGGCAGCGGAGAGGGCAACGAGGGCGGGAACGGCTTGGCCGGGGTCGTTGCCGTCGCCGTCGCTGCCGCCGCCGCCGTTACGACCCGACGCTTTGGCTCCGCCGCGGCCGCCCCGTCCGCGCTCTCTGAGGAGAAGGAGGAGCCCCTGTCGGGAGAGCGAGCCGGCGAAGGTGGAAAGCCGTCACTCTCCCGTGACAGCCGGCGGGGTAGCGCCGAGGAAGCAGCAGCAGCAGCGGCAGCGCCGCTCTCTTTCTCGACGGACCGGTCTCCTCATGGGACGCCCGCCTCGCGCCCGGGAGACTCGCGCCTCATAGCTGGACACGCCGCCGACGCCTCTGCGGGTCCGGGATATCGGGGAGCCGCTCGGCGCGCGCAGCTGCCCAGCCTGAAGGTGGGCTTCTTTCCTTCCTTCCTTCCTTCCTTCTCCTTCTGGGCGCGAAAAAGAACCGGCGCCTCAAGGTGTCCCGCACCGTGACAACCTATGCATGCGGGGTGGGGTTAGGGGGGGTGTAATGGGGGGGGGAGACGCGGTTTGAAGGACTTGTGGACCCGCCTTTGGCTCTGGGGACGTCGTTTTTTGGGGGGGACTCTTGCCCGAGATGGGGGTGGGGGTCGGTGGGTGGGTGGGCAGAATCGATGGGGGAAGTTGCCCGCCAGCTTCCATTTTGGTGCATCTCTCTCTGGCGTTCTGCGAGGACTGATAATTGTCCACCTCTTTTTTTCCCCTCCCGGTTTCCTTTATCGCAGTGCTTGCTGCTGCAGGGGAAGGGAGAATGTGTCTGGTGCTGCTGCTGCTGCTCTCAAGGCGATTGCTCGCTTGGACACACGCTGCTAATATGCCCACAATTTCCCAGCTGGGTCATGCGGGGAAGGCAGATCCCGGCTGACTTTGACGTTAGGACGGCGCCAGGGTGGCATAGAGGGAAAACAGGGCTGGGATTCCTTGGGATATATATATTCTTGAAGATCAGCTCTCTCTCCACCCCTTGGCTCCCTGAGTTTGGGCTCCAGTGTGGCGTTTGTGCTGCTCCTTAACTGCCTTTGCAGGTAATTCCAACGCTAGGGGCCGAATGGCACACAACTGGCTTGGCATTAAGTGAAGAGACCGTGTTAAGGGAAAGGGGGCAGGCAGAGGAAGATGGAGCAAGCAGGGAGGATGAACGAAATGGGAAAGGCTGCTATTGCTTTGAATGATGTGAAGCCCCAAGCTATGCATGTTTAGTGGGAAGTAAGTCCCATAGAGATCAACAGGGATTGCTCTCTAGGCTTGTACCCTTCAGCTGATCCCTCTCTGCTAGCCTAGAAGTCAATATGTTGGTACACTGCTTTGAATAAGTTATTGTGTTGCTAGCTACTGTACCCGGCTTTTGGGTTTGTTTGAAAAATAATTTATGATGGCCTTTCTTCTATGCTGGTGAATCAACCAAAGGTGTCTGTGTATATGGGTGTGTGCTACTTGTTCTGTGCCAAAGATAAACTTCTCTTGAGGGCGTAGTAAAAGTTGGTTTTATGTCTGTGTTTGACGTCATTAAAAAGGTGAATTTGTAACAGTCTGGAAATCACAGTTCCATCATACCTGAAATCATCTTTTTAAAAAAAATAATAATGAAAAAAAAGCCCCGAGCAGTGTCAACTGCTTGAAGCCATTGTCCCTTTCTGCTCATTTCATTTATTTACATTAAAACACTAATCAGATTTATTTAGTTTGGATTGGTGGCCAGCTGCTCAAATAACTTGGCAGATTTATTAAAACATCATTATCTGATCACAAATAATTGCTCCTATTATTTCTTATTAGAAAGCAACACAATGTTTTGCTCTGCAGTAACTTCCAATAGATTTTGGAAACCGTAGTGTACAGTATTATACATGCAATATTGTGACTGCATTGTTTCTGCTAGTATATACAGCAGCACCTTTCAAAATCACAGGAAAGAGCATGTGTTACTATAACATTAATGTGAGGACAGCACATTGCAATTATGCAAGAAAATGCCATCTGGTCAAAGTTAACTTGTCTTAAGCAAATTAATTAAAATGATCAGTGCTGTTGTGCTGAGCTGTATTTTTAAATTAATGTAACCAAATTGGAACAAAAAATGAAGCAAAACGCTTTAAAATGTGGCTGTGCTGTTAAGTATATCCTAGGGAATACAACCATGCCTAAGGGAATTATATTGATGAAAATGCTGCATGTGCATTAAAAAGCTTACATATTTTCCTTTTCCAAATTGGCTGTTGGAGCCAAGAACTCTTGATTTCTACAGAAATAGGGGTGCAAGGCTAAAGCTGAGCCCCTTTAACTCCATTAATTATGTGCTTATCTTTAACTAACATTGCAAGGCTTAAAGATGCATAACCTGTCTTGTGTTGGTCAGGCTTCCCATCCCTACTCTTCCTTTGAAAATGCTCTTCCAGATATTGGGAAGAAATTTTGGTTTTTGCACCCAGGAAGATACCTGCTTCTATTAACTGCCAGGAAGTGACTTGTCTAATTATTCCATACTAGGGTCACAGTTCTGTCCATGAGTTTTGCCTGTTGAGGGGCTACAGGGTTTGTCAGGAACTGGTGGAATGAGGGAGATGCCATCACTGTGGTGGCTACACTGACACAACACTACAAATACGCTGGCAGAATGCCTAAAATGAACAGTGTCATGGGAGGGTTGGGGTGGCACAGATTTAGGCCGTAGCGCATGTCATACTTTCACAGTGTCTCCCTTTGCCACAAGTAGGGGAACCATCTTGCAACCAACTCTATGCATATCATGAGGCACAACCATTGACCAGCACTATTGGCCAGGATACTTCCTTTTTTTTTTTTTTTAATGATATTTATTGAATTATTTTTTTTTTTAAAATTACACAAAAAAAGACAGGACAGAAAAATAAAAATAAAAAATAAAACCATCATTCTCGAATTCTCCCCTTTCAATACCTTCTTTCTTTGACCTCCTCCTCCTCCCTTTTCTTGTATCCTGATTAATAATAATCGCAGCAAATCCTTTCCATAATTCATAACATTCTTACCAAATTCTTTAGACATTTTTACAAGAGCCAAGTAATTTCATTTCAACATTTTTCTAGCATTCATCAATTTTATAGAACAATCCTAATGATAATAATAATAATAAAAAGAAATAAACAATCCAATCTTCATCCAGCGTCCCTTCCTCCTGGTCCCGGGTTTTGTCAGTCCTTTTTATCCTATTAATTTAGCACATTAACCTGGTAATCTTATATCTGAGGCCCTCAAGTCTCTTCCATGTCCCTTCCGCAGCTCTTCTTCATATTTTCCTTTCATTCGTGGGAACTCCAGCTTGGTAATATTTTTGACCCTTTTCAACAAACCAGCCCCTTTTCCATAGTCCAGACTAGACTCTATGTGGTATTTAAAAACATGTTTCAGATTCCCTCCAAAATTGAGAGCCCCCACAGCTCCAAACATCTGACGGCCCGTTGCCAGACTCGAAAAGTCCAAATCTCCCTGTATAGGGGGGTCTGTCCAACCCCCCATTTCCAAACCAAACCAAACTTTATCTTTCCATGTCTGGTTTTTTCCAAGTTCATTTGTCAAATCCAAAAATTTATGTTCCTGCTGGGCCGCAGCTCCCTCCGTCTCTGGCGCCCAAGATTCAGCAGCATCCTCTTCTCTCAGCTGTTCTGTCATGGCACACTCCTGTTTTAGCTCCTGGGTGGGCTCCATATAATTTCCCACTACCTGTTCAAAGGTTCTGGCAGCATTAGTCATCAAATCCGTCTTCTGGCTTAACTGATCCAATAGGGCATTTATTTTGCAGAGAGCACCCAACAGTGCTTCTGAAGACATTGTCCTGCAAGGTCACAAATCCTTTCCCACGGTTGTAATCTGTGGCAGCTGCAAGCTCCCAGGAATTAGTTACAATTTCACAGTCCCCCTCTAGGGGGAAATCTTCTGATTGTTCTTTCTTTTAAAAACAATAGCAACAAAGTTTCTTTTTTAAGGTATTTTGTCCATATTTGTTCTTTTTAAAATGCGAAAGGAAACAATGGAATCACTATGTTTCTCTTCTTTTAACTATCTGTCAAAGACATTTGTTTCTGGTCAATGAGCTTCAAACGTCAATTCTGACACCCCGCTCCAGGATCAGGACGGTGGAAAATTACTTTGCTTTAAACTCACTTCTGCAGGTTTAAACAGCCCAAAAAAGATCCCCCTTCTTCTCCTGCTGCCGAAGGGGGGTTCAGCGATTTTAAATGATGAAAACCAATCCTTTGAAAGTGATTTTTAAAGCTCTAGTTTATGTTGTCTTTGCTTTATTCTGGCTACAAGGAAACGGAAGGCTGACTTCCTGTTTAGACCTTACCGTTTCAGTACCAAATTAAGGTAAATTTTTAAGTCCAAATTCCTTTCTATTTCGCCAGTTCTTATTTAAAGTCCAAATGTTCAATGTTCCAGTACTCACGGGTGGTTATTTTAGATGCCAAATTGTCCCAGGAAAAAGGCAGCGCTCTCCGGCAACGGCTATGCGGCTTTGCTCCGCAGAAAAAGCAATTGACTCACAGCACCGCGCCACTTCCCCCTCTTCGCTTCGGAGCCCGTTAGTGGGCTCCTTTGCGGGTTGGGGGGGCGCTAAGGGTGCCCGCCGAGTCCCACGGTCACAGGCTTCATCCGCCTGTGATTTCCAGAAGGGTCCCCCCTTCGCCGTAGCGGAAAAGACCCGTTTCATGCGGAGCTGGTCCCTCCAGTTCAGAGGGAGTCCGCCATTACCGATGGCGCCACCCCGGAAGTCTTGGCCAGGATACTTCCTACTCCTTCTCCTGCTCCCTGTAGACAGGCTACTGTGCCCTGGCAAGCTCCATGGTAGTTATACAACACATGAAGGCATTTTTTGATGTGGAGCTGGTGTCATACAGGACGCTACACCTCCCACCCTGCAAAGCACCTACTGGAGTGACTGGTTGGCAATCCCAGATGTGTGTCATTTCCTTTCGGGGTCTCCTCCATCCCAGAAGATATTCAATAAAATATTTCACACTGCCATATGATTTGTTTTGCTGTTGTTTCTGGGACCTTGCTCCAGCTGACCCCATTGGGATGGAACTCCCGAGACAAGACTGACTTTTCAGGGTCCACAAGTGGGATGGGAGCTAATGTCAGGGTACATGAGGCAGTCATCTGGCATGGTGTGGTGAGGGTAGAACAATGAGGTGTGATGTCATAATAAAGCACCGGTTAGCTCATGTAGGGAGCAGCCTACAGACCCTGTAGTGCCCTTCCTGGTTGGTTTAAGTGGAAAGGTGTACAGTCCCACCTTTACCAGTGTGGGGGCTGTATACTTCCTGAATGTAAGATCTGAGTTGCTCCCCCTGGCAAGGGCTTCTCCTGCAGTCCGGTGCTCCTGGTATAGATGACTTGGTGTGCAGATTGTGGGTAAGAGAAGAGGCGAATGCCCTGTGATGTATCTGCTTCCTGTGGCTGAGTGGTAGGGAACTGCCCTGTGTCATTTGCAGTGTGAGTTTGAGTTTGAGGCAGAGGGCCTTCTCAGTAGTGGTGCCCACCCTGTGAAATGTCCTCCCATCAGATGTCAAGGAAATAAACAACTATCTGACTTTTAGAAGACATCTGAAGGCAACCCTGTATCGGGAAATTTTTAATGTCTAATGCTTTACAATTTTTTATGTGCTGTAAGCTGCCCAGAGTGGCTGGGGAAACCCAGCCAGATGGGTGGGGTAAAATTATTATTATTATTATTATTATTATTATTATTGGGAGTTTCCTGACAGTTGCTCCTCTCAGGGTTTTTGCTTCTGTTATTGTTAGGCTTGCTAAAAGTGAGTGGTGCCAAACTCCCACCTCCAGCTTCCTAACTTTGTCCCCTGTATACAGAGCCACTGGAGGTTGTTGCTGTCACTTTCTGTCTCTGCCACTACTCTGTATTATGAAATCTGGTCCCTCCCTTCTACTTCTTGAACCCTTGCCTTAGGCAGGGTTTTGGTACGCACTGCAAATATCCTGCTCCAAGGATGGGGTGGGGGAGGGCTGTGCTGTGTGAGCTCTCCTGGTGCATTGTGATGTAAAACAGCAGTTGTGAGTAGTATAGGAGCATTAACTGGAGAGATTCCTGGGGACTTGCAGTAATGTATTCCCGAGGCTCTGTCTCTGCAACTGTACATGACTGCTGCTTAGGATTGCTCTGTAAGTGCTGTTGTTATGCATATGACCTTGGTATCAACATTTATTGATAACTGAATAGGAACATATAATTATAACAGAGAAGAATTATGGAACGCACGCACACACGCATGCACGCGCGCGCACACACACACACACACACACACACAAATTTTCCATTAAAAACAATTTAGAGTCCAGGAGTAGTTTTTGCTATCATTGTATTGGACTTTAGTAAAACAGGGTCATTGACCCCTTCTAGGTTGCATGCCTAGAAGTACCTGAAATAATTAGATTCATAAGGTAAAGGTAAAGGTACCCCTGCCCGTACGGGCCAGTCTAGACAGACTCTAGGGTTGTGCGCTCATCTCACTCTAGAGGCCGGGAGCCAGCGCTGTCCGCAGACACTTCTGGGTCACGTGGCCAGCGTGACGAAGCTGCTCTGGTGAGCCGGCACCAGCGCAGCACACGGAAACGCCGTTTACCTTCCCACTATAAAGCGGTACCTATTTATCTACTTGCACTTAAGGGTGCTTTCGAACTGCTAGGTGGGCAGGAGCTGGGACCGAACGACGGGAGCTCACCCCGCCATGGGGATTCGAACCGCCGACCATGCAATCGGCAAGTCCTAGGCGCTGAGGTTTTACCCACAGCGCCACCCACGTCCCTTAATTAGATTCATAGAGGGTTGTAACTGATTGTGAGCACATCTAAACATTAAAGAAACGTTTGGGGAGTTTTGTAGCCCTCTTCATGTGTAGTAGAAAGCAACTTCTATTGCATTAAAGTGGATTTGACTTTGACTTGCATTGACAATAACATGTTGAAAGATCCTGCTTTTGTACACACGCAGCTAGGGAAGCAGTTTCCACACCGTAACAATGTATGAACAAATAAGGATGTTTAAGAAGGCTATGGGATTTGCAGTAGATGAAAAAGGACAGAACAGGCATTCATTACTGATGCTGAAGAAAAGTGTTATGCGCTCAATATATTTTTGTTCAAATAAATCATCATAGGGAAAACCTTGACTTCAAAAAGCACAATTGATGTATAAGTAAAATATAATCGCAGTCACATGAGTATGTATGCTGGTTATTCAAAGTTTGTAAACTACAAGTGTATTTTTTTCTGATGACTGGAAGAAAGAGAACCTTAAGGGTCAAAATACAGACTTGGAGAATCAAAGGTATACAGATTACACGTAATTAGGTAGCTAGTAGAAATCAAAGATAGTTGTTATGTACTCTTCTTAATCAAATATATCATCTGCTTCTATTGACCAATATGGGATATTTTCTTATTATATTTGGGTATTCTCAGACCCAATTGTCATTGTCATTCAGAAAATTTATGAATAAATAATAGATGTCCATTTCTTTTATCTTTAATGTTACAGCAAGTTAAATTTGGCATCCCTCCATTACACCATTCATTAAAATGGTCTAAAATGATCAATGGAATATTATACAAGATAAGAAATTAATCCAAATTTTAAAGGTTTTTTTCCTTCAAGCTGTATCAATGGAAATTCTGTTTAACAAGCAGAAGCAGCAGTGATTGAAACTTTTCAGTGTGTTTTGAGTTTTTGTGTTTGTGTAAAGGTCAACTGTTACTGAAGTATATCTTATGCTAAGAGTACCTGCAAACAAGAACTGCTTAGCATATTAGCAACTGTCAGTCTAAATGCTGGTTTCAGGCACTCTTCACCTGTCTTCCTTTCTTGGTGACTTCATCAAAAGCTTGTTAATTGTTCTGACAGCACCCCTTTCCTATTTAACGTGTGCGTGTGTGTTTCTGTTGGGTTTTGTTTTTGCTGATTTATTTAGTGGTCTTTTGGCTGACGGTTTGCTTTACTATATTCAGGAATGGGAAATCGTTGCTTTTTATTTACCTTGTAAAGTGAGCCTGCTCCTAAGCGTTTGTGCTGGGTTAGCTGCAAGTGACTCTGATGTAATTTCACTGCAGTTCTGGGATAATATGATTTTTATTATGCATACACATTCCAAAAACACAAGCACCGATGCAGACAGTCTTTGGTTGGCATGTGAGAAATGAAAGTCAACCATATGAAGAAAGTTTGTTTACGCTTTAAAGAGCCATGGCACGCTCTTTTGATTTTGGGATGTTCTGCTAATGTTAGCAACAAAATAGTAATCTATTTGGCTTCACAGCTATATTTGATGACAGCACATTTTAAGCCTTACTCTTTACTTGCTATTCTTTAAAAATAGTTTGCAAACTTGATTAGCAAAAGCATTTTCTTTACTCAATTAGTTCTGCACATGCATTTCCAAGAAATTACAGTTTTAGTGCAACAAAGCAATTGTTCTGCAGGCATCCAGAGCCTAGATTCTAGTTGGAGATAGGTTTTTTATACTGAATTGAGAATTAGATATTCTAGAAGAGTCAGAGGAAAAGCTTTGTGATTTTGAAGAAGGGTAAAAGCCATAGAAAAGTTGGTCTTTTACAGTTATCATAACTGATGTGGACAACTTCATGATACCAAAACATTATATTATTATGAAGAATATCCAGTTACAGTACTAAAGTGTGTATATGTGTTATACACACACACACACACACACACACACACGTATATACACACACACACTATATATAAATCTGTGATTTATTAATAAAACAGACTATGCATTATTTGAAAGATATTGCTGGAGTTAAGTCCTACAGAACAGTATCTCAAAGGTCCAACTGCTTCAGCTGCAAGGTGGCATTAAATTAATTGATACTGTTAATCCAACAATTCAATAATTTTAAACCTATGTAACCTATTGGATTTGTTATTGGATTTTTTTGGGGCAGACCAATAGCGGTCGCTTTGCTTTAAGGCCATACCTGGCCAGAATCTGGGATTTGACATTCAACAGCTGTGAGCATTTAAGTGATGTCTCTCAATGGCAGCTAATGGTTTGAAGTTTGCAAAGTAGTCCTACATCAAGAAGCAATGTTCTGAACTTAAAAAAAAATAAAAAATGGAGAAGGGGATATGTGGCTTACCTTCCCCCACACCCCAGTTAAGGATGATGTACCGTATTTTTCGCCCTATAGGACGCACTTTTTCCCCTCCAAAAATGAAGGGGAAATGTGTGTGCGTCCTATGGGGCGAATGCAGGCTTTCGCTGAAGCCTGGAGAGCGAGAGGGGTCGGTGCGCACTGACCCCTCTCGCTCTCCAGGCTTCAGGAAGCTATCCCCCCAGCCCGGCAAGCTCCCAGAGCGATGCCGAAGCTGCGCTCTGGGACCCGTTCTGGGGGCTGGGGTAGGGGGAAGCTCAGGCTCTCCTCGCCCCAGCCCCGCGCCTGGGGAAAAAAATAATTCCCCCCCCTTTATTCCCCCCCCCCAAATCTAGGTGTGTCCTATGGGCCGGTGCGTCCTATAGGGCGAAAAATACGATAATCTATGTCAGTGTGAGAAAAGAAGAAATATATAAACTGCAGTTTTGAGACATGGAGTAAGAGACTAGGAGAGCTATAAGGGAGGGCTGAGCTCAGGCTGTGTAAATATTTTAGGGTACTAGCTGCCTTCCTCTGCATACCTGTTGTGGGGCAGTGGTGTTTGCTGTTGGAGCGTTTAAACTGCATGCTTTGCAATCTCAAATTGTTTATTTTAAATAATCTTAAAATATTACAAAATTCCATAAGCCTCCAACTGCCTCATTTCAAAAGAAACCACATTCCACTAACATTGTACCACCTGGAGAAATGGGGTGAGCATATCGATATATTTCATTTATGACACCTAAACTTTTAATTTATTTATTTAGAAATATACAATGCTTGATTGTAAAAAAAACAACAGCAACCCAAAGTGGTTTACAAAAACATTATGTATGAATAGAGCTAGCAAAACAATGCTGGTATGTGTCTCATGATCAGACGAGTGATTCAATATATTTTACTGCCCTGCGTTAGTTCCTTGAAAGCTTTTAAAAATGGATATAGCTTATTACCAAGGCAAGAGGCCAATTTTACCTTAATGTGTTTCCATAAAGAAATATACAAATAAGTTTGCCAGCTTTCTAGTGATGAAGCACAGCTGATTCAGTGGAAGCCAGTTTGGCACTAAATTAAAATAAGCTTGTAGTTGTGTCCTGCAATTAACTCCTAGTAATAAAATGATTTAGAGAAATCTGTTCAAAGAATTATGGCTATTGATGATGCTTCAATTGTAGGCCAGAAGGCCAGGGAGGGAGTGTTTTCTGGGTATATGATTTAAGTTTTGCTTTTAAACAAACAAACACAAACAAACAAACATTTTATGGGATACCAGGGCCTGCAAGCCCCCCCCCCCCCCCCCCGGCAAGACAAAAGATTCAAAATGATGCTTGAACTTGAGAAGTTTATGCAAAAGTATAACATTTCAAATTCATTTTGGCATCTTGTCTTTTTAGGTCTGAGGCAGCATGCTTTGAATGAATAACAATTTATTTGCCTCTGAAGAATGTGGCACACCAAATCACACAAGCATATATTTTCTAATAAATTTATTTATTTTGAGTATCATTTTGAGGTTTTGGATTTTTGCTTGTAGTCCTTTTGGTGCTGCCCCTTCCTTTTCCTACCACAAGCAAAGATCAGGTGATGAGTGGGTTGGACTTGCATGCATTGCTTAAGGGTGGCTGGGTAGCTCTTTGGTCATGATCTCAAGTTGTTGCCATATTTTATTTTTGGAAGACACACTTTCTCTAGATAAGATTGGGTAAATAAGGTTTGGGTCAGGGATGCCAACTTGAATATTGAGGGAGGGATGTAAGCCCCGCCCCAGATAATTGATCTCATGACACAGTGCACGTACACCATTTGAATGGCAATGCCCATCAACTTTGGGGAGGCCCCTGCCCCCTCATATAATTTATGGGGGGGGCTGTGTGAAGCCCCCAAGCTCCTAAGAGTTGGCGCCTATGGACCAGGTAGTGAAGTAATAACCAATAGTAATTGTGGCTCCAAAATTAGGCAGATCTCTCTCCCGCAACCCCAAACTGTGAATGTCTTTCTTTTACAGTAAGGAAAACTGATTTATTTCTTAGTTGCACTAGCAATGGAAATTTATTGCCATATTTGCGTGCACTATCATGTTTAGCTGCTTTGGGATGCTGTTTCGAGGCTGCAACTAGCAGAGCTGTCAGGAGGGAACAGATTATACTGTGTTCTATTGTTTGTGTATATTTCACAGAGTTTTGTTATATGCCACTCTGATTTACATGGGGGCAGGGAGTGAGATAGAAATAATTTTACACTTGAAAAATTGTGATGTAGTTTAGGCCATGACTATATTCTTCAGTCATCTGGACCACTTGCCCTACAGCCAGCTTCCCTAGCATAGCTTTTCTCACCCTGTGCTATTCTGTATCCTGGACTGCCGCATTTGATCAGATTGGATGGGTCTAGTGAATGGATAGCCTTGCTGTACTTGCAGGTAGCTAAGATAGATGGATTTCTGGAACTCTTTCAGCCCTAGGATGATTATTAGGTAGTTTTGGTAGTGTTTGTATTTTTGGCCCTTTTCCTTCTGCATTTTGGTTGCTACTTTCTCCTTCCCCTCTCTCTGCTTATAACAGTGGACATGCATCTTTATGTGCCAGTCTTGAACTGGAAGTGAGGGACTGGAGCCAATCTAATTTGCCATTGGTCCTTCACACTTTTGTATGAAAAGAAAAGAAAACGAGAGAAAGAAAGGAAAGAGGAAAAAGAAGCCTACAAAAGCCTGTACCTTCCTTAGCTGCTTCTGGCTGAGCACTCCTACATATAAATTCTGCTCATTTGCAATTGCAGACCTTGGCTACCTCCCAAGGTAACCTTTTCACCAGAAAGCTACTCTGCATTGATCTCAGCTTATAAAAATTCTTGTTCCAGCCTGGTTAGTTCTTGACCATGCCTCTCTCTGTGCTGTCCTCAGAAACCTCATCTGGATCTAACTCTTGATTGACTGTCGACTTCTCCTGAACAGTTAGCAGATCATGCTAGAACACTGTCTTGTTCAACCCCCTGCTAAATTAAAGCATGTTTTCTTTTAGACAACTGTCTAAAGTGAGAAAATGGATGGGACTGAGACTAATGTTGTGCTACTGCCAGCCTGGTGTTTGTTGCACATGCAGGAACTGCGATGTTGAGCATCACTGTACACCCCACATTCCAAGCGGCATTGTTGCAGTCAATTTCAGGGCCAGCTTTAATATGCAAATCATGAAGAAATATTACCTTTGAATATCTGCAGAGGGATTCATTACTACTTGGAATGTGGGACTTTAAAATGGCCTTTCAAATCCAGACTACTTCTCTACTCTGGGAACTGATTCCTTAGTACTAAACCATAGACTATTTGTTGGCAAAAGAACTATCTTTAGTATTTGGGGAACCTCTGGAGCAAAGGCAAACACAACAATAAATGTATTAAATTGCTTCAGCAGAATAACTATTTTTAAAAAAGAATAAATAAAAGATGTGAACCAAAGGAGCTAAAATAGTATATTATGGACTCAGCTATACAGCTGCAAATAAAACCTTTTAAATGTTCTGTACAGTGCATTATACAAATGTGGCACTAGATGATGACAGTGAGCTATGCAAAATTCAACGTCTTTTTCAAAACGCTTTTTAAAAAGCATTTTCACAGCGTTTTTTATATGTGTGTAGATTCCACCTATGTCTCAGATTTTATTATTCTTTGAAAATTTCAGCAACAAGAGTAATATTTAGTCTTCATTTGGCACTCTCTCAAGTGCTCAAAGCTTATAATAGCTGGTAAGCAGTCTTTTTACTGCAGGCTGCAGGTGAAGCTGAGAGACAGTAACTTGTCCTGCCCAGAGGTTTATAGCTGAAAACAATATTATAAGAATAATTTATTATTAGGGTATGCGGACTAGGGACTTCTGAGAGCATAGCTGCTGCTCTTAGCTGCTGCATAGCATCACCTGTCTCTAATTCCTATTTTAAAAGGGTCAAATCTGTGCTTATACTTAGGCTGCTGTCCTGTACACATTTACTTGGGCTAAGTATCAGTAAACAAGTGAGGTTTTGCTGCATAAGATCAGGTCACGATTCTGCACACATTTGCCATCATGTGAGTCCTGTTAATGTAAGCGGAGAATACAGATGGGTAATGAATAGTAAATGTCATTATTTAACAGGTGGGATATAAACCAAGACACCCTATAATTAGCCATCAGGATCAATTTTAGTTATCAAAAAAGTAATGTTGACAGGGCTTGATCTACTGTCTCTTTTAAGAACGATTTTTGCCTGTTCCTATGGCACCTGAAAGGTTGTGTTAGAAATATAAAGATGATTTCCCCAAAACCATGAGCAGTCCCAATAAAAATACAACCTGAAGTGTGTTTTCTCCTTAGAAAGAAGCTCTGAAACAATTTTGAGAGTCTCTTTGTTCTGCTAAGGTTAACTCTTCTGTGATTCCCCAGACCTGAACAAAGATATGCACCCTCCTGAGTTGCTCTAGAGATAAGCCAGAATAAATCCAGATTCCAAACTGGTTTGAGGACATGCTCAAAAGGGCAAAGAAACATTGCTTAAACTAAGCAGGTCTAAGTCTGGTTGGGTCACCTTGTAGTTACACAATGAAATAAAGGCAAGCTATGAATGTCATGGTTCAACAAATAAACTTGCTTGTGTTGACTCCACTTTCATGCCCATGGCCCACTCTTTGCTTGTGGTGAATGGGATGGCTGATTTATCATTGCCAAAAGCAGAAAGTGAGCCAGTGTGGTGTAGTGGTTGAGAGCGGTAGTCTTGTAATCTGGGGAACCGGGTTTGCGTCGCCGCTCCTCCACATGCAGCTGCTGGGTGACCTTGGGCCAGTCACACTTCCTTGAAGTCTCTCAGCCCCACTCACCTCACAGAGTGTTTGTTGTGGGGGAGGAAGGGAAAGGAGAATGTTAGCCACTTTGAGATTCCTTAAAGGGAGTGAAAGGCGGGATATCAAATCCAAACTCCTCTTCTTCTTCTTCTAAAGTGAAGTTTTGCAAGTTAACTCCAGGTTTATGTGGTTTATGAATTAGATAACTGGTTTCCCTTGAGAAGGCAAATGCTATGAAAACAGTTGTCACGAGTAGTGTAAGGGACTTGTCTGAAATTGACATCAGTTCTAAACTGGTGGTTTTCCAGCATATATTGAAATGCCAGTTCCATGCTGATTGGTTTGCTTAACAGCCTTTACTGTAGAACTCTTATGTGCTGCAAGAGATCCTGGGCTGCACGTTAAGGTCAGGTAGGATCCTGCTGGTCTTACTAGTTCTCTGTTTGAGCTATGATTTAACCCTAGAACCCAGTCATCCCTCTCCTGTGTCTCTACACTGCTGGAGAAGGTCAGCAAAGTTGGAAAAAATGTGAAGTTTCAATCCAGGTTAATTCTCTGGGTCCATCTTTCTGTACAGAACTACATCAGGGATTTAAAGGGAAGGTACAAATAGTTTTTGATAGCATCGGCATAATTTTGGAGGAATTAAAAATGCAATGGCTTCTGCAAGTTAAAAAAATATCTTTGTGCAAATAATAGGTTTTTAGAACAGTTGTTTGATAACGTTGTCCAACTGTTAAAAAAAAAGTGGTATGGTATGGTTAGCTGATCTCTATAATAAAGAAAATGATGTTGTGTTAATAAGGAACAATATGCTATTTGTTGCTCTCTTTCGCAGGCAGTTCTCAGTGAAAGCACTGTCTCGTGTTTATTTCATGTGACCATTTCAACAGGCACTGTTTCATTCATGTGGCTGCTTAGTTAGATACTGCACATTTTTCTGTCTTGACTGCTAACACTATCAGCTTGTTTTCTTGGATAATTATACTCTTTTGAAAGTTCAGGTCTTAAGGAAAGAATTACAACATTTTCCTGAATTTTGCGTGCCACATTTTGCTGATAAAATAATGTGAGACTGCTACAGTTTGGATCCTATTCAACTCAGTACATAACAGAAACTATTTACCCAATAATTTTATTCATAGCACTTTTCTTAGACTGCACATAAAGGTATGCAATCTTTGTAATAATAAAACTATATGTTGCTTGCGCCTAGCCTCTAAAACAATCCCTGAAATTCGATCAATTGCTAAAATTACTTAGAACTGTTCCTGCCAATCCACTGGTAGTAAATCTAAACAAAGAGTGGCATACGTTTTGGGGGATGGGGAAGCAACAACTGGCATGGATTTCTCAGGACCATCAGTGCTTTTGCAGCATAGTTCATATATCACCAGCAGTTACTTTGCTAGATTGTTTAGAATGAACAGAAATCGTTATGAAGATCACCAAAGCTCCCACCCTATGTGAATTGCAGGTGTTGATGCATCAATTTATGCATCAACTCAATTTAGTACACACCAAATCAATGAATGTCAATTTAAAAAAAAATACATATGAATGTGTATCAATATTTCGGGGCACTGGGCAGGTGCTCCAAGGATTGCCAACTCCCCCTGTGACTGTCAACTGTTTTTGCATTGTGGACATTATATCATTAGGTTCTGGGTTCCAATTCTAGTACAGTGGTACCTTGGGTTACAGACACTTCAGGTTACAGACTCCACTAACCCAGAAATAGTACCTCGGGTTAAGAACTTTGCTTCAGGATGAGAACAGAAATTGCGCGCTGGCGGCACGGCGGCAGCGGGAGGCCCCATTAACTAAAGTGGTACCTCAGGTTAAGAACAGTTTCAGGTTAAGGACGGCCCTCTGGAACGAATTAAGTTCCTAACCCAAGGTACCACTGTACTGTGAAGCTCTAATTCAACCCTTCATAGACGTAAGGAACAATTACTTGGTATTTCTTAAAGGGCTTATTCATTTAAGGGCTGAACTGGAATGAGAGGAAGTGTGGGTGGCCTCATGGTCAACCTGGCAAGAGCAGATAACAGTACTTCCTTTACAAGATGTCTTAATCTTATTGAAAATACGTTGACTTCCTTCAATTATAAATTTGCTTTGACTGAAATTCAGTAGCAACTGTACTCATCATATTTATGGGGTGTTGCCTTAGCTCCAGTAGCTCAGACTTCTGTTCTGTGTCATAGCCATTAATGGCAATCCTGATGATCTGACTTTCCCCAAGTCCATGTATTGATCATCAACTCTTTACTGGCCAAATACTGCACCAGCAGCAGGTTGTTTTGGTAAAGCTTAATGACTATTTGCAGTTGCAAAGTTGTTCCGTGCTGTTCAGAAACCCCTGAGTCAATTACCTGTTTTTAATGTGTCTCTTCCAGTAAATTTGCCATTGCAAAACCTGGGAAACATTCTGCAGAATTAAGTCACAATGGTTTTGAAGCAGAATTAATACCTGTAAACTGTTTTGACATATTGGAATCAAAGGCTAGAAAAGTACATACACCTGTTGTTTTCTGCAAAACTACACTACATTTTATTGTTTTGGCAGATCATGATCTTCTGCAGTGTTCCCCAACCTGATGCTCTCCAGATGTTTTGGCCTGAGTCTGAAACATCTGGAGGGCACCAGATAGGGGAAGTCTTGCCTTGTGGGTGGAGTCCAATGTGAGTTATTCAAGTGCAGCAGCAATAGTAAAGTGGTAGTATTAAGGTAGGAACTGCCTGTTGTCTCTGTGAAGCCATAATGGGTGTATTGGGACAAGTGATTTTTAACTTAGTCAGAAATGATTCAGAGCTAAGGGTGAGCAGAGAAGATAGTCAGATTTGCAAATGACACTAAATCATTCAGGATAGTAAAAACTAAAAGGGATTGCAGAAAGCTCCAAAATAATCTCTCTTGCCTGGGTGAATGAGCATTAACATTTACTTCAATGTAAGTATGTGCAAAGTCAGGACATTCCACCCCCCCAGCTGGAACTCGCTGGGACTCAGTTCCGGCACCTCTCAGGTGGGTGCCATTGCCATTATAAGAGAACAAGGGAGGTGTTCATGGTGAGTTCTGGCACCTCTTTTTCTAGAAAAATAGCACTGTTAAAGTGATGCTTATTGGGGCAAACAAATTACATATAGGATGATGAGGGCTGAACTAGTGGCTGACTGACCAGGAAATGGATCTTGTAGTCATAGTGGATCTCAGTGAAAACATTAACCCAGTGTGTTGCAGCTGTGAAAAAGATAGATTCCTTTGGGGTTCAGAAATAAAACTGCCAGTAGCATAATGCCTTATGGTGCAGTCATACTTGGAATACCATGTACAGTTCTGATTACTGCATCCCAATGAGTATATTGTGGAGCTGGAAAAGGTGCAGAAAAGAACATGTCTAGATTAAAGTTCTGGAGAGTGTTCCTTTAGAGCTTCACTTCAGGAACTGGAGTTGTAGGAGCAAAGCAGCCAGATTAAAAGATTTCGAGAGAATATAAGGGGCAAAGCAGTTATCCAGATTCCATTTCCTTCAGTTACTGGCAGCTAGCAGTGTTTTATAATATTTGAGTTTATCTGCAAACAAACAATTATTTTACAAATATATAGGTAGAGCATAGGTGGTGGAGGCACAGCTTGGAAGAGCAGGCAGCTGAATCCAGTGTCTCACATCAGATCTCCAGAGAGAGGCAGCTCCCTATTAAAATCTTACTGTCCTCCAAATGCTGAGGTCCTGCTTCTGGGCTCCCAATAGGCATTTTGTTGGTCACTGTGAGAACAGGAAGCTGAATTAGGCATGCCTTTGTTCTGATCCAACTGGGCTCTTCTTATGTTTCCTTTTAAGTCTTTCCTCCCAAGCCAGTCCATCCAGCCATCTTCTTGCAGTCCATGGGACTCTCAAGAGTCTCCTCCAGCACCATAATTCAAAAGCATCAATTCTTCAGCGATCAGCCTTCTTTATGGTCCAGCTCTCATTTCCATACATCGTTACTGGGAAAACCATATACTTCCTGTATAGGGAAGTTTTTAAATGTTTAATGTTTTATTGTATTTTTATATATGCTGGAAGCTGCTCAGTGTGGCTGGGGCAACTCAGATGGGTGGGGTATAAATACACTACTACTACTACTACTACTACTACTGTTAAATAGGGTGTGGTTGCAGGTACATGGCCAGTAAGCTAGGAGACTTTTGAAAAAGATGACTCACTTATTCTCCCATATCCTAGCCCAGTGGTTCCCAATTAGCTACGTACTGCAGACCCCCTGTTTTTCAAAAGCCAAACTTCTGAAAATGTTGATACCACTGTGGTAGTTTTTGTTATGTGAATGGTGCCACAGACCCCCTGGGTGGGTTACACAGACCCCCAATTGGGAACCACTGTCCTAGCCTATTAGCCATTTACCTCACATGATCAGCTCTGCATCTCATTATCTTCTGACCCATAAGCAGCTGCATCAGTCCTGGTCTGGCCCTGCAAACATGAGCCGAAGCTGAATAATGTTCATGGAACTTAAATGATGATGGCTGGCAGAACTGTTGACCTAGGTGGACCAAATTATCTGGTCACTCCCATTTTCACCAGCTAAACTTAGTATTTGCGTGATGTGTCTGTTCTTTTGTTTTCATGCTTTTTTGTGTGTAGATCTGATTCACAACAGTGGAACACTGTATTGCCAGTAATACTGAAATCCACCCCCCCCCCCTTTGCTAATTTCACTCATGGTGCCTTCTTCTGTTGGCTATGTACATAAATTAATAGCCAGTACTGTGGGGAAAATAAAAATGGGAACTGAGAATTTGGTTTGGGTTTTTTCCATAGTAATTAAACAACTCATGCCCATTTCCGTGTGTGTGTGTGTGTGTGTGTGTGTGTGCGCGCACACACACACACACACACACATTTTTACTGGAGTTGTGTGTGTGGTTCATTAGTTCTAGCTTTATGGACAGGCTTATTATTGGATTGCCTTGAGGATCAAAGGCTAAGGCAGCACTACTCAAAGTGCTTGAGCAGTCTCAGTTTCTTGTTCAGAATTAAGTAGCTTTGATTACTTCTGTCCTCCAAATCTTGCATGTAATAACTTGCATTTGGCATCTAGAATCTGATTGTAAGGAAATTTCAAAGCCACTTTCCAAATGTAGCATTTCCTGTTTACTAACAGCAAACTCATTCTTTTGAGTGTGGATCTCTTCATAGTTGAAACAGGTCCATCCACCTGCAAGGCGGAGGTCTCAGTAGGCTTGGAGGAACCCCCAAATCGTGCATTTGTTACACTTTAAAACTGCCCTTCATCTCAAAGGATTCAAGGTGGTATACAATTATTCAATAAAACACAACATGCGTAAGTATTTAAACCACATGCTCATAACTAAATAATAATTTCCAACAAAATATATAAGGTTTGCAGCTGGGTAATTTTTTTTTTTAAAGGATTCCCCCCCCCCCCAAAAAAATGAAGACTGAGCATGCTTAGTGAATACAGACTGCTGATTGAGTTGGGTGGTAGTACAGTGGTACCTCGGGTTACATACGCTTCAGGTTACAGACTCTGCTAACCCAGAAATTGTACCTCAGCTTAAGAACTTGGCTTCAGGATGAGAACAGAAATTGTGCTCCGGCGGCGTGGCAGCAGCAGGAGGCCCCATTAACTAAAGTGGTGCTTCAGGTTAAGAACAGTTTCAGGTTAAGAACGGACCTCCGGAACGAGTTAAGTACTTAACCTGAGGTACCACTGTACAGTATAACTGAATATCTTGGGAAATGGTTGCCTATAATCCTGAACATAATCCTAACATACTAGTTTTCTATGTGAAGGTTTTTTGTTTTTGTTTTAGAGGGAGAGAGGAGCATTAGACATTTTGAACTATAACATTTCAGAAACAGATTCAGCAGGGCAGTTCTAGACTGTGCCAGATCTCGGTTTCACAGTTAAAGTGGATTGGGAGCTTTTGCACAGCAAACCCTTTAGGCGAAAAGATTGGACTTTTTAGGATAAGCAGAATGGCAGGAAAATGCACTGGAAAGTGACGGATAACACTCAATGCAATGCCATCTAAGCTCTCTGCAAAAAAACCCAAGATGAATGCTCAATAAACAGGTTGTATGGAAGGGACCTTGGTGAGAACAAAAGAGGTTTAAAAAATATTGTCTTTGCCATACATTTTGCTCCCCACCCCCATGCTGGCACACACTTCAAACTACTTTTTGCTCTTGGTATGAAAAAGGACAGTTATCTGTACCTTTTTACCACACCATGGGGAGAAAAGCAGCTTGAAGGGGTAAGAAAACAAAACTGCAGAGAAAGAGATGAGCATCTACCTGCCATTGCCATGCAAACTTCTCTAAATTGCAGCTCCCTGAAACTGCTTTGAGGTACATTTTGTTTTGTTGATCAATCTGGTGAATATTTTCCTTGAGCTGGAAGTTGACATGCAGTTTGACTTGTAAGAACTGTAGGCCTGAGATGTACATTGATTCTACATATATAAAAAAGATTCACCCTCTTGTGAATTATACCAGTTTTTAAATGAGTATTCTTTTTTTAATTTTTAGGAGCTCAACTGGAGACCTGCAGTGAGTTTTTAGTTTTTACATTCTTTATCTTGTTTCCTTTTGTGGTTTAGGTTCCTTTCGTTAATTGATTGCATTGAAGATAGAACTAACCATGGGGAGGAAGCTAGACTTGTCTGGCTTGACTGATGATGAAGCGGAGCATGTCTTGCAGGTGGTCCAGCGAGATTTCACCCTCCGCAAGAAAGAAGAAGATAGACTGAGGTAAGACCCATGAAAGTGGAACATGCAAGAATTTAGATAAGAAAACTGTTGAGTGCTATACATTTTGCACCATCTGTAATCTGAATTCATTCTATTTTGATGTGATTGAATTAAGAATCCAACACTTTTGTTTTACAAAACTTAAGCAAATTTTTCGTGGCAGGTGAGAATTCTACCACTGAACCACCAATGCAATTTTTTAGTGGAAGGTGAGACTGACTTGGGGCACCTTGCTCTAGTTGGGGGAGGGAGGAGGGTAAGGTACTTGCTAGAGAAATCCCTCTGTAACTTTTTGCATAATGTCTCATTAAGAGTATGGAGGTATATACTTGCCTGAGATGTGGCCAAGGCTATGCATTCTGGTCAAGGTGTGGAAGATATTTGGTAGGCACCTGATACTTAGATTGGGCTATTCTGGATTCCTCTGATTCCTTGTAATAGTAACATTGCTCATTGCCAGAGGCGGAGCTAGTTGCTCCAGCACCCGGAGCGACGCACAGGCTGTGCACCCGGGGGCGGGGCTAACCCCCCCTCAGGGATGACACCCAGGGCGGACCACACCCCCTTGCACCCCACTTCCTCCGCCAGTGCTTATTGCTCAGAGTTGAGACAAAGGGCAAGAGTTCCAGAGAACCGAGGTTACAAATGCCCAGGCCTGTTATAACTATTTTGCTTCAGATAGTTATTTAAGCATAAAGTAATAAGTGAAATGATAGCCGATGAAGAAAAATAAGGCAGGAAACCATAAGTTAAGCGATCTTCTCTATTAGTGGCTGTTAATACTCCTCATTCGCTGTGGATTTCTACCAAGCACCTAGCCTGCCATTCATGTTAACTAAAAATTAAATTATAGTTACTTAATCAGAATTCATCATTTTTTTGTCCAAGTGTGGAAGTCCACCTGAGAGATGAGAGCATTAAACCATACCACCTTAATCTAAAACTCAGTAATTGCCATGCCATTGCTACATACTTTATGCAAGACTATTGCAACACTATCCATCTCCGTGTTAGAGATTGGCAATGAGCAACATTTCATGTATTTCATTTGTTCGGTGGTTTAGAGCTGTGTTGAAAGAGCAAAACGTACTGTTGTCGTAACTGAAATTCCTTTGGTTCTTTTCTGCCAGCAGCACGTGAAAATGTAGCTAAAACTCGGTTGAACTCTGTGATAGGGCAATTTTTCTAAAGCTTGTTTCTCAAGTATGTTGTAAGGTCAGCTTTGGAGTGTTTTGATGAGCTGTCAACAGATTTGGAATATATTAAAACATGTGTTATGTTAATTAATGCAACATTTGAGTTTGGAACTTTAGATGTCACTGATGACATGAATTACTCCCACATGCCTCCTATATAATACTAGTTTATATTCAACCTACAGTAAGAAGCTGAAAGTGTTTCCTTTAAGCACTCCTGCTAGAGAAGGGGTGGGAATATTCCCATGGCTCTGTGTTTACCAAGTGACTCATTTCTGTGTCCATACATAAGACGCTTAATAGACAGAGGTGAGCTCAAAGAGGCTAGGAAAAAATGGACCTGGAACTGTTGTTTTGTACTTCCATTTGATGATAACCTGAAACAACAAGTTAGAATGATGGGCACCTTAACAACTTCACATTGGATGGCAGGATGTGGCAGCTGCTGATTACAATTGAGAGTAATTGCAGTTTTCATCATAATTCAGTGCCTAATCGTATGCCAAAGAATAAGTGATGCACCTAGAAACAAGTCTGACATTATTTCATAGCAGTTCTGGCCTCACTTTTCATCACAACAGTAGTTCTTGGTTCTGGTTCTCACTGAATGGTGAGCTTGCATCTGGCTTCTCCCTCTTCAGACTGGGCAGGGGGAGCTCTCACAACTGAATTATACTCCCCACAAAAAAAAAAAAAGGTATGCTAGAAAATCGGCAAGCCAGGAAGAAGCATTCTTTGATTACAGTTGAAAAATTTGAATTGGGTTTTCCAAGATTGGCCTCTAGAGGTTATCAGATGAATCTGTTGGCGCTTTGAAGTTTATTTGAAGACTATTTCATTGCTGTTGTTTACTGAAATATAAAATATAAATATTTTAATACTGTTGTTCTCCATCTTGAATACTGTATCAGATGGCCATTAAATATTTCTGGAATTTCGATTTTATTTCCACTACGCGCAGCAGAATTCCAGGTATACTATGGAGCATTGATTTGTATTGATCATTCAGATTATAGAATCAAAGATAATTTTAGAGTTGTAAGAGAGTCATCTAGTCCAACCCCCTCCCATGCAGGAATCCTGCCCACAGCCATTTCTGGGTGGGCTCGAACCACCAACCTTCTGCTTAACAGCTAGATGCACTGACCCACTGTGCCATCTGCTCCTGTATAGTATCTACATTATAATCTTATATCTGTGTTCCTGGTTCTTGAGAAAGGTGGGTTCCTGACTGCAGGGGAAAATAGTTGAAAAACAGAAAAAAGGTAAAGAACAGAAAAGGGGTGAATTGGAAGTAGGCAGTAGGTAGCGGGAGACTATTCTATTATTTCACTTATTGGAACATTGTGCATTCAGTACCAGTATAGTATTCTGTCAGGGAAAAAAATCCCATAAAGGCTGAATCAAAACCACATGTTTCTACATGCCCAGAACATCAGGTTGTGTAAACTAATACAATGTTTGCACAAAACATTTTGAAGTTTGTTCTAAGATCTCTTGAGTTAACCTGGTTTAAGTTTGTAGGTCAACACCCTATCCGCTAGACAAATTAATAATTATTGTTTAGCTCACAGGATGTGGCATACTATGAGATAATGAGTAGCTGGAATGTAAAATCAATATTTAATTATGGATATCTTGTGTATTCAGAAGCTGGGCCTGATAGCCTTATAGAAGGAGTATTATTCATTTTCCTAGGCTGGTAACACAAATGAGATTATGTAAAATAAGTTTTCTTGACTTACGCATTGGAGACCTTTGATATAGCATTTTGGAAACAGGATTCCGGGCCAGATGGACCAGGTTCCACTAAAGTTCCTATGTTCCATTTATTCCAATGGGACTTGTTTCCAAAAAACAAAGGAAGAATCATGCCTTGGATTGTAGCCCCTCTCTAACATGGTTTTATTTCTGTGTTTTATGAAGGTCAGGGATATTGTTTGGAGGAGTTTGTTGAGTGCGGTTGTTGCCTTTTTTCTTTTGTATCTTTATTTTAGATTTTGTTGTGATTTATGTGGAAATTTTTCGGTTTGGTTTATATATATATATACAATTAAAAATGTTTAATTTATTGCTTATGACCACTTTTGTTACATTGTAGTGATGTATTTGTTCATGTTGCAAGCTGCCTTGAGTGTGCTTTGAACTGTGGAAAGGCAGCATACAAATAAGATTATTCACATGCATCCTTTAAATAAATAAAATAAATGTTATGCATTAGAGGGCTACAACCAAAGGTTCACATTGCCTTCTTTACCATCACAATTTTTCTTGCCTCCTCAGGCCTCTTCCTTCTGGTGGCCTTTCCCCAACTAATCACCCTGCCATAGCTCTCCCTTGGCTTGCTGCCTTTGAAGGCACTGGCCTCCTCCTCTCATAAACTGGGTTGCAATTTTTTTGTTGCCTACAAGATGTTCCAGATCAAGAAGGGTCAAACCAGATTAGCACAGGACTTAAATGTTTTAAGGAAATGTAGGGCTGCATCAAGGGATTGTTTCTGTTTATGATGCACATTGTGTTCCCATTTAGCATTTTTATGTTGTGAACCACCCTGTGATCTTTGGATTAAGGGCAATATACAAATTTAATAAATAAGGAGCCTGGAAGACGTGGCAACACAACCTTGTATTACATTTTTTTCTGGTGACTGATGAGAGCCGTAACCTTCCTAGTTTCTATAGCAATAAAGAGCTAATCTTGAAGAGGAAGGAAAACCTTTACGAACAAAAATTATGGAAATTCTCATTAATGCTTTTACAGAGCTTTTATTAACATCGCAATCTCTAGGCAGATCTGCATAGGGCAGCTGCAGCTAGGCCTAATTTTGCTTGGATGCTTGTTATAGTCTATAGTGCTCAATAGCAGGTCTGAACAAAAAGGTTCCAGCAATGGTGCTCTGATTTTTGGAGCTCCAAATCCCATTATATCCTGTATTGATGCTTTACTTTTCCACTCTGGCAAACGCTCTTAGCAGGCCAAATTTATGTCTTTGACACGATGCAGCTACATTTCCTTATGCATTGATGCCTATGCTAACTGGGGTCCACGGACTAGGTATCCAAACAGAAACACTCATCAAATCTGTAAACGAACTTCTGAATTGTTTGCATTCTTTATCTTACGAAAAAGCAGAATTATTGAAGACCTATAGCAATCAGCTATATGACATACACTTTTCAGTGAGACAAGCTCCAAAAATTTAAAACGCTATTTTCCCTTTTTAACTTCCCTCCGAGAATCCTCAGTGTAAAATGTTAAGTATTAGACGCATTATTATTGACCCATTTTCTCTGAACCTCCCCTCCTACTGGGGATGCATGACAAGGAGGATCTTATGCAAGAAAAACGTGTTCAGCCCATTTTTCACTCCTATACATTATTAATTGTTGTATAATAAAAAATGGACGTTCCACAAAACAGGATGAATATTTGGGGGGGGGGGGGAATTCAGCATAGTAGAAGACAGCACATCATCATCATCATCATCATTATATTTATTTTAAAAATACATTTTTTATTACATGAGCTGGGCTGCTGGAACAAGGAAGGTGGAAAGGAGGAAAAACCAGGAGGGAGGATACTATAGGCTTGGCCCTTGAATAAACTGAGCTAGCAAGTGTTCAGAGGCAACCTGCTCCTCTGTTCTAAGTGTAAAACGGAAGAACAGATTATAGGGTAGTATTATCTATCTATCTATCTATCTATCTATCTATCTATCTATCTATCTATCCTGTCTTGCACATGGCTTAAAGCCCCAGCACCCTTCTCTTTAAATATGTTAAGCACTGACTGCATCTCCATTGCCAGAAAACGGCTACATTTTTAAAACACACCCTCTGCTTTGCTTCTCACAATGGTTTACATCCGGTTTTCGTATCCTCTTTCCTTCTAGAAAATTTTCCACAAATGGCTCGCACCCCCACATTCCCTTTTTTTGGTCTGTGTAATCTTCCTTCATCCTCCACATGCCAAGGATCACCAGAGTTCAAACCATGAGTCCATTTTCAAAAGCAGGATGGAATCCTGGGATGTATCACATAGTAGTGGGTACCTCTGGATATTGGTCTGGTTGAATTCAATAGGACTTAGGTGTGGGTCGACATGGTTAGGATTGTGCTGTGGGGCCATGAAGGGAGACAAATGGTATGCACAATGAACAAGAGCATATTTTCCATTTCTCTTCCACAGAGTCTATCAGAAATTGTAATCTTCTGTCTGACATCACAATCAGGTGTCCCTTTCTGATAAATGAAGAACTCAGTCTTCTTAATGCAGTTACTTTCATTGGGAAAGGATTCTGCACATACTTATAATGAGTCTATTATTTATTTCTGCTTAAGAATTATTTTCTATAGATGCACTAATTGACCTTAGGCTAGCCGCTGATTGCAGTGCCACAGTGCCCCCCCCCCCCCAGTTTTCAAATGGGACGTATATCGTCAGAATGCATAAACTGGTTCACACATGATGCTATGCCAAACCATGGCTTAGTGGAAATGCATGAGTGTGAGGATTCCAAGGAAGGAGATTGTGGTTTGTGGCATGTGGTTTGCCTCACTCCAGACAAACCATGGATTGCAAACCCCCAACCAAACCTTGCTTACGGCTTGTACTCGCAGCTACAGTTGTGCTGGTAGAGATTCTTTGGGCTGTTTACTTTTGTAGAGGTTAAGTTCAGTAAAGTTTAAGTTGTGTAGAATTGATATTTCTGTTTTTCTGCAACAAGTTCCAGTATGAAAGATACATGAAACAGGTTTGAGACAATAGCTACACCTAGACATCTTTATACAAACTAAAAAGGTTATTGTACTGCTGTTTCCTAAGATCCCATGATCAAAGAATTCCAGGGTGTTTCAGCTTCCATGATTTCTCTTTCCTGACCGTAGATAATACCACTGCTGTTTATCCTGGGGTGAAATGAAATGAGTCAGAAATTCCTAATCTTGCCAAATAAGGTTGTTCCCCATCTCCTGTGAGAAGTACTTTATGTAAGATGTCTGAAATTGAGAAATAAGATCACTAAGAGACCCTGCATGTTCTGAGAAGAGAAGCTAAGAAAACTGCCAATGGTGAAAGTATACAACTTCTGTGTGAGCTTGATAATTTCATGAATGTTGTGCTTGGCTGTAATAACCTTTGCCCCCATGTTTTAAATGCCTAGTTTTCAGTCTGCAAAGCGTTCTTGATCCGTTATAATTAGTTGTTTTCCCCCAAATCTTTCTTAAATCATAATACCCAAAGCATGAGATATTACTTAGTATAAGACCTAAAGAAACCAAGTGAATGAGTTTTCCAGTTAACAATATCACATTTGCATAGAATTCTCTGGAATAGTTCTTCTAGCTCCAGAACTCTAGAAAATTGAATGGCTGTAGTCTTTTCTTTTTTCTTTTTAATCAACTTCACATATAGAAAAGGGCAATACGGAAATGGCACATACTTCATGGGTTTTCTCCCCTGACACAGTTGTTCCTTTTATAGCAAACCTATTAAAAGGAACATAAGGATTCATGCATATCTGTATGTATAGCACATCTCTAAATGCTATTATTTGATATGTTGCACCAAACATGGTGGTGTTTGGAAGCACTGCGTTCTGGAGGTAAATTCTATTTAATTGCATGGCAATGAAACAAAACAAAACAGCAGTTAGAACCAGCATGTTTTTGGTTCCAAGAAAACAAAATTATTTCAGTCACTATCTCTTGAGCCAAATATTATTACATTGCCCTCATATAAACAAACCTACCATTTTGCTCCTTCCTCTTCTGTAATTTTAAATTAGATTAAGCGACATTAGCTGAAGAACAACACATTTTACATGTGTGAAATTAATTTATTTTTGAGTTAGTGCTGTTAATCAGAACGTTATAAAACACTTAACAGAATAAAGCATTAAGTTCTCTCTTCATTGACCATGTCTGGATGTTTGAATCTCAGCTTAATATTTACATCCACCTCACTTGGGCAAATCAGTATTTCTCAGCCTATCCTAATTCACAGGGCTCTTATGAGGCAAAATCTGAAAATCATGGAGGATGGGTAGGAATGGGATAACTTTCAAAGGAGTCTTGAGCAGCTGCTTCAGTACATAATGGGACAATATCTCCCCCACCCCAATTTTCTTCACCCATTGCTGAGCAGAGTACAGCAGAAACATTATCACTGCACAACAGCAAGCTTCAATGGGGGAGATTTATTTTTGTTTGTGAGAATGTCTCCCAAGTGATGAATTACCGTATTTTTCGCTCTATAAGACGCACCAGGCCACAAGACGCACCTAGTTTTTGGAGGAGGAAAACAAGAAAAAAAATATTCCGAATCTCAGAAGCTAGAACAGCAAGAGGGATCTCTGCGCAGTGAAAGCAGCAATCCCTCTTGCTGTTCTGGCTTCTGGGATAGCTGCGCAGCCTGCATTCGCCCCATAAGACGCACACACATTTCCCCTTACTTTTTAGGAGGAAAAAAGTGAGTCTTATAGAGCAAAAAATACGGTAAGTTAGCGGAGTCCCAAGGGGAATGTGTGATTGCCACAGACAGCAGCAGACTCATCAGAATGATGCTGTCAAGCCCCCTGGGTAATTTTAATGCAAGAGTTTGGCAAGATTTCGATCTGTGGCCTGTGACTATTGGGAAGAAGAAGAATAATTTGGTTTTGATATCCCGCTTTATCACTACCCGAAGGAGTCTCAAAGCAGCTAACATTCTCCTTTCCCTTCCTCCCCCACAACAAACACTTTGTGAGGTGAGTGGGGCTGAGAAACTTCAAAGAAGTGTGACTAGCCCAAGGTCACCCAGCAGCTGCATGTGGAGGAGCGGAGACGCGAACCCAGTTCACCAGATTACAAGTCTACCGCTCTTAAACACTACACCACACTGGTTCTCAGGGAAAGAAGGAACTGGCAACAGCAACCAGAACGGAATCTTACTTTTGACTATATATGCAGTGCACAACCTTGTTATTACCAACTCTTTCGACAAAATAAATGAATTAAAAACATAATGGAGGCACCGTCAGTTGAACCACTGGCACCTCTTAAAGGTAAAGGAACCCCTGACCATTAGGTCCAGTCGCGGACGACTCTGGGGTTGCAGCGCTCATCTCGCTTTATTGGCCGAGAGAGCTGGCGTACAGCTTCCGGGTCATGTTGCCAGCATGGCGAACCAGAGGAGCGCATGGAAACGCCGTTTACCTTCCCGCCGGAGCAGTACCTATTTATCTGTTTGCACTTCGATGTGCTTTCAAACTGCTAGGCAGCTCTTAGACTATGTAATTGTCCTAGCTGAATATTGCCGTGATGTGCTCCTTACCAGAGCTATGACGAGTGCCAATGACTGCTGAACAGATCACCGATTAATATGTTCCATGATGGCTGTCAATATTATACCTAAACACACGCTTCAAGGAAGGAAACCAAGGCACAAAATCAACTCTCAAGCCCTTCAAAGATCCTATTAAGCAGGATTGCTTCCAAACAACTCTTAAGGACCATCTGCTTTCGGAGTTCCCTGATAACATCAAGGAATACTGGACCAAGCTAAAAACATCCATTATTGTAGCCTGTGAACAAACTATTGGGTACCAAACCAAGAAACACCAGGACTGGTTTGATGATAATGATAGTGAGATTCAACACATTATTGACAAGAAAAGGAAGGCCTTTCAGATTTGGCAAAGAGATAGAAACTGCACCACTAAGAAAAAAATGTATGCCAATGTTAAGGATGAGCTTCAAAGAAGAACCAGAGAACTAAAGAATACCTAGTGGATAAAAAAGCTCAAGAGATCCAGCACTTAGCCAACACTCAAGATGCAAAGAATTTATTTAAAGTCACAGAGACCATCTATGGGCCAATAAATCATGGCATACGCCCCCTATGCCTAAACAGATGGTAACACACTTCTGTAACATAAAGAAGCTATTGCATTGTGCTGGAAAGAACACTACCAGCATCTCCTTAACCACAACTCCCCCGTAGCTGCTGAGGTCCTCTCATAAATTCTGCAAAAACAAATTAGAAATGAGCTTGCAGTACCCCCAAATCCGGGACAGTTGTGTACAGGAACTTATAAGAACAAACAGTCAGAACATATAAGAAAAAAAGAAGTGTATTAATATTGGAATTAGCCTCATAGGTTATACACTGTACATATGAATCGTTTATGTTGCACATACTGGGCTACACCTTTACGATAGGAAATAACCAGTAAAATTTTCACAGTTATTATCATTCAGCCTGTTGCGCTTTGTGTATGGTGTACTGAATGAAGCATAGATCACCAGTGTTGAAGCAATGATTTTTCAACATCAACTTTGTTGGACTGGTTATTTTATTCAGATACCTGATTATCGTCTTCCAAAGCAAGTAATCTATTCCAAACTTAAAAATGGAAAGTGTAATGCTGGTGGTCAACAAAAGAGGTTAAAAGACTCTCTCAAGGCAAATCCAAAAAAATGTAGTACGTATAAACACTGACAGTTGGGAAACACTGACCTGCAAGTGCTCCAGTTGGAGAACAGGCTTTACCAAAGGTGTCATGGGCTTTGAAGATGCCCATGGCAAAAGGACAAAAGGGAGAAACATGCTAAGAGGAAGGCATGTTTGGCAAACACCATGATCAACTCCCGTCCGGAAACCTATGTTCCCACTGTAGAAGGATGTGTGGATCCAGAATTGGCCTTCACAGTCACCTACAGACACACTGTTAAGACTGTGTTCATGGAAGACAATCTTACTTGGCTACAAGTGATCGCCAAAGAAGAAGAAATCTTGAGGTTTCTTGAGGAAATCTTGAGAAGCAGCTTGAGGTTCTCTTAAAATCCCTGTTCTTTCCTTGCTTCAAACAAAACCAAATGTTTTCATCTCCTTTTGTTTTCAGAGGCCAAAGAAAATGATGAAAGCAGGATGAGTGGAGGCAAGGACAAGTGCAGGGCAGAGAAGGCAGTGCATTAATATGTGAAATAGGGCAGAAGAAATAAAAGAATAGAACTCTGGATGGCCCCTGAAAAAAAAGGGAACAGCTGGACTATGACAGAAAGAAGGGATGGTGAAAACCAAGGGCAATAAGGAATGCTGGTGATGTACAGATATAATTCTGGCCAGAAGCAGGTGCACTTATAACTTGAAATACATAGATATGGCACGACACCCTACACAGCACCTCCTGATTCAGATATAGCTGTGTGTCATTAACTTACTGATTATACCATGCTCCATATCCCAGTGGTTTCGTATAGCTGTAGGAAACAGAATGGACTTTTATAGGACCCCACAGTTCAAAAGCCATGGGATTGAGGAACAGCCCCCTAGTGCTGCTTTCTGGCAATGACCCTGTAGGTAGGAGCAGAGCATTATCTCCCTCCCACCCCAGAGTCCTTCCAGAAGGGCACTATGGCCAATGCTTAGTGCAGTCAGATATAATTTCCACCTTGGGCCCTTCACCTTGGGCCTATATTTGCCTGGACTGGCATTCTGAAACTTGCTTCTCCCGGCTGCACATCACACCCTGGCTCCCATTCTCTGACTCCAGATTGGAGCCAAGCACAGCTTCATTGGCCTGGAAGATCTGGGCCTGTTAGCATAAATATTTTATCTGTTTATTCCAAGTCATTTGGCAAGACTGCGGCATTCAATTCCTAATATCAGCTGTTTAAAATTGTTTAATGGCAATCAGCAAAACACGCACATGCTGCTCTTCCAGGGGATAGGAGAAGGAAACAACTGTGCACAATTCTGTTTTATTTAGTTCTGTTCATAAACAAATACAACTATTGGCCTGATCCAGCAGGTTCTTATGTACTTTTCCATTGCCCTCTGAAGTGAGGCGCCTTCTGCACTCATTTGCCCCCACATGTGTGATTTTGCAAGTGTAGAAAGCCTGAAGGTGGGGCTTTAAAAATTGCTTACTTAACCTAATGTGTAATATGTCTTCTGAATAGCTGCAGGTATCAAGGACATCTGGCAAGACCCCTTTCCGTCTGTGTTATGTGAAAAGCTTTCAGCTTGAAATTCCAGAAGCAACCCATGTACCCCTTCCTACCTGTAGCACATCTGCTTCGCCATTAAGCTATATCTTGTTTGTAAAATAAGTTCTGGGACTCCTGGTATTCCTGAACCGTTTGAATGTTCTATGAGTCTGCTGGTTCCAGTACCCTGTGGTTTTTCCATGGTGTCTTCAGTGTTTCAAATAGTGGACAATATAAGTTTAGGTGTAAAGAAACCCTGTTCAGATCATTGGCATTATTTCGCTTTTCCCATACTTTTATGCAATAGAGGTGCTGTGGTCTAAACCACGGAGCCTAGGGCTTGCCAATCGGAAGGTCGGTGTTTTGAATCCCCGTGATGGGTGAGCTCCTGTTGTTCGGTCCCCACTTCTGTCAACTTAGCAGTTTGAAAGCACGTCAAAGTGCAAGTAGATAAATAGGTACCGCTCCGGCAGGAAGGTAGACGGCGTTTCCATGCGCTGCTCTGGTTCGCCAGAAGCGGCTAAGTCATGCTGGCCACATGACCTGGAAGCTGTACGCCGGCTCCCTCGGCCTATAAAGCGAGATGAGCGCACAACCCCAGAGTCGTCTGCAACTGAACCTAATGGTCAGGTGTACCTTTACCTTTACCTTTGGTTGTCCTTTTCAGTGTTTCTCTCTCAATTTATCTTTGTTTAGAACTATATTTTTCTAGGGCTGAAAGCATTAATCAGATTAATTTCTAGATTAATCAAACCAGTTTATATCAGATCAAAAATGTTGCTTTTAATTGGATTTTTAATTGGCTTTAATGAGCATTGTTTCCCCATGGATGGATGTGTAGCAATGATGGAATTACTATAAATTATCTGTGACAGACACTCCTCCTCACCCCATGGTTGAACCAATTTGAACACCCCTTGGAAAGGGATTTGCACTCCCCCCCCCATTTATTTTCAGGGTACAACCCCTGCCCCTCTATAACACTGCCTAGCCGTTTTAATGATACTTTTTATTGCTGTTTTAAAAGTTAGCGTCTGGTTATATAGCTCCATTCCTCACAGTCGGAGAGCAGATGTACCCTTTAAAAAGAAACAGGCTGAACATGTCAAGGTGATACCCACAGTGCAGCTATTGATCTACTGAAAAACTACACTCACATTTGTGCTGGCACAATATATTGTGAGCAGGAGGGAGAAGTGGGAAATTGATTTGCATTTTACTAAGTGATGTCATCAAGGCTCTTTGTTTGCGGGTCCTGTGTTTTTTAACTAGGCAGATTGGCCTTCTTTAGTGCCTCCTATTAAATCTTAAAGTTTTGGAGGCATTTCCTCTGGAATCTCCCTCGGTATTTATAGCTTATCTGGAACTGAAATTAAACTGCTTGGGATATGACAGTATGGCATTGTTTGTCCCAGACGATAAACCTCCAAGATTCCAAGGTAAAGTTAACATTTCCATGGACAACTTCTATCCTCTAGTAGTAAATTAGGAAATGAGTACAAATGAGTACTTTTTTTTTTACCTGCAAGTGAAAAACAGTACTCTGACAAATTCAGTATGCAGTATACAGATAGTGGGCATTTTAAAAATAGTTTGACAAGTGTCAAGCTGTCTGTTGGGATTAGGATCTGCTCCCCTCCCGCTTTGATGCAAGCTAGGAACATATTTTTTAAAATAAAGAAATAAACCCAATGGTTTTGGCGTCAGTCCCATGTTGCAAAGAAAACAAAGAGTACACTGTGCATCTGATTCCTATATTCACTGAAGTTATAAACTGTTTTATATACAGAGGCTCATCTTGTAAATTCCAGTTCTTTTCTGTCTTGAAGTTTAAATATTTTGTAATTTAAACAAACATAAAGAGAATTACTTGGCTGATGCTCGTTGAACCTCAACAACCTCGAAATTCCTGTTAATTTTTAATCTCATTTTCTTTTAGGACAGTAACATTGTTGCCTGCTGTTGATGGTGGTACTTCTGGGTCTTTTGCTGTCGCTTGGGGCTCAGTGGCCTCAGTGGCGTGGAGTGCCTTCCATCAGCTAGCTTCCTTCCTTCCTTCCTTCCTTCCTTCCTTCCTTCCTTCCTTCCTTCCTTTCTCTAGCTTCTGTTGTCTGTGCTCTGGTAACCTCTAAGTTAGATTACTGCAATGCATTATTCACAGGACTGTCTCTAAAGATGGTTCAGAAACTTCAGCTGGTGCAGAAATCAGTGGCCAGGTTGTTCATCAGGGCAAGAAAGTTCAAGCATATTACACCGATCCAGGTCCAACTGCACTGGCTACAATTAGTTTCCGGGCTCAATTCAAAGTGCTGGTTTTGATGTATGAAGCCTTAAATGGCTCAGGACCTCAATGCCTCTCTCCATATGAACCTACCCGAATCCTGAAATCATCATCTGAGGCCCTTATTCATGTGCTTCTTTGTACTTTTGTCCTTCCGGGCTCTGGTGCTTTTATGCTTTACATTTTTTTTCTTTATTTTACTTCTTTTTATCATGTTTGCACTTTTTAAAAAAATCAGTAAAATATTAAATGTTAAATATATACGTTATCAGATATTATACTGGTTGATCTCCCATAATTCTTCTCTAGCTCACCTCCCTGAGCACCTCCGTAGGATCTTGGCCAGGTCCTGATTGGCACTGCTTTAAGCTACCTCATTGAATATTTGCTTTGAATTTCTTAGAAGCCTGCTGTCACAATCAGCTGTTGCAACCTGTTTTTAAAGTTTTTGTATCTTTAACATAACATAGATTTCAGCCGTGTCTTACAAACTTGATGCAAACAGAGCAAAACGAAACACCGGAGTGACATGCCCACAAACTGATTTTTTTTTTCAAGTAATGAAGTTCTTGCCCTGTTTTCAGTTCATAAATTCTTTTGTGACTTGGCAACACGTTCTGTCTGTGCCCAAAGGATTTCCTCTTTCCTGACTTGCAGCTCTAAAAGAAAAAGGGCCCTTCCATTGTTTTGTATTTGTTTGTTCTAAAACATAGTAACCAGGCAAAAAAGCTTGCAAGAGTACATATACAGGACACTGATATAATTCAATGTGTGTGTATGTGTGTGCTGTGGCGGATGGGGTGGGGATGTCCAAATTATGGACCTGATCAAGTCTCCTTTCATCTGCCTTTCTCCCCTCTTGCAGCTTTCCATGATCCTTTTTTTTTTTTTGTAGTTGCCTCAGGGATTTGAGTTAGCGCTGGCCCCTTCTCCCTGTATCACTTTTATCATTGGGAGATCAGTGCCATGGGTATTATTAGGGGGTGTCCCAGAGTGACCAAGGTCTTTTGCTCAGGCACTTGTTCTTTTGCCTCTTCCCCATTGTTTTTTTTTTTTTGCAGGATGGCTGGGCACACTATAATGCATCGTGCTGGTATCTCAGGTGGACTCTACACACATATTAACAAACGCTGTGAAAATGCTTTATTTTAAAACGTTTTGAAAAAATACATTGACTTTTGCATAGCTCACTTTTGCCCTCTAATGTCACATTTGTATATTGCACTTTACAACACATGTAAAACATTTTATTTGTATCTGATTCCCCAGTCACCCAACGTCTTAATTTGCTTTCCAGTTTCAACACAGATAGTGCTGACTTGTGGTTGCTGGATATTGTGTGAGGATATCATTGACTGGTGACGGGAGTGATGCATGCAGTCGCTGGGTGAGAAAGATGTATGGGGCGAGGGAGAGAGAGGTGGGGGTTACATTAGATGGTGGTGCAAGGTTTGTTTTAGTGTACATAAGCAGCATCTCTTGCCAAAAGATTATGGGTGGGGTGGAGGGACCAATCCACATATCCCGAACATCCTCTTGGCAAACCATAGCCCAGAATAAGTCTTAACAGTAAGAGCCAGCACTTGTTTTTCTCCTCTGAAAGTTGACCTAAATATGCATCATGATATATCAGTGCAGCGCATGCAAATTTATACCATTGCCCTGTGACCTAGTCTTTTAAGTACATAGCTTTGGCCCTGGTGAGTGACTTATGAGAATACATGACAAGTGAGCCATTCTCTTCCATTAGTAATAACAGATATTTTCTAGTAAATAATCAAGCTGATTTAGCTATTGTACTAGTACAGAACCTGCAGTCTTCTAGATGATGTTGGACTACACCTCCTATCATTCCTGCATGGGGGTGATGGGAGTTGGAGTCCAACAACATCTGGAAGGCCACAATCCCCCCCCCCCCCGGGAAGGGCAAAAGGCAGGCAGGAGGGTCTTTCCTCAGAAACTCACTTCTGTTGTGCTAGCTTCAGCATTGGGGGTGGGGAGAAACAGAAGAAATTGTTTTTGTCCATATGAAAATGGAAATCTGAACCCAAGGTAGCGTTTTCCCCCTTCCCAAGCAGGTCTCTATTGCTACATTCACATTTATTTCATCTCTCCTGTGGCTTGATGTGCAGCTGAAACTGGTTCAACAGCTCCGTTGACAAAGTGAGCCAGGAAGTACAGTCTATTTGTCTGAGTGCGCTGTTTTTGCCAAACTGACAGAAGTGAATAAAAATCATATTTGTCATTAAGTTAGTAGCTATGAGTCTGAGTACACGTTCACATGGAGCTAAGCTACTATATAGGATTCTTCTTACAGACGCCCAATTTTTTTAACTGAAAAAGTGGTGCTTCCTGGATGTGTGACATCCTAATATATATTATTCATAAGGGCTATATTGGTTTTCTTAAAAGATAATTGTCTTTAGACAGGAAAGTAAGACTCCTCCATTTATCATGGAAGCGTTTTAAGGATTTTGGAACCATCCTTCTTACTATAGACATGAATAAAATACTGTTGGTGGCATGACCTCTCAGTTGCTTCGATTATATATTTTCCCCTCTTTTGTGGCACATCATACTCTTGTATCCTGTCATACGAAAAATGTATTTTGTATTGCAGAGACATAACTACATAAAAGTTCAAGGACAGCAGCCAGACAGGATAAAAGTGAGCAGATTAATTACTGTGGTGTGTGTTTGCAATGGCAACAGGTCTCAAAGTCAGATACAAAGTGATTTCTCCACTCTGGGGCCATTACTTGTAATGTCCATAAGCTGTCGTCAGGAACGCCATAAAGTGATGTGGAGCCTCTGCAGTATGTGGTGCTACATATTAAGACCCGTGTGCAGAGTTCACAATACAGATTTTATTTGTAGTGGTCCTCTTATGGAGACCATTTTCTGTACAGGGGTCCATAGTGTTGAGTCAGTTCTTAGCCACCTCATGCTATCTTTAAAACTGCTCAGGTTAACAGTGGGTGCCTCCAGTCTGTAAATATTTTGTGGAAGGGATTCAAGCACAGACTGTAAATTTAGGCTTGTGGAATTGAAGTGGATTAAAGCACTAAGCTGCCCTAGCACAATGAATCCACTTTTAAAAAAACAACAGACCTATTGTGTTTTGGAAAATGCATTTAAAAACATGCTATGAACAAATGATTAATGAGAAGACATATACTGTAAACACCCCACCGGTAAGGCAGTATAAACCACCCCACAAAAGAAATCAGAGCAGATGCTCAGTAAAGACAAGACATAGTCTAACCTCCATGTAAGCTTTGTGCAAGCAAATCAGGATGAATGCTCAATATAAACAGGACATCTGGAGAAGGCGGTGTTTTTCTCTTTGCTTTCCGATAGACATTCTTTTTCTCATTACCAAGTAGCTGGGTACCACAATTATGTGCCATCACATTCCACTGACATTATCTCTTAATTAACCTTGCTAGATCTTATTAATGAGTCTTATTTAATATCAAAAATTGGGGATGTGTGCAAGGGTTGTTTTTCTTTTGCCAGTAATAGGTAAGGTCCCTTGACACTTAATTCAATCTCCTTTAATTAAAGTATTGATTTAGTTGTTTGAATTCTTTAAGGCACTTTGCAACCTTTAGATGACATTGAGCTGCATTTCTAATGAGTTTTATAAGAGAGTTGCTTGATAGTTTAACAATTCATCACATCATAGATGTACAGCCATTGCCAGCTTGATTTAAAGCCCTGTTGGGACATATTCACACAATCAAAAGCTGAATCCTGTGCATAACTGAAGGTGCATGGCTTACCAGAAGCTGAATTGGCTAAGACCAAGAAGGTTTTTCCAGTATCTACCACCATAATCATCCTGTCCTCCCCTTCCAATAGATGCTTCATAACTGCACAAGGGTAAATTTGCAATCTTCCTCTGAAAACTCTGTAACAAAAAAAGACTTCATATTTTGCAAGCGTTCTCAGAGAAGGTTCAGGAAAAGCCAACCAAGTATGAGGAGAGTTGGGGAACTATAAAAGGTATGATATCCCCATGCTGTTAATTCTCAAATTCTTGTGATGATCTGCCTATCTAGTGAATCGTTTTTCACGGTTATTAATGATTTCATCAACTTTATCTAATGTGTTTTAACAGAATGCATAATAATAATAATAATTAGTAATAATAATTTATTTATACCCCGCCCATCTAGCTGAGTTTCCCCATCCACTCTGGGTGGCTCCCAACCAAATATTAAAAACACAATACAGCATTAAACATTAAAAACTTCCCTAAACAGGGCTGCCTTCAGTTGTATCTTGCAAAAGGAGTATCTTGTAATTTCTGGAGATTACAAATCATAATTTCTATAAAGATTATATACAGTTCCTGAACTGAAGGGCAGAAATCAAATATTTGCTTAATTCAAATGGCGCTTGTTACAATAATTAATGGATTGTCTAATATTTAAACAGGTGGCTGACTTGTTTTACTTTCTTACATTCATTTTGGCGAGCCTATCCTTTGAATTGTCAGAAGAGGACTGCCTAGCATGCTTGTTTTGCTAAGAGCATGATAAGATATTATGTATGTCTTGCCCTTTGGTAGATATCAGGTTATGCTTTACAACTCTCCCCTCTCCCACCACATCCCTGGGTTTCTCCTTCTTTGCAGAGATCCGCGTTTTCTGTATCTTACAGCCATCATATGGGATTATATCTAAAAGATTTATGAGGTTGAAATCCTCTACACACTTTCCTGGAAGTAAGTTGTATTGAAGTCAGCAGGACTTACTGTGTAGACATGCCTAGGAAAGATGCTGCACTTCTTCCCTTTGGCTACAATCCATGCACACAGGATAGAAAACTCTGCACCCAGTAGAGGAACCAAATGCACTTTGGCTTGCCACCTCCTTTTTAAAAAACCTTTCTATGGAGTCACATAAATGCAAGGCAGCAAGTCCTAATCTTTCTGATTATTTTGAAGATGTTTAAGATATCTGGTATGGTCTTCTTCTTTGGCGATTGCTTGTGGCCAAGTAAGATTGTCTTCCATGAACACGGTATCTGGTATGGTAGACTCTGTTCAAGTATTTCTAAGGTTAAATGGAAATTTCCATAGAAAAGGTCATCTGTGAGGGGTGGGAGAAGAGACTTGGCAATTCTGAGTTGAACACATTTCCCACAGGAACAAAATGGCATGACAAAACCTGTGAGATTTCTTGCACATTCACGGTTCGTTTCTTGGGCATTTAATATGTTTACAGAACTGATCAGAAACAAAGCAGATGCTTTCTGGCTTCTCACAAAGAAGGCAACATATGACCATTTCCACACCTCCTAGTAACTGAATTTGAGATTGCAGTCATTATTAGTAATGGAAAACCCTACTAAAAGGGACATCAAGGAATGTTTGATGCAGGCTTTCTTACTCTCACATTTTGTAAGGCCAAATGTAATTAAAAAGCAAAATTACTTAGAAATCCAGTGTTTCCGATGATGATCCCCCCACTTGACTTTTCTCTTAACTTAATTATAAACAGAATACGTTGCTAATATTATTAATTTATGGTGCTGTTCTTAATTTACAAAATATCCAAAGTAGTGTAAATAAAACTGTGGAAAAATAATTGGCTTAGCATGTCCAAATCAGGGCTCGTGGTTAAGCCCACCATGAACTGTAACCAAGAACAAACCAAGGGAAGAGATAGCTTAACCATGATTCAGTGAGCTCTGGATCAAACAACTTAGCTCAGCATGGAATGGAAGCAGAAAGGACCGAGAAGAAGCAAAGTGACTGCAGGCTTTTCTCTGGGAGCTACATACCATATACCTCCTTTACTAAATTCAAGTGTTAGTAATATCACTGATTTGTTTACAAGGGTTATGTACATCTCTCTGGAGAGCTCCTAGGCTAGATGTTCTTTTCCACCTTTTGTATCTCGTCCCAAACATTTCAACGGTACTAACTCCCACAGTATTGAGTGGGGCTTACTTCCAGATAAATGTTTTTGGGATTTCAGCCTTACATTGTAAGAATTACATTGATTATTAGCTTTTATTTTAAACTGTGCCTTGGGCACTTTGCAAAAAAAGGCAAAATATAGATGTAGTAAGTAAACAAATGACAACAACGTCAAATAAACATCCTGCTTTTCTTTTATTGTATACTCAGTTTTCATGTCAACCCCTTATATGTAAGACATCACATTATGCTGCAGTCAAGCTACTTCCTGAAATATGATATTAAGTAAAAGTGTTATATAGCAAGTCTGAATTGCTTCTGGCTAGTAGAGAATTCTGAGGAACTCAATACATTTTGAATTCTCTTTCATAGTGAGTTCTCATTATCATCATATAAGCCCCAACTTCTTGTTTTCAGTAAAAAAAACCAACATGGTTTTTTTCCTCTCTCTTCTGCCATTGTACCCTAAGAATGTAACTGGTTTAGTAGCCATTCCATCTTGCCTGCGAACCTAGGGGTTTGTAATTCTGCAAAGCAGGATAGGAATAGTTGAAGGAATTTGTGTCACCAATGCCAAACTATAGTTTATCCAACTTTTGGGGGGAAAGCATCATGGTTAAATGGTTATAAAAAGGACAGGATTACGGCAAAGATGAATGCTGTAATGGTGACATCTGCCAAACCTTGTATAGTCAATTCTGGTTTCAAATATTTTAATTTTTTCTTATTGCTAAAGTCCACTTCAGACTTTTCATGGTGGCCCAGTTATATGAATAGATGCACAATGGGAAGGTAAACTTGGCAATAGCTCCCTGGACTTTGTCTACTTTTCTTCACACTTTTTATGTTTCAGACACTACAGTACTTATGCTGCCATGTAAAGGGGGAAAAACCATTTTTCAAAAAATAAAATTGATAAATTGTATCTAAAAATCTGGTTATCAATAGGGCTGCTTTTAGCTTTATATATCTAGGAATGCTTTCATTTTCTATGCTAGTAACCTGCCTTTTCTTTTTACAGTTTTGTTCTTTTTGTCTCTAGGCTGTATTTCACCTTCTGACATTTTCGAACCCTTTGACCTTCTTTTGAATGTGTTTTCTTGGCTGACTTCTTTTTGAAAACAACTTGTGATTACTATTCCCCCCCCCCATGCACTTCCTTCCTGCATTTCTAATACTGCTTTGAAAACTGCAAATGGGAACTTAGGCCCTGCAGATAGCCATAACAGTAGTTAGGCAGAATATACCATGAATGAGATTTAGAGTGGTTGGAGCCTATGGATGATTGTGGTGTCAAATGGTTGTGTGAATCTGGCAGCATGTGTCACTGTAAACATTTAGTGCACTAACATCTAATATTGTACAACCTGATAGTTAACCTAGGAGTTGGGAACCTCTAGTCAACAGGTCAGACTTGGCACACTAGGCCCATTCATTTGGCCCATCAGACCATTTTGAGGCAACCAAACCCACCTGCCCTACACCTGACATCATAAAAAGCTTAGCATGAACCTGTTGTGAGAGAAGGTTGCGGTGGGGGTCTGAATGAAATGCTGGCTGGAGTGAGAGCAAGTGTCAGGCAGAAAGGAACAGAAAAGGATGTGGGGGAAGGAGAATAGAGGTATATGAACGTTTAAATATATTATATTATACAGCCCCACTTGTAACCTTATTGATAAGGGGAGTTGGTTGAATCAAATTCTGCCATAATAATGACAATTTTGAAGCAGAAGTAGGTTTTATAGGTTAAAACCTATTTTTTAGAAAAGCAGTGAAAAAAGCTAATGCTATTCTAGGCTCTATCGGCAGAAGTACAGTGTCTAGATCAAGGGAAGTAATAGTACCAATCTATTCTGCCTTAGACAGACCACACTTGGAATACTTTGTCCAATTCTGGGTGCCACAATTTAAGAAGGATGCTGACAAGCTGGAACGTGTGCAGCGGGGGGCAACCAAGATGATCAAAGGTCTGGAAACCAAGGCTTATGGGGAATGCTTGAAGGAGCTAGGTATGTTTAGCTTGGAAAAGAGGAGACTGAGAGGAGACATGATAGCCGTCTTCAAGTATCTTAAGGGCAGTCACATGGAAGGGAGGGGAACATGCTTGTTTTCTCCTGCTCTGGAAGGTAGGACTCGAACCAATGGCTTCAAGTTGCAAGAAAGGAGATTCTGACAGTAAGAGCTGTTCAGCAGTGGAACAGATTCCCACGAGAGGTCTCTCCTTCCTTGGAGGTTTTTAAACAGGTTGGTTTTGGTTGGTCATCTGTCATGTATGCTTTAGCTGAGATTCCTATATTGCAGGGGGCTGGACTAGATGCCTTCCATCTCTAAGATTCTGTGATTCTGTGATTCTATATAGCTGGAAAATGGCTCAGTGAATTGACTTGAAACTTGGTAGTGTAGAAGGTTTGAGAATAGTTCATGCTAAATGAGGGTAGAAAGGATCAAACAGATTACTTCAGGGACATTAAATGTTTTGACTGGAGACTGGCATATTGACAAGGTATTGTGCATTTTTCTCCCCAAGTTTTTACTGTGGTGGTTTTTCTGGAAAGATTTTTCCATTTGTACTGCGTGTTTTGAGAAATGGGCTGTTGTTCTTGGTCAAGGGGAATGTCTAGTGTGTGATTTTGCCCATGGGTTCTAAAACATGTTTATAGTCTTTATTTAAAATGTTAGCCAATGGACTAGACCTTCAGATGTTTTGAACTTCAAGTTCCATCAGCCATGAGTAGCTTGGCTGGGCTGACTGGGGCAGATGGAAGTTGCAGTCCAGAATAGCTCCTCAGAAAAAGGACCTCATTTGTATTCCGTTTCCATCAGTGGTACTATTTAAGTTGACTATTAAAAACCTTCCCGCTCTCCCGGCACTCTTTAAGACCACCCAAGAAAAATACCCTGTGCATACAATTTGCTGGAGCCATGTGGCAAGAACATATAAAGAGATGTTCTTATTGGCTCTACAGAGTTTGTAGACTCACAAAAATGGAAGGCAAAATATTCCTGCATTGCAGGGGGTTGGACTAGATGACACTTGTGCTCCCTTCCAACTCTGCAGTTCTGTGATTCTATTTGTCCCTCAAAACACTGGAAAAATCACTGGGAAGTCTGCATAGACTTCAGCTGGCTTTGGTGAGTTGGTCTGAGTTGGGATTTAATGTGATATTTTGATACTTCGTAGAGTCAAGTTGTTACAAATTTCTTTTTGCAGCTCTAGTTCTTAAAATGCTGTAACCTTCACTGAGCCTTTTGTATGCTTATGAACAGTGTTCTAGTATATTTTTAGTGTTCAGTGCACCAGCACAGCTTTACGCCTATCCCTAGTTGCAAAGTAATGGAGAGCAAATACAGCTGGGAACATTTACATGCTATTAAGTTGATGTGCGATCAATTATGCTCTGGTGGTTATAAGTTCGATGCGTTCCTGTTTTATGATCACAAGACGCTGACAGCTATTGAGTATGCCTATGGATATTAATGTTTTTATGTATTATACTGTAGATTCTAAAAATACCAGTGTATGCTAAATTGAACCTAATTTAGAATCCTAGGTAGACGAAGAGATTCATTAGCCTGCTGCACGCTACCCCCATCTCTGAGCAGTGTGAGATTCCAGGAGTTTCTGGTGCTTTGTCCTTCTAACTAACTGCGAACTGGAGGAGGGGCCTCACCCATTTGCTGTCTCACACAGAGCCCATTTCTTGGGTTTCCCTTAATGGCCCATCGCCCAGGCTTTCACCTCAACACAGGAAAATTCTATTTTAACCCTTGATGGAACCAGGAATTAGAAGGATCTTACACACAACTTACTTCCCCCCTCTCCCCCACCATAACAAGCCACACTAAGGATCATCAGCTGCTGCTGTTGCCTGTATTTTGTGAAATTGAGCATTAATAGACATTTATAGAAATACTTGTTCGTTAAGAATTAACGTCCTCTGGTTGCATAAATGCCCTCTTTGTCTTATTTATTACGTATTTTATTTACTGAAACAATTTCTATTCTGCTTAACTACAATTGTCTCAAAGCAGTTTACGAAGATGCAATATGGAAAGTAAAAATGAGTTAAACCTATGAAATCAAACTTCAATTAAATGCCTGTTGGAATAAAAAAAGTTTTCAATAGGCAGCAGAAATTCAATAGGGAGATGACCTATGTGAACTCAACTGGAAGGGGAGTTCCATAAAATTGGGCCCACAATATTAAATACACAACTCCTGGTAGATATGAGCTATGCATCCAAGCCATGGAGGACCACTAACAGTGACTCTTCCAAAGTCCAGTGTTCAGGCACGGATACAAGAGATTAGGTGGTCCTTGGGGTATCATGGACACAAATTGTTAAGGGCCTTGTAAATAAATACAAAAACCTTCAATCTAACCCAGCAATGTATGGGCAGCCAGTTCAAGCTTTCGGTTATGTAGTGGTGATGATCTGTCCCTATCAACAGTCTATCCACTGCATTTTGCACCAGCAGGAACCCCCAGACTAGGCTCAAGAGTAGCCCCACACACTGCAGTAATCAGGTCTTGAGGTTACCAATGCATGGATCACCAGGACCAGACTGTCTCTAGCCACTGAATCTACCTGAGCTTCCAGTGACAAAGTTGGATGCAGGAGCACACCCAAACTCTAAAGCTGTTCTTTCAGAGGGAGTGCAAACCCATCCAAAACAGGCGAGTGACCTGTTCTCCCAGTGCATGTGAACCACCAACCCACAGTGCCTCTGTATTCCCAGGATTTGAGCCTGCATCTAGTCCACCACTGCACCTAGACCATGCATAGCCATTTCATGCATAGCCTCCCCTGACTCAGATGTTATGGAGAAGTCGAGCTGTGTGTCATCAGTGTATTGATGACACTTTGCCTCAGAACTCATAATGACCAAACCCCGTGGCTTCATTTAGATGTTGAACAGTGTTAGGGACAAGGTTGTACCTTGTGGTACCCCATACTTTCAAACCCAGCGGAGCTGAAACATAGTCTCCCAACTATACTCTCTCTCGATATGGCCCTCTAGGTAGGAGCAGAACCACAGTAAAAAAGTGTCCCCCAATGTCCATCCCACAGATCAAGTTCAGCAGGATACAGTGGATATTGTGGATGGATCCAGAAGCAGCAGCAAAGTCTCACTTTTCCTGCTGTTGATACAGGTCATACATCGGGGCAACTAAGACTGATTCAGTCCCAAAACCGCATCGGAACCCAAATCGAAATGGTGCCAAGTAATCTATATCCTCCAAGAACGTTGTGTGCTACCTAAAGGCACCTTTGAGCTGGTTTAGGTGTCATGATAAACCATTGTTCGTTGTGCCTGGACCAAGCCACAGTATGGACCTCCAGTGTGACTCCGAGGAAGAGTTGGGAAGCATTTTTCTTCCATCTTTGATTAAATGCAGCTTATTGTTTATCCTGAATCCAGCCACCTATGGCTTATTTGAAGTTGGCTTCTTTCAACAAATATTAATTAAGATTAACCACAACTTCGTGTTAATGTTAGAACTAAATTGTGGTTAATCTAAAGTCGAAGTGGATGCCAGTGTGGTGAAGTTGTTAGGAGTGGTAGACTCGTAATCTGGTGAACCGGGTTTGCGTCCCCGCTCCTCCACATGCAGCTGCTGGGTGACCTTGGGCTAGTCACACTTCTCTGAAGTCTCTCAGCCTCACTCACCTCACAGAGTGTTTGTTGTGGGGGAGGAAGGGAAAGGAGATTGTTAGCCGCCTTGAGACTCCTTAGGGTAGTGATAAAGCAGGATATCAAATCCAAACTCTTCTTCTTCTTCTTTTTCTTCTTCTTCTTCTTACGATCTCCTTGTGGAGAAGAGGAAGCAAGGGCGGGGAGGCTGCACAAAGGCTTGTTGCAGTTTATTCCCACCATGATAAGCCATGGTTTAGTGTGACAGATGGAGCTCACTGCTTAGTAAGTTTTATTTGGATTGCAGCCTAAATCATTTTGCCTGGGAGTTGCCATTCCCTTGCAGTGGTTATACTGGGAAAGGCTTGCAAATTCCAAATCATGAGATCCATCCAGTTTGGCTTAATCTGGAAAATTCTGACTCTGCAGATTGCATTGATTCCCCCCTCCCCAAAAAACAGGCCTTTTGTGTATATTGTACTGCACTTTGAAATGAATCTACCCAATCAAGAGTCCAAAATTTATATTAAACATGGTTTTTCTAGACAGCCACTTACTATCACTTACATCTTTATAAATAATGATGGGGAAAACATAAAAAACATAATAAGTTTAACATTCGTGGCGGGGGGGAGGACTCTTAAACCTGATTCTGATCATGTGTCTTTCATTAGTTTTCAAACTATAATTGCTTGCAATATCATAAATAACACTGGTCAACAACAAATTTGTTGTCTGCGTTTTTTTCAGTTGATTTAGGACGAATCTGATGCGCTGAATCCAAAAATCACATTGGTTTTGCTCAGTCAGGTCAAGTTTTTGAGCTATGGTCACATGTCTTTTTTTACGTTTTTGTTCACATGTACGCTTGTGTGGAGCATTTTAGAAGAAGTTGGTGGGGGTAAAATGCCATGTCGAATAATTGTTTTGATTGGAAATGATTATTTTAATGACAAGAAGTATTCAGGTCCGATAGTTCTGGGTGATTATGTCGAAAAGGGATCAGTTTGAAGTCATAAAACCTCCATTTTTTCTTGGAAGAGAAGGACTTGGTGTACTGTGCAGATATTGCGCAGCTTCTGCTCAAGCTTGGAGTGCCACAGTACGAACCCAAAGACTGGAGACTGTTCATTGACAGCAGCAAGCGATCACTGAAATGTGTTCTGCTACACAACGGCAACCAGTTTGCCTCTATACCCCTGGCTCACTCGAGTACGCTGAAGGAGAACTATGAAGCGGTGAAGTATGTGCTGGAGAAAATTGGTTAGGATCAGCATAAGTGGTTTATTTGTGTTGACCTGAAGATGGTGAACTTTTTGTTGGGACAACAGTCTGGCTTCACCAAGTACCCATGTTTTCTGTGCATGTGGGATAGTAGGGACCGTGCTCAGCATTACACGAAGAAGGGCTAGCCTGTGCGGGAGGAATTGGTGCCTTGCAAAAAAAGGAACGTCATCAACGACCCTCTGGTGGACAGAGAAAGAATACTCTTCCCTCCGCTGCACATCAAGCTCGGCTTAATCAAGCAGTTCACCAAGGCTCTGGACAAGGATGGTGACTGCTTCACTTACTTGTGCCAGGCTTTTCCAAGATTGACCATGGAGAAGTTGAAAGCTGGCATCTTTGACGGTCCTCAGATCCGTCAGCTCATCAGAGATCCAGAGTTCGGAAAGTCAATGAACGAAGTGGAACTGGAAGCGTGGAAGGCATTTGTTCTGGTAGTGAAGAACTTTCTTGGCAACAATAAGGCCAACTACGCAGAACTTGTCAACAACATGCTGACTGCTTTCAGAAACCTGGGCTGCAACATGAGCGTCAAGATGCACTACCTTTTCTCACATATGGACCGGTTTGCTGAGAACCTGGGTTCAATGAGTGACGAGCAGGGGGAGAGATTCCATCAGGACATGAAAGAGATGGAGACCAGGTATCAGGGTCGCTGGGACGCAGTCATGATGGCTGACTACTGTTGGACTCTGAAGAGAGACCTCCCTGCCGCTGAGCATTCCAGGAGTTCCAAGAAACGGATGTTCAAGCCCTGAAGTTTGAAAAATGGTGAAGCAACATGCAATTTACGTGTACTTACCTTTATCAATGCCCACCATTGAGTTTACAGTAAACCTGACCTGATGGAGAGAAACGGATGCCATTTCCTGATTCAGCAGTGCAAAAATACCCTAAATCAGTTGTAGAAATCTAGACAACATTCAAAAAGTAAAAAATTGTTGCCCAGTGTAATGAATGGTGCATTTAGTAATTTTAGTATACATACAATGCTGCCCTCTGGTGGGTGTTGTTTTGGACACTTCTTTCAAGTGGTATTGCCATACATCTGGCTATTGCCTTTTCAAGTCTTGTTTACGTACTGGATATCAGCATCAAGCGTCCAGCTGTAAATATGATTCGTGCTAGCCTGAATTCTGATCTCATGGTGTCATGGTCTTCCATAGAGCATGGAGAGTGAGTTGCTTTATGACTCTTTCTTAATATAGCTAGCTAATAATACAAAAAAGTAGCTGTCGCCCTTTATTATACTAGATTTGTCATCTCATTTGAAAAATCTGTGTAAAATGTTAATCCAACTATAGGAAAATAGCTCAATGCCATTTTTTAATTTCACTTTTCTTTAAAGAAATGCCATAGCAGAGATTGTCTCCTTAAATGTCCTTCTCATCCTCTGTCTCCTTTGGCTTGTTCATGCAAAAATGAAAGCTGACAGTAGAACAGTGTAGCTACTTTACCTGTATCAATCCCTTTTATCTCTTTTCTGCACAGGTACTGCAGCTTCCCTGTAGTGTGGGAAAGCATGCATGGAACAAGAAAGCCACACTCTTGCATTTTATGAAGCTGCAGGGTCTTCCTGCATCATTTGGTTGAGGGAGGAAATATAGATAGACTCAATACAAATTTTCATATAAGTGGGTGGAAATTATGTTGGGGTGTTTGCACATGCACACCTCCCTGTCTACGTGTGTGTGTGTGTGTGTGTGTGTGTGTGTGTGTGTGTGCCTGCCTATTTACACAGGCATTCCTCTGTTCTCTTGACCCGAGTCTCCTTTTTTAGTCACCATTTTAATCAGATAGTGTTATCACATATTTCAGTCATGGATGCTTATATTTTAATATTTAAATGAGATTGTATTATTGCATATTTTAATTATGGTGTATTAAGAACACACATGGTGTTGTGCAGTTTTTGTATGTTGTGCAAACCACTTAGATGCCAGCTGCACATTAAGCAGTATATAAATAAATGAATAATATTTTTTTCGTGTGTATACCTATGAATTTTTTTCCGCATGCATACCTATGAATTTAAACTTTAGCCACAGTCATCACTGGCATGTGGCCCCCAGAGAGTTGGCCAACAGCAAATGAGGCCCTTAGGACAAAAAAGTGGCTCAGCCACCTGCCTTATCCAGTAGCTGCTGCAAAGTGCATAAGAAATTTCTCACGAGCAAGGACTGCCTTACAGCTTCACTTCAGTGTCAGTTAGATATATCCCTCTGCAGAGGTGAAGCTGCAATGGAAGTAAATAGGAAAGCCTTGGTCCCTTGTTTGGGACCAACTTTCTAACTAAATTGTCTGGTGCAGCCACAAACTATTTAATGCATACCACAGCTAGGCCAGTTTCAGAATTAAGGAGGGCACACAAAAATTTTCTCCACTGTGTAATTTTTGAACAGTGTCCTTAGAGTGGATATTCATTTTCAATAAGCCCACACACCTTATCATTATTGGCCCGGAAGGCAGAAACAAAAACCTGCACCTATCTGAGGCTGATGGAGGAGTTTAGCAGCATCCCGACTGCCGTAGCTTATCCATTCCACTTATGCAGAATAACGGCAGTTACAAGGATTGGTGAGGTAATAGCTTTGACCCATTTTAAACGCTGCTGCTGTGTCCCTCTGCATTGGGAGAGAAGGGGGGTTGGATGCAAAGAGACAAAAATATGTCATTAGAGGGCTAATTTGCTACTGTTCTCTTTGTATACAACTGTTGCTGCTGATCTGCGGCTTCTCTGAGTGAGACTTAATCGGATACAAGCCAGTAAAGTTCTAAAAACAAAGCCATTTATACAGAATGTCTAAAGGCAACGTACAAGATTCACTAAAAACAGTTAAAAAATGGTGCAGGAAATAAGAGCAGATAAATTTAAAAGCAATACCATGACGGAGGTCTATTCATTCAGCTGGAAAACCTTGTCAGAAGAAAAAACATGCTGTTTCCAGAAAATGTAGATCAGACATCCTCAACCTGCGGCCCTCCAGATGTTTTGGCCTACAACTCCCATGATCCCTAGCTAACAGGACCAGTGGTCAGGGATGATGGGAATTGTAGTCCAAAACATCTGGAGGGCCGAAGTTTGGGGATGCCTGATGTAGATCATGGGTGCCTGTTGTGTCTTAGCAGGAATGCTCTTTCAGTTATTCCTAATATGACTGAGTTGCACCTCAGGGGTTGTGGGTTCAAGCCCCACATTGGGCAAAAGATTTCTGCATTGCAGGGGGTTGGACTAGATGATCCCTGTGGTCCCTTCCAGCTCTACAACTCTATGATTCTATAAACCTTGTAATGAGCCCATTGACAGAGGTTTCATGTGGTTTTCTATTGGAGGTGTCTGTTTTGCGGAAATCATGTCTGACAACTGTTTTTGTAAAAACTCACTACAAGCTGACTTAATGGTTAATACACTTTGTTTCTGGAGCCTGCGAGAGCAGTGACAAATGTCTCCAGCCAGGGCTTCCGTGTGAGTCACCTCTCCAGGAGCTGCCCTCCTGGGTGATAGCTTTTTCCCAAAGGGGCCATGTGTCAGATATTTAGTTGATAATGCATATGTTTCATTATCTGGGAGGCTTCTCATGCTGCTATGTATTGGGTGTATATCTATGTATCTATCTACAGTGGTACCTCAGTACTTAATTCGTTCCGGAGGTCCGTTCTTAACCTGAAACTGTTCTTAACCTGAAGCACCACTTTAGCTAATGGGGCCTTCAGCTGCTGCCGCGCCACCGGAGCCCGATTTCTGTTCTCATCCTGAAGCAAAGTTCTTAACCTGAAGCACTATTTCTGGGTTAGCGGAGTCTGTAACCTGAAGCGTATGTAACCTGAAGCATATGTAACCCGAGGTACCACTGTATATCTATATCTATATCTATATCTATATCTATATCTATATATCAATGTTTTCCAACCTTTTTTTGGCCATGCCCCGCCTAAGCATTTCTAAAATCCTGATGCCGCCCCCGACATATAATTCTTAGTATTCAAAAAGTGAACTCCTATTCACTTGGAGGAAGCCTAAAAGGCCAATAACTTGGTCTAACTCATTCTTGAATTGCCCCCCTTAAAAATCAAATTGCCCCCTGTGGGGTGTGTGCCCCACGTTGGGAACCACGAATCTATATAGATATATCACAAATATGCTTAGGGCATGCTATTGGGAATGGTGAATATCTGTAAAGTTACTTATTTTTCTCTTTGAAATGTATGAATAGTCGTCAATAAATTATAAAATACTTTAAAGCAAGGGTTGGCAAGGTTTACCTTGCCTGGGCCGGTTCAGTCCAGCGGAGATCTTTTTGTGGGCCGGAGCGCGTGGCCACGATTTCCTTCATCTGCACAATTTCCAGTGTCTGAGCATGCACAGACGCGATTTCCGGCACCACGGAAGTGAGTCCTCACGTCACGCTGTGCCAGTTTAGTGCAGCGCACAGGGACTCGCTGAGCGGGTGGCTTGGTACGGGGGCGGCTTGTGGGCCAGTTAAACGACCCCTGTGGGCTGCTTGTGGCCCATGGGTCTTAGGTTGCCTACTCCTGCTTTAAAGGAATATACCACAAGTTTTGTACATCCCCTTTTCTCAGCTGATATGTTGTGGTACAGATACTTTGGTATCTGTAAGTTTGGAAGATGGACCCAGAAGAGTATTCAGAAAGGTTTTATTATGATTAATATCAATAATGTCACTTTGAAATGATAGTTTTTATTAAAATAGAGGAAATTCTGCCCAAGCATTCATTATTTTCACTATTTGGTCTGTATGAGATGCAGCTGATTATTTATAATGTGCATCAATAATGTGGCTGGTTCATTTTCAGTAGTATTGATATCACTTGACATTTGTAGAACAATTTCCTGACTGGATTAATGAATCATAAATTAGAGTCTGCTTAATAATTTGGATTCTATGAAATTAGAACACAGGTTTTTTAAAGCAGCTATTGGGGACAATGTTGGGAGCAGGCTAGAAGATTGAAGCAATGGTTGTTTATTTACTGTGTTTGATTAAAAAGCAACAACCCCCTTTTGTAATTTTCTACATCAGATCCAGCTATTTAGTTATGATTGCAAATATTTTTAATTTTGTCATTTGAGCCAGTGTTTAAAGGGCTCTAGCTTTCTAACTGTTGAAAATCGGAAGATTGAGTACTGTACATCTTGAGCTCAACCCACCACCAGTTATGAAATGAAATAAAAAATAAGCTACATTTTAATGCTGCGTTAATCCACTCTAATTCATAAATCTTTCTCCCACCAAACAGATGATTGGTAGCATGAATTAGTTTTCCCTCTTGAAGTGGGAGAAGCAAGCGGATCTCCACAAACATAGCAGTGGGGCATGGATATAGCCTTTGATTGTGCTTGGAAATCTTCTAACTAGCAGCACAGGAGAGAGAAGAAATGTCTGGACTGTGTCAAGCAGAGGCAAAAGCAGACTTCCAAGAATGTAGCAGTGAGCACACTTCCTGCTGCTATGCTTGCAGATTGCTGTTGTGTTCATAGATCTGCCCTCTTTCCAACAGAATGGGAACGCAGAGGAGTGCAGCTCCAGGGCGTTTTTCAGAGCAGGAGCAATCCCATCTTCTGTAGCCACGAAACTGGGCCTGAATTTTCTGTTTCCTCCTTCCTTCCTTCCTTTTCTTTTTGTGTCCCGTCTTTCAGAGTGTAAGCCTGATGGCTGTCTTATCCATGACCTTTATAAACCTCTCCGGGAGCCTTTTTTTAAGCTGAAGAGCAGGATAAAAATTCGTTACATAAATAAAATAAAACTATTTGCCTTAGCACCAGGTTAATGGACAGAGCCTCCTGCCTCTCACAACTCAGTGAGGAGATCCTGAGGCTTTCAAGTTTGGTTGTGACGGATTAGCAAGGAGGAAGCCAGAGAATGGAGAAATAGTCTGGCAAAGGGTAGAGAGTTTTTCTTTTCTTAGACCGGGTTCCTACTTCATACTGGTAACACTTCTTTACAAGAAATATATTTTGTTAAATGTCAAGTTGAACCTACGTGGTCTGAAGAAAGAATCACTAAGTAAGCACAACTGGAAGTCACCCATAGCCAACTGTGCATAGAATCTCAGTCATGCTGATCTTCATAAATTAGGCATGTACCATTATGTACAGTATATGCACTGCCGACACTTTTTATTCTCCTGCGACAGGCTGTCCTGATAAGACCAAACTTCAAATTTTCCCTCAGCTCCATTGCTTTCTTCGCACTGTTCAGCAGATAATAGGAAAGAAGAAAGGGGATACCTGATTTGCCCTCCATTGTGGGTGGGAAGAGCATGGAAGGAACCCATTAATGCAGCAGTAAACACCCAGCCTGTAAGGCACTTGCCAATTTCCAGATCAGTGTCCTCTTCATATGCAACCCTAGCCAGTGGAAGATTTCTCCAATCCCACGCAGCCAGAGTCCTGCACACTCACTCAGGTTGTGAGATTACGGGAAGAGCTGAGAAATTGCTGCTTCAAAGAATATGTGAATAAGCTGTGTGACGATGTGAAGACATAATATGCTGTCTAGTGCTTTGAATAGCAGTTTACGTCTATCAACGTACATGTACCTTGGAAAGCCGAGTAGTGAAAAAGTGTGATAATAAAAGGCTAAGTACTTTGGCACAGCACAGGTCTCAATTCTACTTTGGTTGCACAGAACATTTTCTAAAAGCAGTTGCATAATCTGATGAAGTTTCTTTACTAAATTAGTAGAAGATAGGTAATTCTTGTAGGTTACTCCTTTGCAACATTATTTCTGAGAGGCCTGTAAGTAACCTTGACAGAGTTAGGCGCAGAATTAAAATGGAGTGGAACAAGAACTATAGAAAGGTATGACTTGGAATGAAAATTCCAAGGCTACCTTAATGGTTTGCAGTGGGAAAAGAGCATGTGGGTGTTTCCTGAACACCATTAGCTTATCTGCAGCACTTACTGATTGCAAATGCGTGGTAATCTATTTAGTTTTCCAGCATCTACCAGCTGGGTAGAAAGCCACTGCCAGCAGTTCTTCTACTGGGGAATAACCTACAGATAGTCCCAAAATGGGCATTTTAGGGTAGCACTGGGGCTCCAACAGCTTCAGATCTACGGGATCCTTTGGATCTTCAGCCAAAAGATGAAAAGCACACTAAAGTCTATATGCTTAAACATAGCAATAATCTTTTGTGTAAAGGTCTTGAGTACAAAATGCCTCCCCCCCCCCCCCACAGAAAAGAAGACAAATGCTGAAGCTACTGAGTCAGTTGAATTCTATGCATGTCTACTTACAGGGGTGGACCTTGGTAATATAGTGCCCTGTGTGAGAGCATGACTCTCCCCAACCCTCATGGTGCCTTCCCAAAGCTGGTTAAGGGAGGGAAGGAGCCTGAGGTTCCCTATTCTTGATGCATGTGATGATCAACTTATCTGCACAGGAAGTCTCTGCATGTGTGCACCACAGCTACCAGACGGAAGCTACCAGAATCCAGTCTGTGGGAAGGAGAAGTGGATTTCAGATGGCATCCCAAATGTTTGTTGGTATCTGGATGAAGGTTCCGCTGAGCTATTTCCATAATGGCGCTGGATAAGCTCTGCACCTCTAGCTAATAAAAGTTAATAGAATTAATAATTGGAAGCAAATTAAAAAGTAACTTGGATGGGCGACAGTAGCATCTGTGCTTAGAATGTGTGAAAGATCCACGAAAAGCTTCATTTAAATGGTTCTCCACAGAAGGAAGGTTAGCGCATATATATTCAGTTTCATAATAGTGCTTGGATATTTATGCATTTATACTTTGGATACCTGCATTTCTAGAAGAAAATTTTGGGATCGCTCATAAGGGAATGGTGCTACAGAAACTGAGATAGTACCACAGATTAATTGCTGCACTGCATGGGTGTGATGGCCTGGGAATCTGATTCAGAAGCTGAATCTGAGGAGTCGCAGCCTGCACAGGAGTCCCCGCCTCCAGGGCCGTCTGAGCCGGGGCAGGGGCTTGAATCTGAAGGGCCTGCACCTGTGCCGGGTCCTCAGGAGCAGACACCAGATGTATCCACTCTGGCTCGGGAGGTGATTGAGGACCCATTGCCTGCAGGTGCGCCTCTCCCAGCCCTGTCAGGGGAAGGTGAAGCTGCCCCTGGGTCCAGTAACCCTCCAGCCTCTCCTGAGCTGCAGAGGCTCAGGGCAGAGAGGCGGAGGGAACTAAGTGCTCTCAGGAGGAGTGCTCGCCTTAAGGCCAGGAGAGGCGGGTCACCTGTGGGCCGGGACTGCCCCTGGCCTCAGAGGAGATAAAGGTCAGTCAGCCCAGTCCCAGGTTGCGGGAGCAACGACGTTGGAAACCTGTTTCTGCCATCACCCAGACCTGTTTTTCCGGAGTTCCCGACCACGCCCGGCTTCTTGCTTTGGACCCCGCTTCCCCCTTGGTGGACAGTCTCCAGGCCCTCGGCCCAGGACCGGACTTTGACCATGCCTCACGGTAACCCCCCCCCGGACCAGCACAATGGGATTGTAATCTCTTGACCTAATAGAATTGGCAATGGTTTTCAAGGGAGAAACCTTGACTTGCCTTAGTCAATTGTTTCTTATTAAGCATTACTCTTGCAAAAAAATTGCTTTGGTTCTTAATGCCTGTCATTGGCAATTCCGTACTGATCATGGCATCCAGTGGAGTCCAAGAAGAGAGAACTCAGTCCCTGTTTACCATAACAGTTGAAGAAGACTCGTCCCCTTTGCACCCTCTGTGTGTATGTAGGCATAGAGCATTTGGCAGAATGGCACGTCTCTTCCCACCTTCCAAATCTCCACCCAGCACTTCCCTGCTGCCTGATGTAAGTTACTTTTGCTCCAGAGCAAAAACAACTTGTATCTAGACATACATTACTATTTATTCTCCATTAAATTTTGCAGACATTTATTGATTACATTTGCAGATGTCTCCTACATAACTAATACCAGGGTAGTTTGCAGACAATATAGAATATACAAAGGATTAAAACAGAACAATGACAAGACAGAAATCAAGCCATAGCCTATTAAAACCACAACAGCCCACAGACTATCTAAAGCATCACTGATACAAAGACAACCAATACTAAATGCCCATCAGAATTAATAGTCAAACTCTCATACCATTACCATTACAGTATGTAAAGCAGGTCACCTTCCTACCTTCAGTATTTTGAGTTTCTCTTTCTCTGAGGACTCTGAACTTCTCAGGACCCAGAACCTAAGAACTAGGAGAGTGGTGGTGAACCTTTTCAAGACCGAGTGCCCAAACCGCAGCCCAAAACCTCTTTATTTATTGCAAAGTGCCAACACAATGTGCCCAGAGTTGTTGAGCTTTTTTTGGGGGGGGGGGTTCCCCAGGGTTGTTGTTTGGGGGAGACTTCTCATAGGCGCAGCCACCGTTTACTGCGTCCCCACCAGTGAAGCTGAAGACCAGCCCCAGCTAGGGACCACGCTCCAAGCATGCTGCCCAAAGTTCTACCGTGTGGGCCAGCTGGGCTTTTGAGGTATCTCGCTTCCCAGGAGGAGGCCCTGGACCCTGTATAGGCGCCGCTGTTTCGCTGCGGTGGCAAGACGTGGCTCAGGCAAGGGGCTGGGTGGTGCTCCGGTGGGGCCCCGGAACTTGGATGGGAGCCACGTCTTTGCAGCGTCCCAAAGGACAGGTTGTGCTCCAGGCAGGTTCCCAGGCATGGCACAGCCCCACTCTCTGGCTTGCTGCCTCTCAGTAAAGATGGCGCACAGCAGTCAATGGCGCTTCCTGACTTGGCACGGCAGCTGGGGCTGGGGTCGCCGGGGGCCGGCTGCGCGCAGCCTACTTGGGGAGCTGCCCCAAGAGCGCCCAGCTGGTGGAGGAGCGGCCGCGCCGGCAGGAAACAGTGGCGGAGGGGGCAGGGCTCTTCTTTGGCAGTGGCTGCCTCCACCCAGATGTGTCAATAGTGCGTGTGCCACCAGAGAGGGCTCTGTGTGCCCACCCTGGCACATGTGCACATGTGCCATAGGTTCACCACCACTGAACTAGGATAATCAGTTTCCTTGGGCAAAGAACTCCTGGCTAACTAACTTGCAGTGGAATTCTATACATGCCTTCTCAGAAGTAAGCCTCACTGGGGTTAGTGGAGCTAAGTGCCTGAATTGAATTGGCCCTATATTGATATGAATGGGATTGTGTTGTTAATAGTCTCTATATAACCATGGAGGTGTTCACTTGTTTAGAAACTCTTGACACCCCCCAGCACCTCTGCATAACTAAGCTGTTAGCATTTCCTGAGTTTCCTTCCTCTAAGCAGATGTTCAGAATAAGAAACAACAGAAGGTACCTAAAAAGCACAGAGCCTTCTGGAAAATAAACTGCAATTAAGAAGCAGCTTTACCGTTTGTTTTGTTTTATGTTACTTGCTTGGGGCAGTAAAAGGTAGAAGTGTGCAAATCAGTTGCTGTGCTGGTAGAACTCACTTGTGCTTCCACCCAGCTTTTTAAACAGCAGTGGTTTGCTTCCATATTAACTGGCAGTAAAGCCACTGGTGACTTATGTGAAGCAATATCATTGTCACAGTCACCCCAATTCTCAATAGTGAGATTTCACAGGTTCCAGTGCATTCCCAGAGTTCAATTTCCTAGGAATGAATGGCAGTGGAGACTGTGGTGTCTTTAGAATATGTGGTTTTATTTACACATATATACAACCTGAGCATTTTCTATTGTCACATTCCAAAGCACTTTAGATTCAACCAAAGGCTTACACATGCCAATTAAATTGGTTTTTTTTATTGAACATCAGCCCCATCCTCTCTGTGCTGCATAGCAAACTTATTTTGAAACTTTAGGAAGATTTGAAAAACAAAACAAAAAAACACATTTGCTATGCAGATTTTGATTTGAGAAATTAAAGTGTAAAGTACCTTTGGGCAAGAAACTAGCGCAATGTGATTATTTGCATCCTGGTCTACATCTTTTATTTATGTATTTATTTACTTCTTCACCCTTCAAATCATTTCCCGCAGCGACTTTTAATGCACTTCAGAGCGGAATTTACAGCAGTATTGATGGCAACTCTCATTATCCTGCCTTCTTAACTATGTCATTTATATAACTTTGTACTTCTATAAGTTGGTGTAATTTATAAAGTAAAAAAGGCCTGCATATGGTGATGGTCACATATGCTCCAACTATCCCTGTTAGACTACAGGTCATTCTATCCCATTATTGTCTACACTAACTGTAGAGAATATTTTAAGGTGTTGAGACCATGGCAATCTTGACATGTTTAAAGATACTGTTTTGTTTATAAATGTTGGCCAATCTTTGTTTGGGGAAGGGAGAGAAGTATTGTTGTTGTTTATTTTTTTATTTTTTTTAAAAAAACCAATCCTACACATTAAAAAAGTCACCGACTGGCAGTGGCTCTGCAGAGAATATCGCCAGTCCTACCTACAGATGCTGTGGATTAAACCTAGCCAACTACATCAGCGTAACTCTACTTGTTAATAAAATGTGGCGATAGTATTGCAGCTTAGACAAAGCAGAGTGGGACAGGTCTATGCAGCACAATGATAAGAGGTTTGCTGTGTCACTGAGCACCAACTATACTTGGCTGTTACTGTATCTTTTGCAATATGGTCTGCCACCATCACGTCTGCGAGAATAATGATTTGGTAGAGCAAGGTCTTTTTGGTTGTGGCTCTGACCTTGTGAAATGTACTTCCTAATGAAGCTCATGACTGCCTTTCCTGGAATAATTTGGAAAGGCATTCTAGATGAGCAACCACTTCTGAACGTTTTATGGAGGAGTTCTGCTGCAATCCTGTTCTCATTTACTTGGGAGTGAGTTTCATGGTATTCGATGGGTCTTACTACTGGGTAGACATTGTTAAGCTTGCAGCCTTAATCTATTTTATTCCTTCTTGTTAATTCAGTACATTTCCAGTATTACTAAATGTGTGAGCTGCTTTCAATGCGGAGAGAAGGCAGGGGTGATTTTTTAAAAAGAGGTCATTATCACCACAACTGACCATTTAAATGTTGCTATTTTCCTGCATTCATTTTAAGTTCTGCATAATGCCCATTCTTTGTATGGTGATTTCTTTGGTGAGGATGACCACTGGTACCTGTCTTCTAGCCTTGCTTGCATGATGTATAATGTAACTTTCTTGGCATTTCTTGGATGACCTAATTTGTTCGGAGGCTGACCAAGCAGGAAAGCTGGGTTTTTACCTTATTTAGTTCATATCATGTGCCTGTTAATCCCTTTCTGCAGTTCATTTTTTGTTTTGTTTTGTAACAAGCCCAGCATTGAGTTTTGAAAGGAAAAATAGTATTGTATACACTGTCATAATTCAGTGAAAAGTATTAGTCATTAATCCAGGCTTTATATGCTAGTTACTTTGTCTTGCTCAAGTGGAGTTTTGTGTAAGGGGTCAAAATGCAAAACTATCCTATATGTTTAGTGGTTCTGCTGTTGGATTTTCAGCATCTAACAATGTATATCATTTAGCCCCCAAAACTGCTGAAACCTATCCTGCAATGTATTTTCGTTTGTTTCTGTGTCAAGGCACATCTTCAGCCATAAATTGCCAAAGGCCAGGTGAGATCTGAGCTGAAAGGCAGCTGAATGTAAACTGAAATGTCCACTCTTGCATTTGATTGTAGAAGAAATCTCTAAGGCAATTGATGAAAAAGCTTAGCTGAGAATTCCCATAGAACATTTCCACCTCCCCTTAACATTAAGCCATTAGGGTTGCTCATATGGGAGTAGCAGTATGGAATCTGAGAGTGATCTCAAACTTTGATTCCTTAGTAATGTATCTTAGGAGGAAAAGGGTGTCTGCCCATGGTTCCCAAATTGCACCTAGCTCCCCTTCTCTCACTGCACTAATGGCAGTGGGGCTGCTAATAGAGAGGCGTAAAATTGTATTTCTCAAACAAGATAATCCAGTTTGAAACACAAGCGCAGGAAATACATCTAATCATTCACAGCAGAGATGAATATTCCATTAAATACATCACCCTGAGAACTAGTTTGGCATTGTTCAAACCATATGATTAATGTACAGATGTTATTTTCCTTAATTACTCTACAACCAGCTTTGTCTTAGAAGTAGAATATAAACTTTCCAATAAGGATAGTATTAGAGGCCAGAATGTAGCACTCAGAAGAAGTAGATGGTTCTGTTCTGGAGAGTGGAGTTGATTTCAAAAAGAAAACACTTATTTTAGCAGGTATCTTTGCCTGGACTAACATTAATATCAGCTTGGCATATCCAAGTCCCTACAGAATGCATTTTGAACATTAGTGTTAGCATAGTGGGTATCTGTGCTGCATGCCATATACCCTAGTTTATAGGTTTCTAAGGAGCCGTTTGTGGATTAGCTATATACCTCACCAATGTTTCTGGATCAAATACCATAAACCTAGAGATGTCCACCCAAAAGTTGGGGACAGGTTTAAGTCACCCTACCCTACTTCTCTACAGTTCTTATCAGTAGTAGAACTGTGATAAACACTGCAGAAGCCTGCAGCCACTGGGCATAATAGTGACCATTATAGGATCACCTACTTCTGGACTATTTGATTAAGCATTTATCAGGAAGATATATAATGGTTGCACCAAACAAATAATAACTTGGCTTCTTGGAAATCAGTTCTGTGATGAACCTTGGGATTGTAAATCTTGCAGAGGCTCTGATTAGAAATAAGTTACTTGACTTCTGTGCATCAAGAAGAAACTGAATATTTTTATTCTCTTTTCTGGAGGCTGCATTAAAGTTTATCTCTCTCGGTACTGAGCCATATGGAATCTGTAAGGCTTGGCACCTGCCCAGCCAATTTGCTGGTATATTGCACTCAGACTATCAGAGTAGCTCTAGAGATCTCTGTTCCTTTCTATTTGCAAGAAACATGCCAAACCCGAAAGCTATATTTGACAGTGGTTGCTCTCATGTTTCCCCTTCATTTATTTTCAGTTTTAAAGGATGCTTTAATCATTACTCAAATCATGAGATTCACATAATGTCTGTACATTACATAATAAATGCTTTTAGTCTACCACATCACTTGAAATGTTAAACCACTGCTGCAGGGCAATTTTATGCTATGAAATGATATAAAAATTCTTGTGTGGCACATCCACTGTGACTCACTATTGTACCATTGCAAATTATTGGACAAACCTGAACAATTATTGTCCCACCAAATTCACTTATGAATATTTATAGAAATGAATACTTACATAATGCTGCTGGTGGTACCAAGTGTGGCAGCAACCAAACCTGGCTGCAACAGAGGGTGGGTTCTTATCAAATTTTGCACAAGTTGAAAACCCAGGAAAGTTTTGAAAAGCAGTCTTCCCCATTTGCAATATTGGCAGTATTTGCCCAGAGCATTCAGCCTGATTAGTTTGCAGAAGCTTTGTTGGGAGATTATACGATGTCCACTGTCTACTGAGCATTCATTCTGATTTGTTTCTGAGGGGAGGTTGTACAACATCATGTCAAGCAATTGTTATTCCATACTTCCTAGTGCATTCCCAATCATTTTCCTTAATGCAAATAGTCTGATTTTTTATTTTGGAAATAATAATAATAGTTGTTGTTAAACTTATTACAGCAGTCTGCTTCCCCAGTGTGCTCCTTGTGGGTAACATGTTGGTGACTAAGACCCCTGCAGCCACCAATATTGTACCCTCTGCTCATTAGCTGAAAGTCTTCAGCCCAAGCCTGGATCTACCCAAATCTGCCCAATTTGGTTCAGAAGTAAGGCTTTATCTGAATATGGTACACAACCCTATTAGATTACTGTCAAATTTGATTAAAATCAGCACAGTTTTGAAAAGTTCAGCCCACAATCTTGATTCAAAATGGCATCCAGTGCTATCTCAGTCCTTCTCTATCTTTGGAAATTGGCTTATCGATGCCAAATTGGGTGACAATATCTTCAGAGATGTCCAAATCATTAGAGTTTGGAACTGTTCGGTTCGTCATCTTGATTCAAAGTGGTCTCCAACCATTGCCACGTTTCCAAATGTAGACGAAAAATGGCTGCTCCACCTCTGGAACCCTTGTGACAGATTGGATGGCAATATTGTGAAAGGCATTTGGATATCTACATATGGGGAGGCAGATGGGTGGGAATATGGACCAACAGACAAACCCCTTTCCAAAACAGAGTAGATCATGCATTCAGCATACAAAGGAAGAGGCCTAAGGGCTATCATACACCATTATTTCCTAACAATATCCTCTACTTCTATGGAAAAGCACCAGCCAAAGGAAAAAGGAAAAAATGATGGGGAAAGGAACCTTTTGCATATTGAATTCTTCATAGCCCTATCTATCATTGAACAAAGAGATCCTCAAATCAATATTTCAAACCATAACTAGAAATAAGGAGCAGAGAAAGGGAGCAAAGGAGAAAGAGGAAAAGAAGACAAAGAGGAAGAAGAAATCAAAATTCTATAACTTTAATCCAATGATATGTTGGAGGCCACTTAGCACAAATTAACTTCCCATGTGAACTGCACTCTTTCCACGAACCATGTAACGTTTGAGCAGCACACTTGGCTCCGTACATGATGACTGAAAAATCTTTTAACAGAATGAGAGCTGCAGTCTTGTGTGAGATTGAGGCTAGTCTGTAGCCCAGGCATATTGTTGGAAGCCAAACTTGGACCATGAGATATTTTAGCCATGGGCATTCAAATAAAACTATAAATCTAAATAAATACTTGTACTTGATTCCATACTAGATGCTCATGATAAATACCAACATTTTCTAGAAAATGAAGTTGCTGAAGATGTGTGGCTATGGCTTTATTACTTTTTTGAAACTTTTTATTGTATGATAGCAATTTCATTTTCAGCTTTGTATGCTGCCCCGCTGCCAGAGGGTTCCACAAGGCAACGGAAAGCAAACACCAGTTTTGACAGTAAATCATAACGAAATGTTGAGGCTCAAGGGAAAATGCATTAAGAGCTATTTGCTTTTAAAATTGTACATCTAATGGGGCATTTTAAACCAGTTGCTGCCTCATATAAGAAATAGCCCAAAGATTAGATATATTTATTTTCTCATGCATTTTGTCAGACTGTGTACTCTGTGTATGCATACAGTGCCAGCAAATACTACTATTAGGTTCTGTGTGTTAAGGTGAATTGAACCACCCTGTATTTTGCTTATTCCTAACTCTGGGTTCAAGCCCCACAAACAATTCCTGCATTGCAGGGGGTTAAACTAGATGATCCTAGTGGTCCGAGACCTCACAGGCTATATGATTAGTTTTAACTCTTAGTAGTTGCAAACCCTTTTAAATTTAGCCTATTGTTAGTGTGTAGCTTATGAAGTCTGTGTTTATTGATCCCATGTTACATCTTTTAATAAGTATGGTATTTCCCTTTTGATAGGATAAAATTACTTTTGATTTATCTTGGTTGTCACCCTTGAGGTGCCACATTCTGGAGGTTCAAGGTCAAAAGATCTGAAATTGGGTGTCAGGGTTGCATGTGTGAATTACCCACTTTATGAGAACAGGAAATATTTCTCCTGGGAAAACATTCAATCATGCAATTTCCCATCTCCCTTTGAAGTGGAGTCATCCAGGCACAGTTTTAACACCTCATCTGTTGTTTATGTGAACTAGACTTCAGTGTGAATTAATCTCACATGCCATCTCAACATGCAATAAATTACATTAATTTTTGCCCCTGTTGATTTTAAAGGTGAGCTTAATTTAGCAATGTGAAATTAAAAAGCAAACTTTGATCAGTTCATGAAACCAGATGAGACAAATATAAAATCAATATTCGGGGGGGGGGGCATTTTTATTTGTGCAGTCTTTTTAAAACTGAGTAGCGGCAATCACAGTGCGTAATTTGAAATGTTTGTCCAATTTGCATAACTTACCACTTTCCTTGATGCATCTGTTATTCTTTGAACTTTAACAAATATCCCCTCTGTTCTGCTGATTAAATAATAAATCTGGGGAGTTTTAGAAGTAGAGGAAATAAATATTTTATCATTTCAAATGTTGAAGACTTATCTTCTGTTTTATTCCTACAATTCCAACTCTGCACTGTCTAGGGATGTTTTCTAGAAAGTGAGTTTCCACTGTTCATTATTCATTAGAATGCAAGTTGTGTTCCTCTGTTAGAATAAATCCAAATTATGAATAGTGTCATAATGTAACCATAAAACAGCATTGTTATTTCCTTACATTTATTTCCCACCTTTCTTCAGTAGGGAGACCCAAGCACCATACATGTGATTCCATGGCAGTCATCCAAGCACTGAACAGAACTACTTAACTTCTGTTCAGGTGGTAGCTTCTCACTCAGGTGCCTTCAGACTATATTACCTGGGTCCATGAATTCTATTGCTGCTATGCTCAGTGCATCACCAATGCCAGATTTCCTTCCATGTTTTTCTTAGTGCAATTAGTGCCAGAGAGAGATGCAAATAACTTCCGGCTTTTATATTCTCAAAGGGTGCATTGTGTTTTTTTCTCAATTAGCTGGCAACGGAATTAGAACATGGGTTCCTCAGAGTATTTAATACACTGAATTAACAACTAGCAGTGCCCTTGCCAGTTGCAACGATATTTCTGTAAAGCCTACTCACAGAAAAGTTCTATTCAGTAAACGTTTCTGGCACGTTTAATTAAAGTGTATTTCTCTTAGTCTATTTATCCTAAAAGTTTTTTTAGTTTTTTTTAAGTGTAGTTCTTTCAGAATCAGCCGATTCCAAAATCCATATTGGAGCAATACTGTCATTAAGCCAACCAAAATGACACAAAATAATGTGCAAGCTTTTGAGTTATTCAGAACTCTTCATTGGGCTAGATGGTAACCAAAGCGGTGGTAAGGTGGGAGCTGGCTGGACTCTACATCTTGTAAAAGACTTAAGTAGGAATGTGGAAGGAGTTAGCAGACATTCAAATGAGACCATGTAGGTGTTATGCAGCTTCCAGACTACACCAAATCTGCTTGGGAAGAAGAAACAGACAAAATGGCTGATTCCCCATGTCTGGAAACACCAGCCGCAGCTGTTACCCTGGTTTGTATCTTTAGGCAAAAGACACAGGTTCCTTGGTGGGGGCAGGGGGGAGGCTTGCTTAAGTCATGCGGTCTAAGCTTGGAGCATTCATCTTAGACCTCCTTACTGGTAAGGTTCACATGGGTAGAACAAAGGCTTGATAACCCATCCACCCAAGGTGGGGGAGAGAGACATAACTATGCTGGGCACACCAACTTACTCTATGGTCTTAACCCCTTCATGCATTAATTAGAACTTAGCATGTTGGTTATAATGCGGATGGTTTATCTCATATTGATTTGTTATCGCCTCCTGTTTTATGGTATTGTTATGCATTTAAATGTGTTTGTATCCTGGTCTGGAATTTGGCCAAGTGTAGACAGACAGACAGATAGCATTACACTAGAAACTTTTAGGTAAAGATTTGGCAGGATAGCAGGTAGCATTCTCAGACTAGCTCTCTCCCGTTGTTTGTTGACCTAATGCAGCAAATGGTTGAAATGTTCTGAGAAGGAAAGAGCAGAGGTGTGAACAGATTCTGAGGATATGAAGATGAAATCAATAATGTAATCAAGGTCATTAAAAAAGAGTGGATGGGGAAACCCAGCCAGATGGGCGGGGTATAAATAATAAGTTATGATGATGATGATGATGATGATGATGATTACTACTACTACTACTGCTACTACATTAGAGAGACCAGTTGCTACTTTGTCCCCTTACTGCATTACTTTTCTCAGGGCTTCAGGATGCTTGCTTTAGCAGAGAAGACAGTCCTTTGTTAATCAGCAAGGAGGAGAGTGACTGCCATGTGTAACACAGACTGATAGTGTGGTTTATTAGGCTAGTACTGTGGGAAATATAAAATACAAATTTTGGAAATTATAAAAGTAGGGGCCACTCAAATGGAAATGAAGGACACCACTCAAAGGTTCTAGTTAACATTAAACAGAAGAGCAATAATATATGACATTATATAAACATTACATAAACTGGCATTAAACCTTTATAACTTCTTTAGAGAATGTAGTTAGGCTGTTTAAAGTTTAATGGCTCACTGCTCCTAGGCTTCTGGAATCTTCAAAGCACATTGCAGTAGACCTCATTTATCCCTCCTCAAGGCATGGGGTGGGGGAGTGTTGACTAAAAATAACTTTTCAGATGGGCAGCGGACAGCCAGCCTGTTGCCTAGATGGGTAAGCCAACAAGCTTGGGTTGATGAATACTTGGACTAGAACATTCAGGTGAGACAACAATAAGAAGCCTGCGACAGGAAGGGTGATCCTGCCCTTGGGTGGATGGCAGTGCAGCGCAGGAGTGTGGGGCTGCCAAGCAAGCAAAGGAGCAGACATGGCATTGGCAGGGTAGAGAACCTGGGAATGGCCACCAGGGCAGCATGAACTGGAGAGCCCCCTCAATGACAGCTTGCCCCAGGGGTCCCTCAAACCTGCAGTACTCGCAGGGCCGTCTTAACCGTAGGGCCCAGGGGTGCCAGGTGCCAGGCTTTCAGGGGTGCCAGGCCAAGAGTCCAGGGCCCGAGAGTCCGGGGAGGAGCCCGCCCATCGGTCAGAGCACCACGTCAAGCTCTTCTGCTGCAGGCAGCTCTGCGCCGTGAGTTCAGGGGTGAGTGAGTGAGCAAGCAAGGCGCTGAGGTGGCCGGCTAGCTCCGACCTCCTGCGCGCCTGGGATTGGCATAGGGCCATGGAGAGGCCCACCCAGCGCACACTGCTTACACCACGAGGTGCCCGGCTACGCTCAGTTGCCAATGCTGATGCCTCAGGCTGGTTTGTTGAGCTGGGCTCCTTATGTTTCCTGTTTTCTTTTCCTGAGCAGAGATAAGCGTGGTGATTACTACTACTACTCGGGAGCCTCGGGTGGATCTTTGCACCCCGGCAGTGCATATGCTTAACATGGCCCTGAGTACTCATGCCATACCCTCTGATGAAAATAGGGACATCCTAAGGAAAAGCGGGACTTTCCGGGCTCAAATCAGAAATCAGGATGGCTTCTGTTAATCTTAGGAAATAGGGACACTTGGAGGGCCTGTCCCTGTGCTTTTGAAGACTGGTCCGATTGCTGAATGGAAACAGCATTATTTTGATTCTCTCTCTTTCATTTCTTTCTTCTGGGGTTCTAGTGAAATGAAGCAGAAGCTCGATGAAGAGGGTAACAAGTGCAGCATTCTCTCCAAGCAGCAGAGGTTTAACGAGCGCTGCTGCATGCGTTGCTGCTCCCCTTTTACGTTTCTCATCAACACCAAGCGGCAGTGCCAGGATTGCAAATACAACATCTGCAAGAACTGCAGCTCCTATCAAAGGAAGGAGAAAGGTTGGCTCTGCAGTGTTTGCCAGCAAGCTAGGTGAGTGCATTTTGTGATACTAATAAATAACAGGGTTGGTGCCTTCTTCTTACCTTTTTTATTTTAAATTGCAAGCTGTTGACACAGATGAGACAAAGAGAGACAAAAAAATTACTCCCATTAAAACAACATTTTGCTGTGTGACTTGTTAGTCCATTGCTTCTCTGGAGAGTCCTACTCATTCTTCTATTAATCTTGCTTCATTCATGAAACATATGGCTCATCTCCTTTCTTTTCTTTTTACCAAGCTTTGTTTTCAAGTTGCTTTGACCAAATGTCAAATCAGCATAACAGGGTTTTAGAGAGACATATGAAACCTCTGTATTGGCAACTGTGATAAAAAAAAATCCTTCCAGTAGCACCTTAGAGACCAACTAAGTTTGTTATTGGTATGAGCTTTCGTGTGCATGCACACGTCTTCAGATACTTCTTCGTGCAAAGTCCCATACAAGTTCTACAAAGTGTGATGCCCTATGTGCATAATGAACAGGTAGCATTATTTGAATACCTGAAGGAACCGCCTTGACCCATGCTAGCCTGCCTTTGCCAGAGGATCTTTGTTCCAACTACCCTCTTTAGCAGATGTTCACTATATGACTGCATCCGCAATCTGAATCACTACTATTTAACTCTGCCATTCTGGGAACTGGAAGCAGCAAACACAAGGGTTTGGTGTGTGAAGCAAGTTCATGGTTTGTTTCTCTCCAAGCAAACCATGGTCTGAAGCCGAACTTCGGTATTGGCTTCCTGATCATGGTTTAAGCGAATCAAACTGTAAGTATTGTGATTCTCTTCTTCTGGCTCCAGGGTGAAGTGAATCAGGAGCAGTTCAGCAGTGTGTAATAGTATAGTGCTTGTTCACAGTAAAATGTGGTTTTCTGGCTTGCTGTGACATGTGAACTAGGCTTTTACTTTAACAAAGGAAAGAAGTTTTTCACTGTTGCTGCCACAATTTTGGAATTCTCTCCCTAAGGAAGCATGCATGATACCAACATTACGAGTTTTTTAGTACCAATTGAAATCCTTCCTGTTTGCCCAGACATTTAAATTGTAGATTTTTAAAGGGAAATGGTATTATTTCCTGCTTTTAGCTTTGGGGTTTTTTAGGGGGTTTTTTTGTCTTGTATTTTGTTAAGTATATTTGTTGGCTTTAAGTTAGACTTCTGTGTGAATTTTACCTGTGCTGTCATATACCTCCCTGAAATATTTTGATGAAGGGCATTTAAGAAATACCGTATTTTTCGCTCTATAAGACGCACCAGACCACAAGACGCACCTAGTTTTTGGAGGAAGAAAACAAGAAAAAATATATTCTGAATCCCAGAAGCCAGAACAGCAAGAGGGATCGCTCCCTCTTGCTGTTCTGGCTTCTGGGATAGCTGCGCAGCCTGCATTCGCTCCATAAGACGCACACACATTTCCCCTTACTTTTTAGGAGGGAAAAAGTGAGTCTTATAGAGCAAAAAATACGGTACTTTAAATACATTCAAAGGAATACAGTAATGCTATTTCCTCTTTGAGCAGCTTCCCAGTGTCATTCTAAAGCATCCCCACAATCGTACAAATACTTGGAGATAGGAGACCTGTGCTCTGTTAATAGTCAGATCTTCCATCATTCCATTCTGACTTGATGTATCCCTTTTTAAGAGCTGATTCTCACGATCATTTAAAGCATTATTTCTGTGATGTGCTGTGACTGAAGGGAGCCATGAGCGGGTCATTCTGCCATGGCATGCACAGAACACTGTATGCCTATTATCACTGCAGCACCCCTAACACTGTGGTTTGAAGGGTAGTGCTCTCTCTAAAGATGGGGGAAGAGAGAAAAATACAATTAAATATAACTGCATCATTGTGCTTATTGATTTTGGTTATCCAAGCTAATCTTCAGTGCTAACTCAAATCAGCAGAGGCATTGGTGAGGTGAGACTGTCACTTGATGCCTTGTTTCTTTTTGGAACGTAGGACTGAGCCACACCATTGGAAATAGTGGAAAGCGCTAAGGAGCTCAGGCCCATATTAAACTCCTACATTTGTGTAGCTGAAAGATATATTTTTTCAGTTTAGTGAAAGATGTAGTTTGGGTTTATATGTTGATTAAAAAAAAAAAATTAAACCAGATTGCATGCAACTAGAAGCAAACATTCCCAGATGTTTCAAAAACTTTGATGTATTTCTTGCTTTATTTGTCATGACAATGCGTGCACATTCCCTTAAAATGCATGGATTCAATGGGAGGTGCTGGAACTTTGACTGGAAGTCAAGCTTACCTTACTCTCTCGCACAGGGTCCCTTCCTTTTATCCATGCGTGCGTAGAGAGAATGGCTGATATTTCTCAGTGGGGTGAACCATGGCATGGTTAAAGTTACATTTTCTTTTTTAAGTGCTTTAAAAGCAGGGATGCAGCACGTGAAAGCAACCACTTCAGGTGCTGTTGGTGGGGAAGTGGTCTCTCAGTGGTACAGGAAGACTTTTAAAAGCGCTTGACCCTTGCATTTGGGTGCTGCACCGGGCTGCAATGTGCCGTGGTGTGAAAGGGAGGCAACCTCACCTACTCAAAAGATGACGTGCTGTCACTGGTGCAGAGGACTGTCTCTTTGCACAGCTGGCACTCAGCATAAAAATGGGTCTTAAAACACGAACTACCAGCCTCGGGCAAAACACTCTATTCAGTATACCTTCTCACAGCTCCAAGTGCGTTGTCATATGCAGGCATAAATTGTTGTACAGTTGAGTCAAGATTTTTCCATGAAGGATCAACTCTTTGTTATTTTGTGATTTAAAAACAGTTAATTTTTATCTGTTTGCTCAAGACAACATAAATAGAACAAGATAATTTAAATTTCATGAATAATTTCAAGTAATTGTTCCCCTTACTGAATGTTCCATTGCTTCTGACATTTTAGCTGCTTCTTATTACACACAAACCAGAAGGAACCAAGTACTTTAAATACACTGTTCTTCAGACACTGGGCAGAATCTTGGGTAGATGCTTTCTCAGCTCCATCTCTTTTGTTATTTATTAATGTCTTTCTTGATTTGTTTTGCTTGTTCTTTTATACACTTCTCTCACTTGGCTTAAATGGTGTGAACTGGCCTATCAAAAATGAGGAAAAGTTTAGAATGTATTAGAACTGAAACATGACAGCCAGTTGATGAATCTGAGAAGAAGCGATTAATCTCTAGACAAATGACATTTGGATGGGTGTTATTCCCACTCCCATTTTTTAAAAAAATATACTGGGATTAAGTCAGTTACAGTTTGCTGTAATAGAAGCTTCCAGTAAGAAGAGGCACTGCTATTTACTACTGGTTTATTTTGATATAAAACACAACTGAGACCTGGAGACAGTCAGCCTGCCTTATCAATAACACAAAGTGTATCAGTTCTTCTTCCCAGGCTGCCTGTGGAAAGCTTTGTCTTCAGTTATTCACTCTTCGCTCTCCCAGGGACTGTTGTGCACTTAGCACAAAGTCATATGGGGGGAAAAAACAATAGGAAAAAGTTGGCCTCTTGGTGCTTTAGAAAACCTTGTAAATGTACTGCTTGCAGTATTCTCTGCTGAAACTGCACAGTCATTATCCACCTTTATTGTGTCTTGCAAAGTTCTGGAAAAAAATGTTTGAACATATGCAGAATCTGTGTTTAAATTATGCATGTTGCACTGTTACGGTCTTGCAATGGAAGATACATTCATAGACGTTTTGTGATAAGCAGATTGTTTTCTTTCAGATAAGATAATTGTTATTCTCCTTAGCTGCACTCAGTATGTTGTGATCCAGAGTGATTTCGTTTGCTTGTTTTTGCATTGGAGTTGTATTGATTAAGGACTTACCTATGTAAAATAGTTACCTTTCCTTGACTGCCTTTTTCAAATGTTACTTTAATTGCTTAATCCATTAGGTAATCATCTAGATTTGGCTTCAATAATGGAAATTTAAAATGCTTTTCTCTGCTTTCCTCTCAGGCCTTTTCTCCTGCATTGCAGAGGGTTGTAGTTGGGGTCCCTTCCAGCTATAAAATTCTATGATTCTATGATTCGGGGTCATGGCAAATGACCTTTTATTCAAGAGCACCCCTAACATACTTCAATAAAAAAGAAACCCCGATTTACACTAAAACAGCATATAAGATTGAAGTGGGAGAAGCAAAAAGGAGACATTAAAACCAATTTAAAATTGGACTGAAGAAAGCTACTTTTATTAGTTACCTATGTTGCAGTGCAAGTGCACCGATGTCTACCTAGTTCAATGAGACTTACTCTCAAGTTTTTGTGTTTAGGAATTGCAGTCTAAGTGGACTTAGTGCCCTCTTGTCTGCAATGTAATCTACTTCAAATCATCAACGTATTTGTATTATTAGTTCTGAAGCCCTACTCCTAAGTGAAAATAGGAGCTCTTCAAAAATTAGTTGGGAAACTCACTTTGCCTGCTTTAAAAAGAATAAAAAATTAGGAGAAACACGCATTCCACACCTGAAAAGGTGAAAGATTAGTCTCTGGGGATTGAGGCACAATTAAATGGTGACAGAATAAAGCAGAAAGTCTACCTACTGAAAGAGGGTTGTTGTTAGATATGGGGAGGGCAGGGAGAGAAGGTAGCAGAGGCGTATTTAGGGCAGTGCAACGAGTTCCCACCACACTGGACTCTGAGCCTCAGAGGTGCCGCAGGTTGTTGCAACTATGACAGTGAATTGAACAGAACAGAAAGCGGGAGGCAGGGGTGGTGGTGCCAATTTTTTGCCTCGTAAAGGGCAAGAAGAGTCCAAAGTCCACCCTTGAAGGTAGCCTTTTGTTACAAAAGTATTCTGGCACTTCAGGAGGACAGTAGGAGAATGTTCTGTGTGCCGGTTAAAATAAAAGGTCAGAAATAGCACACATGGCTATCACTAATGGTTTCAGAAGTCACCAGTACAAAGATGTGTCACTGTATCCTCTCGTACTTCAGTTTCTCTTCAGATGCTTAAATGATGTATGAAATGTCCTTACATGTAACATTTATAGACAATTCCACTGTATATGTCTAAAAGCAGTAGATGAGAGTATGCCTTATATGGGATTTTTTTTTTAGGTTCCTAGCAATACTTTGCTGCCCAACTGAATAAGCATATTCTCCATATGGCAAAACCATACACTTAAAACAATTAGTATCCCATTAGGTAGCAGGAAGCAATATTTCTGTAACTTCTTTAGACCAAATATTGAGGGCTCGTGTACACTGAATGGATGAAACGTTGAGACTGTGTTAAATTGCTTCCCATGGGGCCTGTGTCTACATGGTGAGCTGTTTATGTGCAACAGCTCGCTAAGTAGATGGAGTGGCTTTTCTCCATGGCCCTGCCTTGAAGCAGCGTGGAGAAAATAGGCCATTCGATGTGATGCACAGCAGTTGCTGGTCACATGCAAACAGCCGCCATGGGCAGAGTAATTTCAAACAGGGTTGGCGCATCCTTGTGCCCTGATACTGTGTGGTGTGCAGATAATATTCTTCTGAAAATGGAAATCATGGGCAGGGAATATTGCAGTCTGATTTCAGAGGGAGCAGGTCAAAACCCACACCTTTTAATATACAAAGCTCTAGTAGTAGTAGAATGCAAAATTAAAACGGCAAAAGATGTTTAGCTTTTAAAATGCAGGTTTAAATGAGGTAGTTTAAAGTAACCTCTAAAGTGAGGGGGCTTATCTCTTCCCTCCCACCGCTCTCTCTGATATATCCCTCATGACTGATTCAAATAACTTCTCTCTGTGTTGCGGCAGTTAGAAATCCACATGGCTGTACTAATTGGCTTCCTGCCCGTGGTGATCTGGGCTTAATCAGGAGCTCCTATAAAGAGAACTTGCCACTGAAAACTGAAAACATAGGTTAGCACTTCGCAGTGATGTGCCAGAAATGTTATTCTGTCCCTTGGTTGTCGAGCAAACTTTGTAGTTCAGCTTTGTGGACACATGGAATGGCCTCTTGTTCCTCAACACACGGCCATCAGACCACAAAGGATGACTTATATCAATTAGTTGCAAAAAACACCCTGCACATGCTCATGAGCACTTACTGTAAATTTCAGTAGGTATGTGGAGGAGCCTATTCAAAGGTTTGTGCTTTTATTTTCATATTTTATTGTCTGTGGCTGAATATTGGCATTATAAATATATCCTGGAGTTAAGGCTTGGTGAATTGTGATCCAGACTAAGGGCTACTTTTACCAATAATAGATTTTTATCCAGCCCTTTCTCACAAAGGAGTTTTTTTAAAATCTATGTCTTCTAAGGTGGTGAATGAAAATGTTCTATTGTGCTCATTTTCTGCTTGCAAGCTTCCTATAAACCTCTGGCTGGCCACTGTGAGAACTTGATGCTGCACCAGGCAGATTTGGTCTGCTCCAACAGTCCCTTGTTATGCTTCCTTTCAAGCCTTTGGTCCAAAACTATATTTATCCTTCTTTAGAAATAAACTGAAATGTTATGACTGGCATTGGTATCTTATTAATGGAGATAATTAACACTGGAAATATTCCAGACTTGGAGACATTGCTGGCTGTGAATAGCAACAGTAAACGAACACCTCCTTTGTTATTAATGTGCTTTAGCAATCAGGGGCAGCAACATCAATTAAAAACTCCTGTTTTTTCCACAGGAATCAAAATGGGCATTTTATATTGTAATTTTGGAGAGTTTAACCACAAACCTCGCTATTTTCTTCCAAACCATTCCTTGTATTTCAGTATATAATGCAGCACAAATGGATTGTGTAACTTGGATGAAAAACAGTGAATCCATGATTGGTACTCTTGGCATGAAACTCTGCATAGGCTCTGGCTAAAATAGAAAATCATTCCCTTTTCCTCCAGCGTCAAGGAAACGAGATCTATGAAGCAACTCAGCTTGCCTTCCTGCCAAGCTTGGTTTTATTTCAGATGAAATAAACTGAGCATATCAGCATATATGTTTCTGTTGGCAGCTGTCTATCTCAGGAGACAATGGAGGAGTGTGCCTTTGGGGGTGAAGTCAAACAGAGACTTACAGAGCCTGCTGTGGCTGCAGAGACCAATATAGGAGAGACATGTTTTGTTGCCAGTGGAGCAGATTAAGGCGTCCGGTTGTGCTGCTACAGGCGCACCATGGCGTTTCATCGCTCTGCAGTCCTCCCGGTGGTCATTTCTCCTCTGGTCACTGCTGTGGATACACAATCTGTCTGTCTCCAGGCGCTGCAGTCATCAGCAAGGGAATACTTAGTACATTTACACCAATGTACTTTCTTTTATAACTGAACATTGCAGAACATTGATGCAGTTTCTTGAAAAACCAGAGGGGGCGTATCTTGAGACAGCATCATGCAGTATTTATGAATTGTGTATATAACCAGGATTAGCTTTTAGTAAAAAATATATTATCAGAACAATGTTTCTTGAGTAAATGGGTACACAGGAGCAATGGTGCAAATTCTCCAATAACAAAATTAAGAAAAGATTCTAATACTTAGGGGCTACTGCCCCTACTTGTTTCTCTTGCCACCCTTCCAAAGCCGCCACTCCTTGCCAAATGACTTTACTTCTGCGCATCCCCGACCCTTACAGCTTTCCACCCCCATTCCCTTTATAGCTTACCAAACTCCTCTGGCTTAGATCAGGGTTTGGGAAACATTTATATGAGCCAGTATGGTGTAGTGGTTAAGAACGATAGACTCGTAATCTGGGGAACCGGGTTTGTGTCTCCGCTCCTCCCAATGCAGCTGCTGGGTGACCTTGAGCTAGTCACACTTCTTTGAAGTCTCTCAGCCCCACTCACCTCGCAGAGTGTTTGTTGTGGGGGAGGAAGGGAAAGGAGAATGTTAGCTGCTTTGAGACTCCTTTGGGTAGTGATAAAGCAGGATATCAAATCCAAACTCCTCCTCTTCTTCTTCTTATATCTGGAGGGCCAGCTCTTTATCTTTCTCCCACCCGAGGCAGACCAAAGTTGACCTGACAATTACCAGATACCGTAGTGATGTTCTATAGGGTCTGCACCCCCTGCTTTGGACATAATGCCAAACTGCGGTCAATTGAAAATGGAAGCAAAAGCTTTCAGTCCCCTGCTGTCCGAAATGTCAAAGTCCCACAGCTCATGCATAGCAGTGGCCCTGTTTGATTGAATTTTTTAATGGAATTTTAAGTAGTAAAAACTAAATAAATGAAGCTCTGTTTATTTTTCAAATAATTCAAAATTATTTATGAGCGTTAATAGCACATAAATAATATCATGAGCTCCAAGATGGGGGGAGGGGAGGGAAGGAAATCAAAAGAGTGAAGCTGCATAATGCAGAAGAAGAAGGTATAAATGGGAAAAAAGGCTGGGCTGCTGGCATTACTACATTCTTATATGCATTCTGTTATCACACATATTATTTGCTACTCTTTTTCTTCAGCAAGGTGCCCACACTTAAAGGAAAGATACTAGTAGACTGAGGTTTATTTCATTTAATGCACTGATATGATATATGCATGCTCTCTCACATGCACTCACTCACACCCCCACAAAATTTGGTAGCGTTATAATAGAGAATGTCCAGTTGCATATACAGTACATTCTAATATGAACTTTTGTGAGAGATTTGACTGAAGAGGAACAGTTATACATTTATACTTCTGCATTAATGAATTAATTCAGGCCCAATTCTTTAATGATGAAGTAAAAGTGACACCCTTGAATGCATGTTGAGGTATCACATGTTTTAACGTCTTCCCACATATTGAAAATCTTTTGCATGTGCAGTGTTATAACCTAATGCTCGAATAAACACAATAAACACAGGAAGCGTTTGATGTCAGGTTGCTTTCAAGCAAGCAATCTCACCTGTGCACCCTTGGAGCAGAGATGGCTCAAGATATTTTGATGCCTGAGATGCAAAACCAAAATCATGTTTTCCCCCTGGTACAGTCGTACCTTGGATCCTGAACGCCTTGCAAGTCAAACATTTTGGCCCCCGAATGCTGCAAACTCGGAAGTGATTGTTCCAGTTTGCAAACGTTCTTTGGAACCTGAACGTCTGACTTCCTGCAGCCAACCAGAAGCCGCGCTTTGGTATCTGAACGTTTTGGAAGTCAAACGGACTCCTGGAACGCATTCCGTTCGATTTCCAAGGTACGACTGTATAACCTAAATAATTGACAATTTTATGCTCTTTAATTGTATTTTAAAATCTGGTGCCCCACCCTACCTAATGATGGAACCAGCCTTACTCTGAGGTGGCATCGTATGCCATGGCTTGCTGAACATTTGGATCAGTTCATCGTGAACATGTGTTATGGGCTACATAAAATATTTTAGTGGTTTCAGAAACATATTGTGCAATTCCCACCTACCTTTATGTCTAGTTTCATACGCAGAAGTTGACATATCCTTTCAAACATATTTAGCATAGAGATACCTTGGCCATGGGGAGTTAAGTTGTTGTGATATTCCTAACACCTACGTTTTGGTTGTAAAGTGTCAACGTAGGAACAAAGAAGCCTTGCACTGTAGAGAAGGTTGAATTTTAAGCATTCTTCATAAGAGATTTCCTATGATCTGACAGGTTTAATGTTTAGAGCATTCATAGCGGTAATTTTAGAGCATTCGTGGCAGTGAATAATAAAATATTTCAGATGTTTTTCCTAGATATACAGGACAGCTGCTTGGCATAAACATGGCATGTGAAAGCACCCCAGTGTCCCAGTTTGCCATTCACTGATTAGACAAAAGGAGGAAAACACAGCTTACATTCTATAAAATCTGCAGGGTTCATGCATGTTGAAAGAATATACATTTTTCAGGGATCATATTAGTAGTATCTCCTGTAGTTTGATTCTGTACCTTACTTGTAAGCACTCTCAAACAACGTGTTTTTTTTCCTTTCCCCTTGATGTCCTTTCCATCCTTCACTCCATAGAATGACATGCAATTGGGAATGTGCAAACTTGCTCCTTTATTTCTGCAGCACTTTTACACAAAAAGCCTAAATATTCTTGCTTTTCAAACAACTTTTGTACAACTGGGTTCCCGCTGCCCCATTCTGAAGCAGTTGCACAAACTAATGTGTATTATATTGTGAACCAAGAGATGCCTGCTGACATTTTGCATTAGGGGTGGAGAAACCCATGGTCCTGGACTTACGGCTCCCCTCATACCTGAACACTGGTCATGCCAGCTGGGCTAATGGGACTTAAGGTCCAACACAGGTTCCTTATCCCTGCTTTACACTATCATATTCACTATCTTAATATGTACTATTACTGGTGTTGCAATTCCCATTCCATTTTGCTGTCTGATAAACAAGTGCATGCACAATGTGAGAAAAGGAGGAAAGCAGAATTAGTTGCATGCCCAGGTGCTGAGTCCCTGCCCCTGGGAGCCCAGCCAGCTAAGGGAAGGGAGGGACACAACAACAATCTGAGATTTAAAATGGCTACAACTTTTATTCGTTTCATATGTAGGTAAGCCTTGGCATAGGCATTGGGCATGTATCTCTCTCAGTCCACTGCCGGGGGTCTGAGGCATGACAGGGTCAATCTTGGGTTCATCACAACACGCAGGTCTACGCAGATGGACCCCCCACCTGCAAGCAGGGGCAGAGGAAGGGGAAGCAGTAGGGGCGGGTCACCCCAGGTGTCATCACTGAGGGGGGTGACATTCGGCCCGCCACCCACCCGCGACTCCTAAGCCTACCCTGAGCCTTCGGGGGAAGGTGCAGAGCTGCGCCGCCTTGCTGGCAGCCTTCCCCCTTTCCCCCTTCATTTTGACAGCTCAGGGGAGGCTTGGGAGTCACGGGTGGGCAGTGTGCCATTGCCCCCCCCCCCACTCCTGGGCTGCTTGGCGGGGGGAGGAGAGGCTCCCCCAAGCTGTCAGAAGGAAGAGGGGAGGGAGGAAGGCTGCTGGCAAAGTGGCGCGGCTCCCTCCCCCACCACCCAGGAAGCAGCTTGCCATGGGTGGCTCACCCTGCCCCCCATGGGATGCTTGCCACGCCCCCCATGGGACGCTCGTCCCGCCACACAGCATATGTGCCACTCCAGGTGCCGGAGCAGCTAGCTTTGCCTCTGCCTCCCAGGTGCCAAGGGAAGGTCTATGGTCTGCTAGCCACATGCTTTGACTCTTTGAACAGAGACTTCCCTCCAGACCCCTCTAATGGAGTACAGTGGTACCTCGGGTTACATACACTTCAGGTTACAGACTCCGCTAACCCAGAAATATTACCTCAGGTTAAGAACTTTGCTTCAGGTTGAGAACAGAAATCGTGCGGCAGCGGCGCAGCAGGAGCAGGAGATCCCATTAGCTAAAGTGGTGCTTCAGGTTAAGAACAGTTTCAGGTTAAGAACGGACCTCCAGAACAAATTAAATACTTAACCTGAGGTACCACTGTACTCTGTTATCACCGCTGAAAGAAGGGGTGTGCGTGTGAGTAACCACTTCACCCCCTGGTAGGTGTTAAACTAAAGGATTCTACCCAAAGCCTAAAGTTGTGATGGGGAAGGCAAAACCTGCAGTGCAGGGGAAATTCCTTCCTGGCTCTGAATATGGCAACCGTTATAAACCATAGCAAAGCCTGCACAATCTGAAAAGGGAAAGATTAGGACATAAAAAAACGCAACCCTATAATAGAGGGAGGGATGGGTGGGTGGCACTCCTGGGCCGACCGAGCTGCAGCATGCAGCGTTGGCCGGCTTTTATGGCCAGGGACCGGACCGGAATGAAGACTGCGGTCTCCAGGTCTGCTCCTGGTGCCCTGCTCCCACCCCCAGGCCACTGCGGATTGGCTTAGAATTCAAAAACGGGTCTGGGGGTAACCCGTGATGCTTTGCAGCAGCTGGGGGAGCAGCAAACAACCTCAAGCAACATGGCGGGGCTCTGGAGGGTGCCAGAGTAGCTGTGCCGGGTCACAACAGCCGATCACCCTTCAGACCAGGTAAGCGGCCATTTTGCTCGTGTTTCAATTTCCGTACACTAAATAGGAGAATTAAGCTATGTAAGTGTGCATGTGTGTATACAAGTGAGTGGAAAAGAAAACTTAGAAAACTCTTTCGAGGAGGAAAAAGCCTTCTTTTTTTTATGGGTGCCCTCTTGTGTATTGAAATTCCCAAAGGAATTTTAGATTGAAATATGCACTATTTCAAAGAGGTGCTCTTTTTGATCTCTCTCTCTCTCTCTCTCTCTCTCTCTCTCTCTCTCTCTCTCTGTGTGTGTGTGTTGCTCTTTAAAAAAACCTCTCTCTACCTTGATAGCACTGTTTTAATATAACTACTCAAAGCATTTCAAAAGACTGAGCTGAAGTAGCTTTTGCACCTACATTTCATGACCTCATTTATTTCGCCTATTCATTTTCAACACTGCATTGCCCCTTTAATTTGGTATTGACTCAGTCAGTTGAGGTGGTTTATTGAACAGTCCTCAGATGTAAAAGAGAGAGGCTTCAGCAGAGTCACTTTACTACCTCCCTTCAATGCTGCCACCTATTTTCTGATTAGCACTTCAGAAATCCTGCAGGATATTCTACAAAAGAGCATGGGGGTGAAGACTCACCCACGCCGTGGTCCTCTTCTAGTGACAATACTTTGCAGGATTGGGGTCATGAAGGAACACAGTTCAGCTTAGTGAGTAGCAGTGCAATCTTAATAATGTCTGTTCAGAAATAAGTCCTATTGAATTCAAGGAAGCTTCCTTCCAGGTAAGAGGGATGAGGACTGCAGCCTTAATCAGCAGGACAATGGAAAGCAAACCAATACAGGGGCAGGTTGATTACAGATGTTAATTAATTTAGTAATCCCTGAGTGTTCAATTTAAACTTTAATATAATCATAACAATCTGCATTTTTGTTTGCATTTCATATTTCCCTCTCTGGCACTTTTTCTTTCCATGTAAGCAAATATATGAGTGGTTAAGATGAGCATGCTATCTCTGTCCCCGTCACCACTGCAGGGTACTGAACAGTACTGGGAGCTTCCACAAGTATAGGAAACTCCCTACTTCACAAGCCTTCAAACATGTGGAGGTCAACAGATGGAACTGGTGCATTCATCTCCATGCCTCCCACCCCATACATGCTTACTTACATGCAAAGAAGTGTTGGGGTGTGTGTACACACACACAAACATACACATGGCTTTTAGACCTTTTAAAATATGCCCTGAGTTCTAAAATTTCACTCTTCCTCTAATGTAGTAAAAGTAACCACACGCTGAGTAAGTTAAAAAAAGAATGGTTTACTTACAAACTCTTCAAAGGTCAGATTCATGTGCTTCAGAAAAGTTGCACAGCCAGTAAAACTCACCGTATTTTTCCGTGTATAAGACTAGGTTTTTCCCCTAAAAAATAATGTCCAACATTTAGGGGCATCTTATATATGGGGGCCATCTCGCCCCATTTTCTTAAATCGGAGTCCCCCCAAATAAGGAGTGTCTTATACATGGGGGCGTCTTATAGACGGAAAAATACGGTACCTCAGTGACTGTGGAGATACAGTTCCCTTCCTCAACCTCGGCCCTCCAGATGTTTTTGGCCTACAACTCCCATGATCCCTAGCTAGCAGGACCAGTGGTCAAGGATGATGGGAATTGTAGTCTCAAAACATCTGGAGGACCAATTTTGAGGAAGCCTGCCTTTAAGGCTAGCTTGTGGGTTTGTGTGGGACGCTGTTAAAGATTCTAGAATGATGAGCTCAAATGCAAATATTCCTCGTTAAGGTCTCAAGGCCAGCCTAGGGAAAACAATAGGCTTGATAACCTATTTCTTCCCAAGGTAAGGGAAGTTACATAGCTAAGCCTTGCAGGACAGCTTACTCTATGGTATTAACCCCTTCATGCATTAATTAAACTTAAGCATATTGGTTATATGAGACTAGTTGTCCCACTACTTTGAAGAGATTGCAAATACTCTGCAACATCGCACCCGTTCACCTAATCTACACCAGAACATCTGCTTCCTGAGACACAGTACAGTATAGGCCAGCCTTTTAAGGCACTGAGAAACAGTATGGTGGACAGCTTTCAAATATTTTCATTGCAGAGCACCCGAAATCATCTTGCTGAATGCTATAGTGCTGCAAAATACAGATGTAATGTATTTCAGTGAACTGCAGGATTCATTGAATTTAATACAGCTAAATATATTCAATTTAGAAGATGTTTCCATGTGGACATTTTTGCACCAAATGAACATTTGCTTTATTTAAACAGAGAGTGTGAATGAAACGGAGAGGTTTCCAAGGCAATAATAATAGGCTTTAGGTTGGGTTTTAAAGTTGTTGGCTTTGTTTTGTTTTTTGCATTTGATAAATTTTTAAAACCAAGCTTAAACATTTTGGGGCAGTATTGAACTCCCAAACAATACCATATTATGCTTTTGGTACCTGGAGCAATCCTGAAAACATGTGAAAACATAAAGCCTTCAGTTGCTATATCATTTTGCCTAATGAAATATCTAAAGCAGGCATAAATGAACAAATAAATGAATGGCATTGCTGGCTTTAGGACCAGTGTTTATTGCACTATTACTAGCAACAGCAATTACAGTGTTCCATGGTGTCTGTTTGTTTCTACAGAGGGTCTTCCCTTCATCTGCTGTAAGCATAGTGCAAACCATGGGCATAGCGGGGGGGGGGAGCTGCCCCCCATCATGTAAATAAATAAAAATACTTACGGTAACTAACTGACCAATTGCATTGCAGATAACTCAGTTCTGCCCCTCCCCCCAACATAAAGCCTGCTCCACCAATAAATCCTGGCTATACTCATGGTGCAAAACCTTTTACAGTGGTACCTCTGGTTACGTACTTAATTCGTTCCGGAGGCCCGTTCTTAACCTGAAACTGTTCTTAACCTGAAGCAACACTTTAGCTAATGGGGCCTCCTGCTGCTGCCGTGCCGCCGGAGCACCATTTCTGTTCTCATCCTGAAGCAAAGTTCTTAACCCGAGGTGCTATTTCTTGGTTAGCGGCATCTGTAACCTGAATCATATGTAACCTGAAGCGTATGTAACCCAAAGTACCACTGTACTTCCTATTTTTGAATGTGACCTGTTTCCACAGTGTGGTGAATATTATGGCTAGGAGCCTGAGCAATAGTTATCAGGTGGGGAATTAGTAATGAGAAGGGGACAGCCTTTTAATTGACCTTTGAATAGCATCTCTTAGTGCCCAAGTGCCATCTTCATTTGTTCTTCTTTTTAGTTTTCCACCAGGCAGCCACCTTTTGCTATTAATGAATTGAAAAATTTCAACCTCAAGAGATCAACAGCAGGCGGGGAAGGAAAAAATTTAAATTGTCCATACATTGGATCCTGTAGCCTAGCTGCTGATCTTCCATAAAATGGTATAGCCAAGTTCCTTTAAACCAGATTTCCCCAGCCTAAATAAATAAACCTAAAATAAACCTTACCCCTCCCCGGCAAGATATTTTGGACTCCAACGCTCATCACTCCCAGCCAGCATGACCAATAATCGGGAATGATGGGGTCTGTAGTCGAAAACTTATTGATGGCCCCAGGTTGAGGAAGCCTGCTTTCAAAAAGTTGTGTTTGTCTTTTTAATTTGTAAGACACACAGTTTAAAACTAACTATATACAACCGTATAATTAAACGAAGACAACATAACAAGTATGTAATGCCTCAATCCTAATTACATGTAGATGAGGGTGAATTCCACCGTACCTTCTGCTGGGTAGAGTAGACGCATACATGCCTCAATTCACAGAGGTAGTAGAGTCTGTGAGCAGGAGCAGAGGACCTGGTGAGCATAAAGTCATCCTGTATCCCTTGCCAGCGCTTTTCTCTCCAGTAGACAAGAAACAAAGTAGAGGGGACTGAACATGTACTGTACTTTTACTCCACACTGGAGTTATTAAATACTTTGGTCACAATGAATATAAGCATGTTCCTTATTATTCAACACCCCCCTCTACTAACTCTTACTTTGAGTAATTAAAAAATGGCAAGTTTAGTGTAGCTGCATTTGCAAAAAGTATGACAAGGTTTTATAGCTGGGGGAATGTTTATTTCCACAATATGTACAAGTGCTTACCTAAGGATTATGTAATGTCTGAATATTTATTCTGCTGGAGGATAAGATCCATTACTGTCCACTTGATGGATTAATTTATATGAAATGTTGATAATCTTATGGATCTCTCCCAAGGCTGTGAGTGAGCTTTTGCTTTTGACTACTGGCTTTTTGCAATGATAAGCTCTAGTTAAGCACTTTGCAGCTGGTTTTCTCAACTACTCATGTATAGAGCTTGAATGAATAATAACGGAGCATAGAATCAATGGGATGCTGACAAAATATTAGCTATCAGATTTGAATTTAATGCTTTCTTTTATTCCTAGTGTAGGGAAGTAAAAGCAGAGGATAGCAACTTTTAACTTACTTGGCTACAGAACCTCTTTATTTCTGATTTCCTTCCATTCCTTTCATGGAACTCATACTCTGCTTTGTATAGTTTCTTTTCTGCTTGTCTTGTGATTTGTTTATGGTAAGCCATTTTGGCAAATATGGAAGTGCCAAATACAGTTTTGGTTATATATTGCCATTTGGGATGTTTAGGTTTTGAAATTCCCTCTCCCATGTTAGAGATTTTTTTAAAAAGACATCAAAGAGAAAAGATTGCAGATTGGAGACCATGGCATGTGGGTAGATGTCAAGCCCACAGCCTCTTTCGTCAGGGAGATTCACCTCTGGAATGAAGTAGGACTTCATTTGCAAGTGACATTCTAAGTTCCTTCCATGCTGCTTTGTAATCTGTCACATATGTGATAGTTTCCCCTTTCAGCAAAGGCAAAGTAACTCCTTAGGAATATAAGTATCCATAAAGCATAGGAAAATGCAAGAAGCTGACACGGAGCAGAAATATTTGCCCAGGAGCACATCGCAAATATCAGAAGCCCCTTCACATAAACTTTAAGCTGGACAGATGTTGAAAAATGGAAACTAGGAGGTGACGAAATCCACATTAAAACTTTAAATATGTTTGTAAATTGAACACAGTCTTCTTGTTTTATTGTCAAGTCTAAACTCCACATTTACAGATTTTTGGAAGACTAGTACTGAAGTAAACCTATGTATGTTAGTTTTGGCACTAGTCGTTCTGCTTATTGTACTATGCATGAGACAAGGACACTTCAAAAGAGAGAATGTGGCTACTTACTAGGAATGCCCATCAATCACATGTTTGGGATCAAAATCACAAAGCAGCCGGCCCTGATCCAAGGCACTTTATAGTCTGCCCAATTTGGTCCAGTTCAGGCTGCACCTGCTTTGTTCCCCACCCCCCACCCCTGCTAATTCAGTATTGAGAAACTTTAAAAGGCAATAACTAATTTCCTTTTGACAGAAATACAGTGGTACCTCTGGATACGCACACCTCTGGTTGCGTATCCTTTGGGTTACACACACGGCAAACCCGGAAGTATTTTTCCGGGTTTCACCGCATGCGCAGAAGCACTCTACTGTTCCGCGTGCATGTGCAGAACAGGCACCTCTGGTTGTGAATTCCTTGGGATCCGACCAGAGCTCCAGAACAGATCCCATGTGCAACTGGAGGTACCACTGTCGATGAAATTTGTAGGCATTATAGCTACACAGTTGTTGCTACAGCCTGCCAGATTACAGGCAAATAGGTGTAGGGTTTGTTGTGATGGGCGCCTTTAAAGTTTGATGATCTTTTTTCTTTTTCTTTTTTTAAGAAAACATTCATAACCTTTCATTTTGGGGCAGAATCTGATGAAGTTCATAGGGAAGGTGTTCCCTGCTGAGAGCATTAACCCTGCTCAATTTCAGAGTTGCAGTGGTTATGGAAAATTGGTTTGAAAATTTCAGACATGAGAGAGTACTCCTGAATAAGAAACCTACCAAATTGCACACAAATAGAATTAGGGGCTTTTATACTAGGCACCTTTAAAGTTGAATTTTAGGGCAGCGGGGAGGAACTAAAATAAATTAAACTAGCCTCCTGCCTTCAAACAAGACTTCAACAGCTAATCTGGTTCACTTGCGTATGTGGAATTGGGGTGCTTGTGCTTCCTCATCCTTTGCCTCAGGCAACAAATGATCATAGCTGTCAACGTTTCCCTTTTTTAAAGGGAAATTCCCTTATTCTGAATAGGATTCCTTGCAAGAAAAGGGAAAAGTTGACAGAAATGCAAATGACTTGAGCCAGCCCTGAGGAAAGCAGTTTGTGTTCTTGTCACAAAAGAAAGCCAGAAATTTGGAATACAATCCGTAGTATTTTCCCCACCCCCTGTAAGTGTCTCTTTGTAGAACACACAGGAAAACACCGCACCCTCTCTGAGGGCCTTTGCAAGCCCACACACCCCATCATAAAAATAACACTTAGGTGCTCTAATATAAAACCTTGTCTCCACCTTACGTTAAGCAAGACTTCCTCTGTGAATGTTGCTTTCTGTCCTTGCATTCTTTACTGCGTTTGAGCTTCAAGTTATCCCAGGCATAGATGTGAATATTGCAGTTCTGTTTATAAACTCTGAGATTTAAGCTAAAAGCTTCAAGCTGGTCACACAACCTAGCCTTCACTGACCACGTGAAGGTATTTTTGATCACATTAGCCAAAAGCATTTTTAAAAACTAAAAATGCAGCCTTAGCAATAAGAGGACAAACAGCAATCTGTGCAGCATCTGTGAGTTTCTGAAAAATAAAAAAGGATAAAATCCTAGCTAGGGAGCAAGCAGGTGTTGCCCAACAGCTCTTTATCTTTTCATAAAAGCAGCAGTCATTAAAAAAAAAAAATCAGCCACACTCCCAGTGTTTTGGCTAGAAGAGTCTAGCTTTTGTACAAAAGGAAAGGATTGCATGAGTTATGTACAATGTTGTGAACAGCTGGTGGTAGAGTAAGGATTTATTGTTTGCCCTACCACTGTTTCAGCTGAATTCAATTTAGCTGAATTAATCGGAATGAATACTAAGTATACTTAATGCAGATTATCACTATATTATATCAAACAGTTCAGCTCTCCTCGTATAGTCAGCTATTTAGAATGCTTGCCTTCATGGCTAACCAAAATATACAAAATCCTTGCATGCGAGTTGTTTACAAGCCCAAACAGATAACATCTCGAATAGATGTATCGCCCAGACCAAAAGGATTCCAGTGTGGTTAACAAGGAGAACCAAGAAACCTATTATTAAAGCTGTACCCCCACCCTTCCTCTTCAAGAGCTCCAATGTGAAAATGCTGATCTTCTAACATAAATGTTTGGCTCTTCTTAAGATTAGCTTCCTTATCTGAGGCTTCAAAAGACATTTAGACCAATTCACGGAGGATAACGCTATCAGTGGCTTCTTGCTATGATGTCTGTGTGTTACCACCAGTGTTGGGAGCAGTACGCTTCTGTATATACCAGTTGCTGGGGCAACCCAGTCAGACGAATAACAAATTGTTGTTGTTATTGTTGTTGTTGTCGCTATTATCACAGGTGGGGAAAGTGCTGTAGCACTCAACTCTTGCTTGCAGGCTTCCCATACGCATGCTGGTCACTGTGGATGCTAGACTAGATAGCCCTTTGGGCTGACCCAAGAGGGCTTTTCTTAAAGTTTTTTAATTTCTTACGTTAGATTTAAGTGAAGATTAAATTTTGGCATAATAATTTACTCCGTTGCTTAATGTCACAGAATTGAACATTAGGGATGTGTTTCCTGCCCCTGGTCCCACTTTGGGTCCTTTAACAACAGCATGACACACCAAAATGTAGCAGATGAGCAAGCATATAACAAAAGTATATGATACATGGGGCTGGTACCCCTGCTCGCTTTGGTCACCAACCCCCCTACCCCCCACCAACCTTGCTCAAAGCCCCCTTTCTCTTACTCTTTGCCCAAACCCCTTACTCCTCCCCAAACCTCCCCAGCTCACCTGTGCTTCTGCCCCTCCCCCTCCCTTAAGTCATCCCACTGGTGCAAGCTCAGCATGCCCCCTTCGCCCTATGATCATGCTACTCTCACTCAACCTCCCCACCACCACCAGCCCAGTTTGCTTACCCAGTTCTCTTCCCAGTTGTTCACATGCTCAACAACCGTCTGAGGTTTGATCATGGCTGATCTGAAATATCTATTTTGCCCATTCTTCTACTGACCTTTCAAGGTAAAGGGACCCCTGACCATTAGGTCCAATTGTGGATGACTCTGGGGTTGCGGCGCTCATCTCGCTTTACTGGCCGAGTAAGCCGGTGTACAGCTTCCGGGTCATGTGGCCAGCATGACTAAGCCGCTTCTGGCGAACCCGAGCAGCGCACGGAAACGCCGTTTACCTTCCCACCAGAGTGATACCTATTTATCTACTTGCACTTTGACGTGCTTTAGAACTGCTAGGTTGGCAGGAACAGGGGCCAAGCACCGGGAGCTCACCCTGTCGCGGGGATTCAAACCACTGACCTTCTGATCGGCAGGCCCTAGGCTCTGTGGTTTAACCCACAGCGCCACCCGCGTCCTTCCTACTGACCTTTAGGATCTGCTTAATTTAGGGGAGAGTGTTCTCGACTGAGTATTTGGCCCAGTTTATACGTATGATAATTGTAAAAGCTTTGTGGTGTGAAATATCTGAAGCGGGGACTTTTTTTTTTTGCAAGAATGCAGTGCCATCATTAGGCAAAGCAGCTCGTAATGTGATGAGCTTATTATGTGTGGACTATTTGTTTAAATTTCCTTGCTGATGTTTTAACTTTGCCCTTTATTGTTTTATTGATTGATGATGGGTTGATATTGTATTTTAACTTTTGGCGCTGTTCTTCAGCAGCACACCATGTACCTTAAATAAAGTCAGCACCTCTCAAAAACTGATGGCAGTAGGAAAGATTTGAGAGTCAGGAAGAGAGTAAAGGGCATGACAAGATGCCACCACACTTTTTTGTAAGCCGGTTGCTTCTTCTGCATTTTGCTGTGACCGTGTGAGGTCTCAGTGGACCTCACCCATAATTAAAACATAAAGAGATTTAACAGGTGGTGCAAGGGGAATTAGTTCTCTGAGGCAAGAAAAAGGTTTCAGCCAAACAGGGCTTTGGAATATTTGGTCTCATGAAGACTCGTATCGAAGTTTTTGTTGGTTTCACTTGTTGGCCAGCCTGGAAATTATGTGAAACATGCTAGATTTGACTGCCATACCTATGCATTGAAACTGAATTATTGTCCATTTCCCATAAATGTGTGTTGAGGGACAAATTAAATTATGATCCAGGGAGGGTGCTGTCCACATTGCCCCCCTAAGTACTGCTTATCCCCTGTTGCTCTCACTATACTGATCTCTGAAAACAGCTGCTGGGAAGAACCTGGCTTGGTTGGTTTGCTTGTTCTTTGGGAGAGGAGAAGTGTGGGTAGTGGAACAGTTTAGTACCCATCTCCTCCTCAGCCATGCCACACTTTAAATGCTCTCCCTTTATAGCAGTGATGGGGAACACGCCTATCACTTGATGTCACAGTCCACTCAGGCAACCTATTTTCCTTTATCTATGTGGTTTGAAATCAAACCACATGAGGAAAGACACAGGGCCTGCAATCCTTGCTTTCAGCAGGCAGCTGCATCCTTACATTACATCAGGTGCAGGAAAGATGGGCGTGGCTTGGCCAAAATGGCTTCCTAGGCCCAATGCCTGCATTCTGACACATGCCGAATGTCAAGTTTGCCCAAAATTTTCAAGGGAAAACAGTGTCATGGTCCGGTTTACAGGCTGTCAAAGTCCTGGCAGAGGATGTCGGGACCGGGGGCAAGACGGCGGGGTGGGAGCAGGAACGGGAGTCCAGAAGCCAAGGGTCCAAGGGTCAGAGAGCTGGGAGTCAAGAAGCCAAGGGTCCGAGGGTCAGGAAACCAGGAGTCAAGGGTCTGAGAGTCAGGAAACCAGGAGTCAAGGGTCCGAGAGTCAGGAAGCAAGTAGTCAAGAAGCCAAATGCAGCAAGGCAGGACGCGTGTTGCTGTGGCAAAGAGCCAAAGGGAAATGCTGACTTTATATCCCTTCCCGGCGCTTGCTGTGAGTTACCAATCGGCCTCACCTGTGCCTTGCCTCTTCAGAACAAACTTAGGAAAGCCCCAGTCCTGCGAAGCCCTACCGGTCACAGGGCTTGGCTCTTGCATGCACTCCTGACAGACAGACTCCAAATTAATGCTGTGCCGGGTAGCTGATAGACTTGTTTGCTTTACAATGTGGTCAGAAGAGCCAGGGAGTGAATTGCAAGTGGCAACGGAAGAGGCTTTGTTTTTCCAAATTCTCCAGTTTTTCAGATACGTGCCTATGGGCATCCAAAACTCATTGGCATTTGTGCTCAGATTTCTAACCCCTTTTGGCTAGGTAAACTTGGATTAAAAATCTCATTTGTATAATGTGTAGATTCTGTTTTTAGAGCGGGGAGTGGTTTCTTCTAATCTCCTAAACTGGCCTCTACCTTTTGGTAGGCTGCTGGACAGCTGGCAAAATTAACATTTCTAGCATCTGGTTCCTGGCTGAACATACTGTATGAACACAGCAGCACTGCTGGAAAAAGATGTGCATTTAAATGCATCACTTTTCCAATTAGTGGCTCATAGGAGGGAAAATAAATAAAGAAGCAAAAGTAACTGTTCCCAGGTGGTTTCAAATCATATTCCGCTTGCAAAGTGCATAAAACATTGAAGGCATTACTTTGCTGTGTTTCCTGGGAGCAAAACCAGAATTACTCTGGCTGCACAGAATGCTTAGATGTTTATTTGCATATAAAATGCATACCATAAAAAGTATAGCAGAATATATAGGCCACATGCAGTAGGAACTCTCCTCAGTCCATTTAAACTACCGTTAGCATTCCCTGGAGAAAGTATAAGGAAACCCATGTTGCTTCTTTAACCAGTCAAGCAAGGCTAGAAGTGGCTTCTAGTGTGTTAAGCAAGTCACATTTCTGCAGCTGTGGCCAGCTCAGATGACCCTGGATAGTAATTGAGGTTTTCTGGGCTATGATAGTATATTAACATATTATACTATGTTATAGTACATTATATAGTACATATATAGTATAAAGTATACTTTCCCATATCCTGGGAATCTTGCCCCAACAAGGCACCTTAGAGGTACCCAAATTCTCTTAAGAACTGCAATGTAACTAGGGGCTGAGACTTGCATTTGTAGAGCTAGTTGTTTATCTGATACCTCCTCTGTCCACACGTATGCAGTATGCTGCCTTGAACAGTTTGCACATCTCCAAATATCCACAGCTTCTCCGAGTGGGAGGATGAAATATGACGTACATGCTTTCTATAAGAAGGCTTCACATCTCTATTTTTTGCAAAGGCTAGACTTCCAGAGTGAAGGATTAACCATTTAGAGATAAAAGTTGAATCTGAGCAGATGTAGTATAAGAAATTCAAGGGGTGGGTGGGTAATAATGGGGTTTGTTAAGAGAGCTTCAAATGAATTTCAATTGCTTTTTTTGTTAATAGCGGTGAGTGCTTTCTTCCTCTCTGTAGCTCGGATTTTCCAGCTGTTTGTTTGCAACGTGTTCTTGAAGTGAGGAGCAGATCTCGGATCAGGTTGTTGACTTTTGCTGTTCGTATTGTAAATAAAAAGCTGTGCACATTTTTAATAATCAGGATTACAGAATTAATTTGCATGGTTCATCCTGTGTTATTTATTTTTTCAAATAGAGATGACCTTGTATCTCTTTTGCGAATATTTTTTATGCTTCAGCAACTGCAGATTTTTGTTCTGCTATTTTTCGAGAATCCTTGGACAGTTGTGAAGCTTGCAGAAACAGAAACCTCCTCTTAGGTAATTTTAAATAACTAATTTATGATTTATACATTGCTTTGTTTGATATCTGCTAGGTATCATAGAATGTTAGGTTTGTCTGTTAAACTGGAATCTTCTGAATGGCATGCAAGTCATTCCAGTTTGACAAAGCAGGATAGAAACACACAGTAACCACATTTCATAACCTTATGTTAGGTTTTGTGTACAGGTTATATTAGGACAAGTGGTATTTATCAATAATCTGCTTTGAAATGCAGCATTGCATGCCATTATTTAATGAAATATTTAATACTGCACAACACAATTCATGTGCTTTTGTACTTCTGTCATTTTTAACAGAAAATTGTTGTCATTTAAAATGTCTCCTGAAACAGATCAATTCAAAAGTTATTATACAGAAAGTCTATTGTGTTTCAGCTGCAGATTTCATATGCTGATACACTCATCAAAGGAACAGCTGCAGAAGTTTTACATTATCTTGCTATTATGATTACAATATTTTTATTTGGAATGTAAATGAACACAAATGGCCAGAAATGCACTGTTTTGATACTTTAACTGTCTATAACTGGTTCTGAGATTGCTATGAGAACATGCTGCATTACTCACATATCAAGAAACATTAAATGTGTCCCCAGGGTCTCATACATAGCCACTGACTCTTCGAACATAACACATGTCCTGCCTACCTGTTGAGTACCTAGCTAACTGTAAAATTTCCCGACTCTGATAGAGATTCCTTTCCTGCCTCATTTGCAATTTAGTAATTAACAGAACACCTACAAGGGCCATGAACAAAACTAGCTTCCTGCTTGGCTGGCCCCAAACTTGCAAATCACAATTCTCGTTCCTGGTTGGCCAACAGTTGCAAAGCAGAAGTCTGTTTCCAAAAGTTTCCCTTTAAAAAAAAAGAGAAAGAGAGAATGTCAGTGTCATAAATCACCCATTCTAGGGAAACACCATGGTTTATGACAACATAAGAGTATGCTAAATCTTAGATAGTTGCTAAGCTAAGTTTTAGAGCTAGTGAGTTATCAAACTTCCAAATAATGCATAGAATATGCATGAATAGATGTGAGAACATTTATCTTTCGGTTTCTTTTCTAAATAATAATAATGTCTTGCAAACAGGAATATATTAAGTAGATCCTTAGACACTAGGGTTTGCCTGGGGTAAGCCTTCTGGGAGCTACCACTGAAAAAGTTCACATCTGCCAGAGGAGACACACAGAGAAGAACCTCTGATAACAAACTCAGGCCCAGGCTGGAGAGGCGCTGGGTTCCTGAGCTGCTGGGTTCCTGAGCTGCATAAGGCTTTATAGATCCAAACCAGCAATGTGAGTTGAGCCTGGAAACCCATCAGTAGTCAGTGGAGCCAGGCCAGAACTGGTGTGACACAGTCAGGCCTTTCCCAAAGAGTGGTGGTGGCGCCCTGACGCAGTGCCTCCCTTGGCCCGCCCCACTGCGCCACGCCATGTTTTGACAGTGCCAGTACCCCCCTTGGCCACCGTAGAGGCTCACAGGTTCCTGCCAAACCGGGCAATTTAAATGGGCCAATCTGCAGCAGCCTGGAGGTGTGGCTTGGGGAATGGACCCAAAGGAAGCAGGCTTCACTCAGGTCCGCCCACCTGGCACTGCTGAGTGTCACCTACCCTGCCCCCTCCCTTCATTAATAGTTGCTTATTGCTTTCACTGTTTCCTTTTCAGCCAGGAGGGCTTTGCTGTGGTCATTGGACGGTTGTCGTATTCAGGGCCGGGAAGGAATTTTCCTTGCGTTGCAGGTTTCGCCTTCCCCATAGTCATAACTTTGGCTGTTTAGGCCTTGGGCAGAATCCTGTATTCTTTCATCCATTCGAGTGGGGGGGTTGAAGTGGAGACTTATTTCCCCCTTTTTTCCTGCGGTGGCAATAACAGGGCCCCCGTTAGAGGGATCTGGAGGGAAGTCTCTGTCCCAAGAGCCAGCTGCTTAGGGCTAGTGGGCCATAGAGCTTCCCTCAGCTTTTGGGGGGCCATCTGCGTAAACCTGTGTTTTGCGATGGACCCACCTCCCAAATAGACCCTGTCATGCCTCAGACCCCCAGGAGGGGGCTGAGAGGGATACATGCCCAATGCCTTTGGCTTCCTACATCTGAAATCAACACAAGTCGTGGTCAATTTAAATCCCAGACAATTGTCGTGTCCATTTGTTTTACCCCTTCCAGATCAGGTGCAGGGGTTCTGCGGCTGGGCATGCAACTGGCATTACACGGTCAGACCTTCTGGTCCCAGTCAGCAGCCTGGCCACTGAATTCTGCACTGGCTACAATTTCTGAACCATCTTCAAAGGCAGCCCCACATACCATGCATTGCAGTCATCTGACTTAGAGGCTACCATAGGATAGACAACAGAAGCTGGATTATCCCTGTCTGGATAGTGTCACTGCTGGGCCACCAGCTGAAGCTGATATGAGGCACTCTGCCTTATATCTCCAGTGAGAGCAGTGGAGCCAGATGTGTATCTGCTCCTTTAGGGTGTGTGCAATCCCATCCAGACAGGTTGAACCCCACTTATCCAGTCTAGGGAACTACCCACTAATAGTGCCTCAGTCTTATCTGCCTTGAGCTTGACTGTATTTGTTTATCCTTTTACTACTGCATGTTTACCAACAAATATGCCCTTGGGTTTAATTGCTCTAAATGAGTGTTATTGAGCAAGATCAGAAATAATTCCATGTGCCTAGAACTCAAGTGCTAGCCAGAAGAAGGACAGGCCCTAGGTGAGATTCAAAAGACAGTTCATAAAAAGGTATGTGTGTGTGTCATAGACCTGTTCCTAGGTTTTTACTCCTCTGTGTAATCCCTGTTTTGGAAGTGGAATAGCCATAGATGTCTAGTGGTAGCAAACTCAGGGCTTACTCACAACTTACCTTTTGCCCCACTCTTTCCAGGCACAGGTCTGCACTTTAAAACTCTGTGTCCAAAGACCTCCCCCCACCTTCCTTTTTGCTCCAGAGCTTTCCCTGCAGAAACCCGCTCTCTAAAGTTGAATCGGAGCAAACTGCTATCTGGGTTTTCTGTGGACTGCCATTTGCTCCAATTCAGCATTTTAGAGTGGGGTTTTTTGGGGGCCGGGGGGGGGAGCTCTGCAGCAAAAACAAAAGGGGGCACTCAGACACAGAGCTTTAAAAAGCTGGCCATGCCTGGAAAGTGTGGAAGAAAGGTAAGTGTGGCTAAGCCCTCACTGCAATAAATCCCAGAGCAGTTTTAGTTACAGTTCACAACACTCTGTGTAAAAGTCAGTAGTCAAAATTCTTCAGGTGAGTTGGTTTTAAGTCATACATATAATTGTAGCAATTGGGGGAGCTGCATATTTTTAGTTTAAAGTGTTTGTGCTAACTAAACAAATATGTGGAAACAGAGACCTGCTAATATTTAATAGTTATTGTGGACAGGTAACCCGAAAGCAATGTTCTCCTTTATTTATTCATGTCTAGTTCATTTTGGGGCGGGTGGGGGCAGGTCAGGCATGCAGAACATATGCCAGCTTTATATTCCAAATAATCTGTCAGATTCCAGATTTTAAATATAGCTGTTTTTCTGGTGTATACTTGCTACAAACATGTGCTACAAAGGTCCCTTAATCAACTTCCCTGCGCAGCAAAACAGAACATATGAGATAGGGCTGGTATATATTGTCTGCTCGCTAAAGCACCATGATGGAGGGGTGTCTCGTTGGGGGGGGGGGTATGTCTCCTGACTGTGTGACATCAAGCACTGAAATGGGAATGGAAGAAAAGTCCTTGGGGGTGTACCCCAAGAGCACTGGGGACCATGGATTAAGTCAAGACAGCATGATATGAATGATTGTTGAGAAGCATTCTGAAAGAGTAGCTGGCAACATCAGTGAAGAGAGGTTTTCACAGGGTTTTATAAGCAAAACGAGGAAAAACTGAACTTGGGAGACTGAAAACCATATATATTTAATTTTCCATTTGAAACCCATTTACTCATTTTGTCTAGAAAGCTGTTCCTTCACAGGTGAGAAAACCATAATGGGCAGATGTGTCTATTTTATGAAACTAATGAAACTGAGGTCTTTTAGCCCCTGGGACAAGACATCTTCCTTCCATCTGGTATCAGCATTAGTTCAGCATCTAGCACTGCACCAGCCAGAGTGGAAAGACTGCAGCTACAATACTGGTTTTCTGGCTTGCTCTTGACAGGTTTTTGCAGTGTTTCCAAAATCAGATGAATTATTGGATCACGGCTAGTGAAATGAATAGGGCTGTATGTTTGTCCTAGAACCTGAATATTCTCAGAATAATAAACTGGTCTTTAAAATGATGAGCTGGGGGAATTAAACTTGTTTTATATTTTGCTATATTTACAAATAAGCTTCTGATATAGGAGCATTTAAGGTTGATTCCACTCACTGCTGTTCTCCAGGTTTCCTCTGTAGGCTTGAGAGCTTAAAGGTTTTAAAAAAGAAACCTGGAATTTTTCAGAGTTTCTAAAGGGTTAGCCCTTGAGTGCTTGCTGCATGCATTCCAAGTGTTTAGCTAGCTTACCTGGTCCAGTCCTTGTTTTCACTTCTATGATAAATCACTGCCCTCATTTTCTCCCCTGTTTTTGCTTTCTGAGGATGCTTCACTAAAATAGTGTTAGTAAGCCATTTCCCGTTCCCAGAGAGATGACGTTGCGGGCTGGGAGCAAGCCCTCCCCACGTGCGCAGGGTGGGATCGCCCCTGCAAACATTGGATGGTCCTCGGCCACGTCATCCTTAGGCCGTCCAATTCGGATGGTCCGGCGGCGTGGCACGGGCTATTTAAACTGCCCACGGCCGAGGACTCGCCCCTGTTTTTCTCCCTACTCGGCTAGTTCTCCTGCCCTCCCTCCCTTAGGTTAGGCTCTTTTATTTCTTGACCTTGCTATGAACCTCGGTTGGTCGCCTTGGTTGTCCAAGGGGTCTGGTAGGAATTTTTCCACTTGGCAAATTGGCACCGGCCATTTGTTTTTTTCTCCTACCTCATAGCAAATCATCACAACTTTGTAAGACTAGGCGGTTAGGCATTGGAGTATTAGGTTGAAGGGGAGGGGCAGTAGTGGCCATCACCTACCCTTCCTAATTCAAGGGTAGTCCGTTAAAGGAATCTGGGGGCGTGGTCTCCGTCCGAAGCCCCAGACAGGGGGGCTAGGGCCATGGCACCACCCCTAGTGGTGACCCTGGGGGAGTCCCTAGTTGATGTGCATCGGCAGGGCTCCCCCTACTGGTGGTTAACCCTTCCAAGACTTCCTGCAGACAGGTAGGAGTCAGATATAGTCGTGTGGTTTCCAATGCCTAAGCCAATACCACTCACATTCTGTAACCAATAAAGTTGTGGCCTTTTTCGCCCACTAACCTAAAATACTATTTCGTGTGTCTTTATTCCACTTCCTGGGAGGGTTTGGGACCTTGCCATGCAATGAGCTGCTAGCATTGTCACTCTTCAGAGTTCCACTCCTTTCTCAGAATCTCTAGATGTTACATTATTGATTGGGTGGATGGATGGATGGATGGATGGATGGATGGATGCATTAAACCTCTAACACACATGCATACGTATTTGTACACTGAGGAATCACACGCTGCAGATGCTGAGATCTGTTTTCGACTGCTGATATAGCCTGGTGTAGGACAAGTATGTGATGGTAGATTTAAAAAAAATAAAAATGCACTACTGTGTTGGGATTTTTCAGTGAGTGGAAAATAGTGGAAGATATCAAAGGGCAAATGAATATAGCAGATGGAACAGAGCACTGAGCAATGTCTGATGCAGAGGGATGGTGCCTGAGCAGTCGTTTTTGAGGGGTGGGAAAGGTGCTATAAGCATATCATCTATTTTAATCTGTGAAATGTTAGAAGCTTGCAAGGAATGTTGCCAGTATCTTCAGATTCTCATGAATATCTTTCTCTGTGAAGGCTGGTCCACTAGGGCAGTTGGGGCACAGCGCTTCCAAGGAGAATGTCAAGCAACTATCACACACACACAAACACACACCACAAATCTCAAAGACACACATTCTTTCCTGTCCCGCACACATATTTTACACTTCTTGCCTGGAATTGCCATCACTCACTTTTTAAGGAGAATCCAGACAATGTTCTTGCCAATACATGTTGCACTCCAGTCTGCCTGTGCCATCCTATGGTCTTTTCCGGAGAAGATTTGGGGCCATTATTAAAATGCAACTGTGGCATCCATTGTGGTGCTGGCAAAGCGCTAAGAAGTCTTTTCAAGGTTTTCATACCTTAAATTAGTTGTTTCTTCATTGCAGCTTCTGCCTCTTTTACTGCTCAGTTTCAAGTGCATGGCTGATGAGTAGCTTCATCAGCCTCTAGAGACCCAGCCTCATATAACCAGAGTGCATGAGTCTAATTCAAGCATGAAGGGGTTAATGCCATAAAGTAAGCTGTCTTGCCAGGCTTAGCCTATGTCACTTCCTCTCACCTTGGAGGGAAATGGGCACCAGGTTCGACCCCACTTCAATTTTGCACCAGGTCATGGGCACCACTCAAGATTTAAGGCCAGGCTTGCTACCTACTGTTCTCATTTCAGAATGAAGAGCTTCTGTGGAAGCATCTTTCTTTCTTTCTTTCTTTCTTTCTTTCTTTCTTTCTTTCTTCCCTTACTTTTCTTGCCTCTACACTCTACTTTTGTGTGATCTCATCAGTTCATGGTTTGTAGTAACACTTTTACATTGGGTTCGTTCATTGAACCAGTCAGTTTTTCAGTACTTGACTATGGACTGAATCATCACATGACACATAATCCTGATACTCAGTCACAATATTGCTTTGTGGATTTTTTTTTTAAACCACCTGTTAATAGGATTTGACTTTACATAACACAATCTATGGCCTTGGGATTTCAGGCTGCAAACAATTAATATGGCTGTCCTTGTAGCACGGAAACTAGAAGAAAATAGCTATAGCCATTTTCCCCTTTAAAATGAGAGTGACAGTGTTCTTTAAATGAGCATTTGTATTTCATGGAGAGAATCGGCATACACTGCAATATAGGTAAGTGAAAGAAAATGATTCTATATATAGATCTGGAGGTAGAGTTTATTCAGTTTTCTACATACATTGAAAGGCTGCATTTGCAGAACACGGTTACTTGTGGTTTCCAAAATGCAGGTCAACATTAAAGGATTCTGAAACAAGCAGACTGTGTCCTTATTTATCTTTTGAATGGGCCCTTTATTGTAATACCTTCTAACAGGGATCACTCCTTCCCCTCCAGATCCTTTCTATACAGTAGGAATCAGGAGGGACATTTGTGACTTAACATAACGCTAAGAGGCTGAAAAGCTTTAGAAGATTCATCACAATCTGTTAGGGAATTCATGCAGAAAAGATACACAGATTTAGACTTCATGGTAGAAATTAATATATCGGACAAATGTCAGATTAAAAACTCACCAGAAGCATAGCAAAGTGAATTTCAAAATTGTTTTTGATCACCAGAGGAAGGGAGGAGGGGCAGGGGAAGATGTGATCAACATACCATGAATCCAATTGTTTGGTGGGTTCCATTGTTATGAAATGATTGTTTTCTCAAAACCTCTGCGAAACAGAGAGAAAAGAAGAATTCAAAGCACCTGAACAATGACTATAATTATTTGCTTGTGCAAACCTAAAACCATAATGTTATCTGTTGTAAGAGCATCAAAATGTGTTCAGTTTGCAGATTAGACAAATTACAACAAACAGCATGATAGAGAGCTGGGCTAAAACCAGGGGTGGTGATTAGAGTTTATATATTTTCCTTATTTTTACCCCAGCCCAGCCTTCCTAAAACTACTGAGAAATTGTTTTAAAAGAAACCCCAGCTTGGTTCTAAATTTTCTGAAATCTGTCTTTCTTCCTTTCTTCCAGACTTTTACGAGCTCAGTCGCTGGAATGGTACTACAATAATGTGAAAAGCCGCTTCAAGCGTTTTGGAAGTGCTAAAGTCCTGAAGAATTTATACAGAAAACATCGGCTGGAGACCGGAGCTTGTTCTGATATACTAGGTATAGAGGCAATGTCTTGTGGCACCTTAAAGGCTAACAGATTTATTGTAGCATAAATGTTCATGGGCACAAGTCCACTTTATCACATCTGTGCATACATGGGTATGGAGGGCAGGAATGCAAAGCATAAATCTGTGAGAATTCTGTGTAAAGCTTATGAATATTTATTTTGCTTTTCTTAACAGCAATAACTGGTGGCATTATCCTCATTTTCTTATGCTAGTTGCTACCTGTAGTGGGATTGTAAACTATTGTCTGCATTCAAGATTAAAGCAAATAGAATAAAAGTTATTGATTAGGTCTGATTTATAAATTTCAAACTGGTGTTTCCATTTGAAATTCCTCTGCTGGAGAATGACAACTTTCAGGTCAGCAATAGGGGTATTCCGGGAGACTGAAATGTTCTTCCGCTGCTGCAGTTTCTGATGTCAGATTTGTGTCCGTTTACAGGCAACGCTTAATTTGCGCTTGTTCGATGCATGCACAACTGTGCGTGCCGTGTTTGACACCGGAAAAGGGTGGGACGAGGCAGGGTGGGATGAGGCTTATGCCCACGATCACCCAGAACATAAATAGGGTGTGGGTGTGTTGCCTGTACTCACATGTGTAGAGACCAGCCTGCTCAGTCTATGCAGAAGAGCTTTGCTTGCAGATGAGAGCATGTATCACGTTGGAAGATGGGTGGAAACCTGGTATTGCAGCTGACTTTAGAACCTGTAATAGTGTTGCATGAGTGTATACAGGGACAGAAAGATGCATCTAGGCTTGTTGCAGGATCTAGCCCAGGGGTTGGGAACGTTTTTTGAGGCTGGGCCGGCCCACTCCCTGGCAGACCTCTCAGTGGGCTGGAGCATGCGCACCTGGGCATGCGCTGAAGCTATTTCCGGCGCTCTTCTGGGTCGGAAGAGCACCAGAAATAGTGTGTGTGCTGGAAATAGCATATATGCCGGAAGTCGGTCCCCGCAGTGAGAAAAAAAATGGCGCTGCGGGAAAAAAGAAGCACCGAATCCCCACGCCGATTCACGGATTCAGGAAGTCATGGGCTGGAACTGGCCCATGGGCCTTAGGTTGCCGACCTCTGATCTAGCCTCTGTGTTTATCTCTCTCTTATGTGTCCTGTTGCTGGTCACCAGCTGTTTTAAATTAGTGGGCTATCTCTAGGCAAAGGTCGGTTTGCTATCCAAGGCCTGTGGGAGAAAAGTGTTATTATCCAGGAAAATTGAAAATGCATTGGAGTGATTTTAGCTGTGAGCAGTATGGGACATGATATAGTATCCTGTCACTTTCTCTTCTGGATCTGTCTTGTAGTAAGTTATTACTGGCTCTTGATCTGTAATGTCTCATGTATATCAAGGCATGAATCTGTGTCCTAACAAAGCTGGGAGAAATGCAGTTGTATCATAAGACTTGGCAATAAACAATGGGCTTTGTGGTGTGTTCTGGGTGGAAGCTAGAATTGTGCAAATATGTGTCAGTGGTTTCTGGTCTAAGCAATGCTTATATATGTCCATTGTGTAGCTGCACAGTAGTGTCCAGAATATGAATGTGCAGAATGAACTAGTTGGGGTGGAAACTTATAGAAGCCTCCTTGCAATTCCTCAAGGATTTACTGCCCATGGGTGCTGATGATGAAGATGTCATCAGTGTGTTTCAGGAAGGGGAGAGGCATTTGACAGCAGAGTTAAGGAAGAAGTGTGCATAATGTGAAGACATGCAGGTGGTGCCCATGGCTGTGCCATTGCCCATAATTAGCACGTACAGAAAAATTGCTATCAATTCTTAAGGGTGCCTCTATTTTAGCTTTGTTCTAATCCAATTAAAATCCTTACATCTAATTTTTAACCGACAATTATTATTATTTTTTGCTTTTTGCAAGTACCATTCTTTATATGTTAGGTCATCTTAGCAAACTTCTGCTGGAACATTTTCCTCCTTTTGTATTAATTCCCATCAGGGAATGTCTTTACGGAGATGGAAAACATTATGTTGGTTAAAAAAAACAAAAAAGCATGGAAAGATCTCTGAGCCGAAGGTGGCAGAAACCTTGCAGTAAGAGGCTACTCATCATCTGTGCTTTCAGACTATAGACTGCCAGCATAATGCAGCCCAGAGGTACCCTTGCTTCCAAGCAACTCCAAGCAGCAGAGAACAGATAGAAATCAGTCTTCTATCCATCATATTTATTAGTACAATTACAACAAAAACAAGGACCTCAGTCTATTGTTTGTCTTTATATGAGCTTCCTCTGTAACCCAGGGGAAACCAATGGGGAGCCCTACAGAGGTTGTTGCAGTACAACTCCCATGATCCTTGATGGTCTGATCCCTGATCCAAAACATATAGAGGGGTACCATGTTGGCTACCCCTGATGTAACCCAATTGGCTGCAGGGGAATCTTACAGGATCCCAGAACTTATAATCGCCAGCATTCACGCCTGAAGCCTGGGCTGTTGGCAAGGAGAACACTAGCATGTCCAGAACCCCCTTTTGCTGCTTCCAAAGCACATTCCAGAATAAGCCTGAGCTGTCATTGCTGAGGAAGTTCTGGCCTCTGACCGCGCTGAACTGCGAAGTATCCTTTGTGTCTGGATAGAGCCCCTTCCAGGAAAGTGATGAACAGAAAAGGGGGACTCAAAGAGAAATAAAACATGAAAGTTTGAAATGATTTGGGGTGATGGATGAGTATCCCTCTTTGGTCAGAGTAATTCAGGAACATCTAAATTGTACCAGCCTTCCTGTGTCATGCCCAGTCTCCCCCTACCACCACCCCATCACCTCCCCAAAACTTCCTTTCAGTATCCTGCTCACAAATCACTCTGAAAAATCCATGTGGATTTCAATCTCTGTGCTGCAGTACCTCCATGGTACTTGTATATTAATAAACTATGGTTATTTCTCTCTCTTGAGTCTGCTGGCTGCCTAACCACTCCTGACTCAAGCCACTGCCTGCAACAGCAGTTTAGGTAGGGAGCTGCAGTTTGGGAAGAAGGGCTTGCAGGGGAAGAGCTACCTTCTCGTCCCAGGAACCAAGCCAATGCTGAGAGAGAAGGAGGAAGGGAATGACAAATGAGCCAAGAGCTGAGCAAGGCTGCCTCTTAGCTGCTTAGCATACTCTCCTCCTCTCCCATCAGGCACGATGGAAACGTTGCTACTAATTCTATTATAATGTCCGTGGCAGAAAACTGGCTTATTAACCATACTGATAAAACATCATTTTACCCCTCAGGGTTTGTGAGAGCTTATATCGGCTTCAGAGAAACAACTCTTCTCTTTTTCCATCACTGGCAACTGATGTTTGTCTCTTTCCACTGTGACTGTGAGATAGTCCTCTTGTTCCATTTGATACAGAAGCAGGATTAATTTTCCTTTTCTTATATGAAATGATGCCCTTTGGAATCCGTGATCTATTTCAAGTCCAAAATGTCACATTCAAAGCAAGTCCTCTGCACTGGCATTCTGTGTGCAATCTCTGCTTATTGTTAACTTCATAGTTCTCTCTCTTACTCCAGCAGCCATTGTCTGAATCCAGGGATTAGCCAGGTGTGATAATTTTTTCTCCTCTGGAAAGAAATATTTTTGAAAAACGAAGCACAATAACTTCTTTTTAAAAAGGATTTATTTTTCAGCCACATGTCTTTTGTGTTAAGGATATTTCACTTCCCCCTCCCCCGTTTGCTTGTTTTTGTAATGGTGGTGCATTTAGAAATAACGGCCACATTCTAGAGGGAACCCTTTTCTTCTGAAGTTATATATGGCATTAGTGAATGGCAGTGACAGTGACGATGACAATGATGTTCTTTTTGAGTAGAAGCAGGAAGCTTCTGTGAGGGAACGATAGAAAATGAAGGAAGCATTTGTGGCAGTGACTCTACTTTCTACAGACAGACAGAAGGTAATTACGTTCAAAAGTGCATGTGTTTTACTATAACTAAATTGTTGCAAATTGAGTTACTGGATGAAATGACCTGGACCATAGATGGATCTCCTCCATATGATAATAGTGCTGAAAGATGAAAAAACTCCACACATCCTGTCTATTGTGCATTCACCCTGATATGCTTTCAGAGTATTTATACATCTTCACACCAATCATTTGTTCATTCCCCACTTTTCACCCCGCACCTTTCCCCATCACTTTCCTAACTTTGTGTATCTTTAAGTATACTTCTTGCACTAGGGCAGGTGTGGGGAACCTCTGGCCCTCCAGCTGTTGCTGATCTGCAGCTCGCATCAGTCCCAGCAAACATCACCAATGGCCAGGGATGATGGGAGTTTTAGCTCAACAACAGTGTCCTACTGGCATATTTGTGGTATTCTATCCTCATATCTGTCTGTCATGTCTGTAACAGGGGTTTTGCCATACCCAACAGCCCTGCAGCTGGAGTAGTTCAGCCGTGGGATTGCTCTTGTAATATATCATATGTAAAGTATTTATTTGCCTTCCTTTGTAATCAATTGGAGTTATTTGCCCTGCAAGCAAATTCTGCTTCCTACCTGAAACACAGTGCAGTCTTAATTGCACAGACTGAGAATTTTTGGAAGGGAAATGGTGAATGGATGTATTTTTCCTAGAAAGAGAGGGGTTCTGGAAAACAGGCATTTCTCGCTGCCGCCCTGCTCCACTTCACTGCTCTCCTCCGTTCCATAAATGCTAAACATGCTTTAATGCATTCTTTGCTTAGGACACAGCATGATGGACACCCTTGCTGTGGCCTTGCGTGTTGCAGAAGAAGCAATAGAAGAAGCTATTTCTAAGGCAGAGATGTACGGAGACAGCTTGGTAAGAATATTGTAATTACATTCATTATTTTGATAATGATATTTCCACCCTCTTCCCCCCCCCCAAAAAAGATAGCTCCTGCTTAATTAGCAGGAGCAGTGTAGTCAGAGAAGACTCTGATCTTCACCATCATAGGATATTTTATTGCATTATTTAAAAGCTCTGCAGTGTAGTTATATCCTCATTATTGCACCAAGAAGGGGACACAAGTAGCATTGTGGTCTAAACCACTGAGCCTCTGGGACTTGCCAATTCGAAGGTTGGTGTTTCGAATCCGCAATGGGGTGAGCTGTTGCTCTGTCCCAGCTTCTGCCAATGTAGCAGTTTGAAAGCACACCAGTGCAAGTAGATAAATAGGTACTCTGGCACTTGTTGTGGTCCTCTATGTGCCAGAAGCAGTTTAGTCATTCTGGTCACATGATCTGGAAAGCTGTCTGTGGACAAACGCCGGCTCCCTCAACCTGAAAAGTGGGATGAGTGACGCACCCCATAGTCGCCTTTGACTGGATTTATCCGTCCAGGGGCCCTTTACCTTTACCTTTTGTTGTACCAAGAATGATGATAATAACTTACTTTTAAGTCTACCCCCAACCCACCCCCCAAGCAACAGATCACCATCTACTGACAACTCTCCCAGCCAACACACCTCTTCAAATGCCACCATAGGCAGCTTGGGTTGGCAAGCCCTGGGCTTGGCATGCCCTAGGCTTGCTTGAGTTTAGGAGATGGCAAAGGTGCTGGAGACTTTCCGCTGGCAACATTTCCTATTGCTTGTTTGGAGGGTTTGTGACTGGTTTGCCAAGTGATAACATAATCTTTGATCAAACCAAAGGCTGATCTAGTCTGTCGTCACCTTTCCTGCGACACCTAGCCAGATACGTTTGGGAAGTCCAGAGTATGAAAGCAGTCAGTCCACTCCCTGTAACCTTTCCAGAGGCTAATAAAATTAGTCCTCCTAAGTTCTAACCACACAGAAATTAATGAAAGGAGCAAAGTAGAAGGGCCATGGTATTTCTGAGCTTTGTGAACAGCTGTCAGTTTTTTTCTTTATTGGCATTCTGTGCATTTTTAGAGTTGCTTTATTCAATACTTACCCGTGCATGCCTTTTGTGCAGGACAAACAGAACGAAGCTTGTTACTTACGGGACCATAAGGAGGAGCTGATAGAAGAGCTTGCTACCACCATTGTCCAGAAGGTATGACTCAAGACTTCGCTACTAGGTGATTTGACTACTAGGAATGATAACGTATAGAAACTTTTGAACAGTTATCGGTATGTTTGTAGAATTTTCTAGCTGTCATGCCAGCATTTATTTTTTTAAAAATGTAATCCTAGGCATGGAAGGTGTAAGTTTTCATCAGGGCAACAATGCATGGGGAAGTGAGTTTTGACACTTGCCTCTCCAGCCATGATCCCAACAAAAAAGCACCCCACCTGTCTAAAGTTAGCTTAGGGGGGCTCCCATTGGCCCTAACTCTAGCTTTGTGGCAACTTTCATTAGGATCACAGCTTCAGAAAGAATGGTTAAGCCACACTCCCCACACGCTGGTGTCTCAGTGAAAATTGCCCCCACCCAACAGGTTGGATTACATTTCTAAAAACCCCTAACATGGCTCCTAGCCATGCAATTAATGTAACTCATAATTTGATCCACAGTGGCAGAATACTTGGGACAAGTCTGACTGAACACAGGCTGGAGCCTACTTGAAGACCTACTCTGTGGCAGTGCGGGCAGCAAAAAAATAAAAATAAAAATCCAACATTTTTCTCTGCCTCCATTGCATCAGCAAGCAGTCATCCAGCAGAGCTGTTTTGAGTGGTCAGGGATCTTTTATACTCTGGAGGAGAAATTTGACTACTCAACAGCCCTCTCTGAACAATTTGCTCAGCACTTTGCTGACAAAATCACTCGGATCCGTTCTGACTTGGATGCAATACTTGACACTGGTCAAGTGGGTGTAACTTTGGCCCCTGCTTGTCCAATGATAATGGATGGGTCCCCCCCAATTTGCATAGCCCAAGGGTGTGGACCAGATCCCTGGAATTATGAGAGCTACCAAAGGCGTGCTAGATCTTTGTCCTTCCTGGCTCATTAAAAAGGCCAGTGGGGGACTGGCTGAGTGGGTTAAGGGGTGGTCCATGCCTCCTTACAGCAAGGTAAGGTTCCAGCAAGCCATGTGGTGGTTCTAGGGGTTGTTTTCCCTGTCGTAAGCCTGACTACTTAAAGCTGCAGTAGTCAGAATAAATAGAATTCTGTTGCAACTCCATAGCTCTCTCTCCTCTAATGGAAATCCCCTTTACATAGTAAACTAAGTGTAAAGAATAGCTTTTGCTCAGAACTTTACAAAACTCAGAAGGAGGGGGTATGTTGTGTTATTTGTTGGGCAAACAAGGGTTTTCCCCACCTCACCCCATTATTCTGCCCAATGGTATGGTGGTGGTGCTTGTGGGTTGTTTTTTTGCATGAGTTGGTGTATCTATTTGATTACTTTCACTCCCGTGTTCTGATAGTAAAAAACCTATTTCCCTCTCTTGTCGTTTACACTGGGGACAACCAGTTTATTTTCGTACTGCAGGATCCCACCGTTCACTAGAACGTATTATTAGTTCAGAGTGTATTTTGCTGTGTTTCCCTAACCTCTTCATGGGCTGTTTGGTTCTATATATGAAATCAGTGCTGCATTGCAGTAAGGGCTTATAGCTGTGTAGATCAACATGCACTTGGATTTAGTAAGGCAGTATAAATGAAACCCAGTGAGAAATGTATCACTCAGCAGAGGGATAAGCCTCTTCGTTGCATGTGAAAACAAGTCTTCTCTTAACAAGAGAAGGCATGGGGAAAATACCAGTTTCTTAAACTGCTTCTTCATTCTCTTTCCCCAGGTAAAATGTAATATGCCATAGAGCACCATGATCTCTATTAAACTGAAGTGCTTAGGTCTGCTAAATTAGGGCCAGAGAAAAGCACTGAACATGCTGTACTAATAGCACTCCCTTATTTATATCATTCATATAACTTCAGTACCTTTAATACATCTTTGAAATGCCTCTACTAGATCTGTTTTAGTGGCTAAGGGCTTGTCCATACTTCTGCTTGTCCCTCTGCTTTCCCCCAGGGAAATCCCTCTCTTTCCTGCTGAATTGGAGCAAACGTTAATTGGGTTTCCCATGGATTGATGTTTGCTCCAATTCAGCAGTAAAGAGCAGGTTTTCCTGGGGAAAGCGGTTGGGCAAACGGAACCCAGACTTTCTAGGCATTGGACAAGTATGGGCAAGCCCTAAGACTGCACAGACATTGCACATAACGAGCACCTAATGTCTTAGCCCACTTCCTAAGTTTTGCTAATTTTCTATATGCACTGTGAGGTTAATTTCTAGAAGGATAAGATTTTTCAATGCAAATAGAAGTACTCGTGTGTGTGTCTGTGTGTACACACACCTTGTTGTTATGATTCACTCTTGGGCTTTTTATAAGTACAGTGAATTCAGATAACAGAACTGCACACAACCTGCCCAAACATCAACCTTTCGGGAGCTAGAGGAAAAGAAGAAGCCATGTTAAGGCTTCTGTCTCACATCTTGATGACTCAGTCCCAAGTCAGCTTGATATGGCTCCCGTGGCAATGCTCTGCACTGAACCCTTCTTTGTTTCCTTTTTGACGTGCTGCAGATCATAAGGAAGCAGAAAACCAAACGTGAACAGGTGGAAGCTGGTTTCGAATGGCCGCAGTCCAGGAGTAGCAGCGGCCTCACATCTGCTACTGTCTCAGATCAGAGCATGCTGACTTTCCCGGGGAGTCGCAGGGGCTCGTACACATTATGGGTGAGCTACCAGATCTGACCCATCACACTTTCTTCAGCTGCTTGAAAACTGATACATAGGAACAAGGAAGGTACATGGATGCTGGGATGTCAAGTAATATAACTATAGGAAGCTGGCATCAGAACTTAAGAGCTGTTTCGTACAAAGGGTAGCGAACTGGGTCCTGATTTTGCTCATAAACCAAGAGTCAAACCACTGGAAACAACAGAATTGGACAGGAGTACTTAATGGCAAGGAAAGTCGGGCAGCATTGGAAGCCTTTGTGTTCGTAGCTGAGGATATAGATTTTTCCTGGCATCAAGCCTCAATTTGGCTTTGAGAACAGTGAGGCTTAGTGTAAAGCACTTCCATTTTGCGAGCTGATGTGTTGTTGCAGTCCCTTTTCTCAGAACTTAAGGTGTCAGTTCAACATTCAATTTAAAATGCTGGCTTTTAAAATTGCTTCTTTGCTGTCTTTCCCCAGGTAAATTTAACAGCCACTTATATATCATGTTATATTTAAGACTGTTCCCACATCCCCTGGGTTCTTTTCTCAGCATAAAGCCTTTATAGCCTGCTAGACTGTTGCAGAAAATCTGACAAACAGCAGTAAAGTGTGATGTGATGCAGGATTGGCAAGGGAAAAGCAAAATAAAAGGAAGTCTTTTGTGGTGTATTTTACGTTGACAAAAAAATAATAATAATGACTGAATACTTTCATGGTTCCTCATGTTTATTTATAAATGACAAAATGTATAACCCATGTTTCCTTCTCCAAACTGAGATTGCAGTTGACCCTTTCTTCAGCAGAGCACAAGTTTGTCTTATAAACTGGTTATACCACAGCAATGCCTCAGAACATTTCAGTAACATTATTATCACTGGCAGATAATTATATAGACTCCGTTGAACATAGCAGGACCAAAGTACAGCTGTTCTGATAACTTCTGCCTCTTTCAGCCATTCATGGCAGGGAGGGGTGAAAAGCAATCTTTCCGCAGAACAGGGAGACTGGTGGAAGAATTTTGGTAAAATGTTCAGAGGGTGGCTCAGAGGGCACTGAAGGCTTATCTTAAGAATAAATGTTAGGGGTGTGGATGTTCTTTCTTTTCACTTTTTATAAAACTAGCATAGGAACATGAAAAGTGCTCTGCTGGCCCAAAGTCCATCTAGTCCAGTATCTTGTTCTCACAGTGTCTAAGCAAGTGCTCGTGGGAAGCCCACAAACAGCATAGGGGTACGACAAAAGTCTCCCCACTTCTGATTTCCAGCAAAAGATCCTAAGCATTTGCTTTTTCTCATGTAAATGGGACTTACTTCCACATAGTTCTACAGAACTTTGTTCCATGCGTGTGAATTTGCACATTCAGTGGCGACTGTTTATTCCTTCTGTCTAGAACCCTCTTGTTAAGTAGCCCATGGTATAAATGTTATGTGGGATAGCTCAGTTGGTTGGACATCTGGATCTCAGGGTTGAGGGTTCGAGCCCCATGTTGGGCAAAACGATCCCTGCATTGCAGGGGGTTGGACTAGATGACCCCCGTAGTCCCTGCCAGCTGTACAATTCCATAAGGAGAAAAATTAAAAGACCCAGTGTAATATAGTGGTAAAGTGTCAGACTAGGACCTGAGAAATCAGGGTTTAAATCCCTACTCAGTTATGAAGTTCACTGGGTGACCTGGGCCTGTCGGTGCCTCTCAGCATATCCTACCTTACAGCGCTGTTGTAGAGATTAAATTAAAAGTGAGAGAATGATGTATACCACCCTGAGCCCCTCCCCTTTTCCCTTTTTTGCTCCACTGCTTTCCTCAGGAAAACTTGCTTTTTAACTCTGAATCGGAACAAATGGCAATTTGGATTTCCTGTGGATTGCTGTTTGCTCCGATTCAGCAGTATAGAACAGGTTTTCACAGGGAAAGTGTTGTGTGGGGTGAGGGAAAGTATGCATCTGTGTCTAGGAATGCGGCACAAAAGGAAGTCTGGATGAGCCCTTAAACCAGGCTTTCCCAAACTTGGGTCTCCAGCTGTTTTTGGACTACAGTTCCCATCATCCCTGACCACTGGTCCTGCTAACTAGGGATGATGGGAGTTGTAGTCCAAAAACAGCTGGAGACCCAAGTTTGAAAAACACTGCCTTAGATGCAACAGCTAATGGAAAGCCAGAAGGTTGTGAAATGGCCGGAACATGGCAGAGAAAAATCAGTGATCTGCAGGGAAAGCCTTGATCTTCATAGGCCAAAAGAAGAAACAAGGCATGTTGTCAGTTTCTCCTACTCAAGCTTCAGTGTGTATTTACTTATTTCCGTGAAACAGCATGTTATCGCCACTCATTGTCAGAGATCTTAAAACTTTTAAGGCTTAATTAAAAATTTGTGATAACTGGAGCCTGCTGTACTGAAGTATTTAGCAAGGTATTTTTAGTTTGGTGCATTTGTGCCGTTGTTCACATTAAAGCATTTTTTATTTTTTATTTTTTAAAAAGGAAGCCTATAGGCTTTTTCTGTCAAAGAAGCAGGGAATATCCTCTGATTAGCTGTGATGGGTGCTGTTCTGAGTGCAACACATCAGGAAGGAGCAAGACTGGAAAGTGAAGGACTTTTAAAAGCACAGCAAGTGAGGAAACAAAAGCAAACCTAGTATTGTTAACAAGGGAAGTGCTGATTTGAAGGATGTGCCGAGCTGGTGTGTGATATCTACCGTATTTTTTGCTCTATAAGACTCACTTTTTCCCTCCTAAAAAGTAAGGGGAAATGTGTGTGCGTCTTATGGAGCGAATGCAGGCTGCGCAGCTATCCCAGAAGCCAGAACAGCAAGAGGGATCACTGCTTTCACTGCGCAGTGATCCCTCTTGTTGTTCTGGATTCTGAGATTCAGAATATTTTTTTTCTTGTTTTCCTCCTCCAAAAACTAGGTGCGTCTTGGGGTCTGGTGCGTCTTGTAGAGCGAAAAATACGGTAGTTTCACTGGAGCAATAGGTCAAGTTTTGGCCTGCTTATAAAGGTGGTACTCCAGTGAACACCTGGTGACAACTACTTTCTGTGAATATGGTATACTGTTATGACTGAGATCAAGTGATCTTAACATCTGTCTTGCCAACCGTGGAACATCCAATTTTTCTGGATTCACCAGTTCAGTCATTATTCCAAATTTTAATTGCCCCATTTACCACTGCAAAATAATTTCAATAACACAGTTCCTCGGTGTTTTGCAAAGCATAACTAATCATCATTAAGAAGCACTTAGCAGTCTTCTGTTGAGAGAGGTTATGTACATAGGTATAAAATGTTGCACACTATTCGCACTGAGAAGTCGTTCCTCTTCAAAACGCTCTGCCAATTAAAGCGTCAAATGTGCTGTTCAGAAACGGAAAACTCCTCAATAAGCCTGCATTTAATTCTGCCCTTGCATCACAATCCACAAATGAGTTCAGCCGAACTACTTGGTTGTAAGCTGATTAATGTCAACAGAGAAGTAGGCTTAAACATCAGCTTAGTTTAATTGCAGGGTGCTCAGATACATTATAGTACATGGGTTTATTGGGGGGCAGGATTTAAAATTAAGCAAATAAGCATTTTCAGATTTGAGTTGTAATACCATATGCATGAGATAATATTATTCAGAAGAACACCTGTCCACCTGCATTTAAAAGCAGAGGCCAGACCTCAAGCAGAAGCTTGTCCATAAACAATGTATTTGTTCCACACATTTATTTTCAATTGGAAACATACCATTAGATTTTTTTCATGAATAATTTTTAGCTTACAAATAAGTACATGCTGAGTTCATTACCAGAACTTTATTAGCATTTGATGTTCAAGCTATATTCATTAGCTGTGACTTCACACATAGGCTCCAGTGCTTCTAACCCTGACATCGCACACTTACTTAGCATGAAAAATTCTGTTGAGTAATAGGTTCATTTACATTAATGGCTATTTTAGTGCCATTGACTATGGAACAGAAACAAATATTCACAGCAAAGCCTGAATTCACAATGTGCATGCTGTGCATTCAGATGTGAATATTTGTAAATAGAAAGTAATATTTCAGTTATATATGCACATTTTAAAAGCATGATTAGTTTCAGCCTTGCTTGGTTTCCATGGAATTAGAATTTTAACCGATGAGATTAAAAGTGGATAAAATGCGGCAAATATGTTGCTTTTAAAATGTATGAAAATAAAATGTTTGTGCCACGTCGAGCTCCTTGGAGGAAACTTGTGATATAAATGCAATATTTTAGTACAGCATTCCAGGCTATTAATTTTTTATCTGATCTATTTACACTAATGCTAAACATTGCTTCCACAGAGTTTATAGATATAGAAAAAGTTAAAAAAAAAAAAAAGAGTATTTTCTAGAAAGGAGTGCTAAACTGCTGCCTGGGAAATTGTTCTTCAGATCTCTTCTCTTTAGTGGAGTCTTCTTTTATAACATTTTCTGTGTCAGAATAGAATGTATTTTGAAATACTTGAAATCAATGTCATTTGGGCTGCAAAGACATAGATCATGAAGAAATGGAATGTATCGTCAGCCTCATCCATGCAATGTGCATTTCATCATTGCCCCAACTCATTCTTTTATTAACAGGGAGATTAATGTGTCTGGGGGTGGTGCTAGTCTCTCCTAAACCACTGAGCCTCTTGGGCTTGCCAATCGGAAGGTCGGCGGTTCGAGTCCCCACAACGGAGTGAGCTCCCATTGCTCGGTCCCCGCTCCTGCCAACCTAGCAGTTCGAAAGCACACCAGTGCAAGTAGATAAATAGGTACCACTGCGGTGGGGAGGTAACTGCTGTTTCTGTGCACTCTGGCACTCGCCATGATCCTCCATGTAGCAGTAGCGGTTTAGTCATGCTGGTCACATGACCTGGAAGGCTGTCTGTGGACAAATGCCGGCTCCCTCGGCCTGAAAGCGAGATGAGTGCTGCATAGTCACCTTTGGCTGGACTTAACTGTCCAGGGGTCCTTTACCTTTTTACCTAGTCTATCCTGCTTTCCTCATAGAAAAAGTGATGCTTACATGCTGCTGGATCCAGACTAAGTTGAGTTTAAGTCTCATCACAATCAAATATTTGAAGTCCAGTGTATTTCAGTGGAAGCTAAGTTGAACTAACAGTCTGTGCCAAAGTGTTTACTCGAGGCTAGGAGGGTTCTACATTCTTGCATTTAAGAGGAATTGCTCATGTTTAACAGTAAAACAGGAAACATATTGCTAAATTTTACCAAAAGAAAAGTATTGATAATAATACATTAGATGTGCATAACGAATTTCGCTCTAATAGCATCATGTTATGCATGTGCCACTTTGTTTCTTGCAGTAATTATATGCATTTGGAGTATCTTGTACCTGTTTAATGAGCTAAAAATATATTGCCTGATTGCCTTGTTGGAAGTCAGATTGAAGTACTGCGATGAGAAATATTTCTTGCAGAGTTAGCTAAAGTGATATCCTCAATATTTATTATCATTATTATTAAAGATGTTGTTAGACTGCAGCTGCCATCAGCTCCTGCCAGCTTTTAGGTACAATGATTCATATTAAAATATGTTACAAGTGCCTGGAAGTATCCTTCAACTTTCATTTTCAGTACCCATAATTTTTGCAGTCATTTGGACCTAGGCTAGTCCTTCTCTGTCTGAAGCCCTCAGTTCTCCTTAGGGGGTAGTGGTGCTATTGATGATTCTCTAATGGAGCTGTGTCATGGCCCAGGAGAAAGTTCCAGCCACTTCTCAGTCACTAGAGCACGAGACTCTTAGTCTCAGGGTCGTGGGTTTGAGCCTCCTGTTGGGCAAAAGAGTCCTACATTGCAGGAGATTGGGCTGAATGACCCTTAGGTTCCCTTCCAAGGCTCTGATTCTATGTACTAATGTACTGATTAATTTTCAGGAGGACTGAATGCAAGATTGGAGAAATGAGAATGAGAGCAAAACCAGAATAGATATTCCATTCCTAAAAGGTAAAGGCAAAGGGACCTCTGACCGTTAGGTCCAGTCGTGGCCAACTCTGGGGTTGCGGCGCTCATCTCGCTTTATTGGCCGACGGAGCCGGCATTTGTCCACAGACAGCTTCGGGGTCATGACTAAGCTGCTTCTGCCGAACCAGAGCAGCACATGGAAACGCCGTTTACCTTCCCGCCAGAGCGGTACCTGTTTATCTACTTGCACTTTGACGTGCTTTCAAACTACTAGGTTGGCAGGAGCAGGAGCAGGGACTGAGCAAAGGGAGCTCACTCGGTCGCAGGGATTCGAACCACCGGCATTCCAATTGGCAAGCCCTAGGCTCTGTGGTTTAACCCACAGCGCCAGCCGCGTCTCATTCCATTCCTAGCAGTAGTCGAATGCACAAATGGTTGCCTAATAATGTTTGTCTACTTGTTTCACCTTATTTCTGTCCAGCAATACTCAAAATATTTTTACTTTCTTTTTCTTTTTTGTCTTGGGCAGGTCCACTGTGACATGGCTGGCTAGATTATAAATAGCTTGCATGGCTGGGTGGTGGGGAGAGTAATTTATTTGCTTCTGCTGCCACCTGCTGAGATAGCTTTTCACTGCAATGAACACTGAAATAAATGAATTGAGAGGAAATTGTTTGCAGAGTAGTTTGTGAGTAGATAATACTTTAGTTTCCTTACAAATTTAGAAAATATTTCCTGCAGATATATAAGTAATCTACTTCCTGACTTTTAAAAAATATGTTCAATTGTAATTCTGCCAAGAATAGCAGTACTGCAGATATAGCAGTAGTTCTCTTTATCGGCTGAAACAGACAAACCAACTGCATCTTACAGTTTGTTATATAAACTATAAAGAGGCTGTGGTTTAGACTGATCTTCAGATAATCTGTTTTTGCTAGATCTTTATTGCACTATGTAGACTTTTATTTGCTTGAAACAATTTTCAAACAACAGGCAAGTAGAACAGGCAAGGAATGTGCCCCTCCCCTCTAGCAGCCCCCCATCACCCCCTTAAAGTCTGTTCCGAAAGGTTGAGAAATAACATGGCAGATCGTGCAGGAAGCTTGTTGGGAGGGGTTGAATTGGCAAAAATAGCCTCCCTCCCCATTCCACCTATGGGAGTCTCCACTAGTTCGTAGAGTCTTTGGCCAGCAGAGGGACACCACTGGATAAAATCCATGATATATACTCAAAACTTGTCAAAAATGAAGCAGGCACACTGGAACCTTAAAATAAATGCTTAATTGTTTCCCCCTGCTGCCAGCTGACAGAGGCCTAATTTTACCATTAGCTTTTCAGCACCAGCCATCCTAATACCTTACGTTTTCAAGCTTAAAAGTTGCCTGTGGGTTACGTGTTCTGTGAGGGCACAGAGAAATGCACCTGTAAGGCTACTTGCACTGAAAATCCCTGGCGGGTTTAGCTGGCTCAAGTTGCAACCTTCTCTGGAGGGCTGCAGAATGAGGTGCGGTGGAGATAATGTTAACTGGCATTTCCTAAATGCAGCATTTAATTGCTCAAGAGCAGCTTCAATTGGCCTGCGCTTTACATTAGGTCACCTCGAGGCAATTTGCTCATGATTGTGTGGCCTCTGGCTATCCAGTGTGTCAGAACTAATAGAAATGTATCTCGGTTACCCTCCAACAATCGTTAACCTCCGTTTCTTTCAAGTTCACCTACTGTCACTATTCACCAACTGCATTTCTGCAGATGTCTTGTAGCTGCCCCAAGCAATCAGGTATCTTTGCAGGGGCCATAGCCACTGGGGTGTGTGTGTGTGGTGTCATTGGAGAATCAGTCTCTCCCAATATTACCCTATGCTTCTTTCCAAAGTGTTCAATTTTAATTAAACAGTGTCTCTGTTCTTTTGGGATGCGGGTGGCGCTGTGGGTTAAACCACAGAGCCTAGGACTTGCTGATCAGAAGGTCGGCTGTTCGAATCCCTGCGACGGGGTGAGCTCCCATTGCTCGGTCCCCGCTCCTGCCAACCTAGCAGTTCGAAAGCACGTCAAAGTGCAAGTAGATAAATAGGTACCACTCCGGTGGGAAGGTAAACGGCGTTTCCGTGTGCTGCTCTGGTTCGCCAGAAGCGGCTTAGTCATGCTGGCCACATGACCCGGAAGGTGTATGCCGGCTCCCTTGGCCAATAAAGCGAGATGAGCGCCGCGACCCCAGAGTCGGTCACGACTGGACCTAATGGTCAGGGGTCTCTTTACCTTTTACCTGTTCTTTTACAGAGGCAGAGGCATTGTTAACGGGAAATGTTATTCAGTAGCTCAGCAAGAACTAACTTCAATGTCAAATGTAACTTTATGCTATCAAAATTGATTAACTTTATTACAGTGCTTTATTGGGTTTAGATATTATATTTATTACTGGTTGTTTTGTTGTTGTTGACTTAACCAAAGCCCACCATTGCCACTACCACCAAAATGTAGCTTCATCACTTTCCCCGCCTTTTTTCACAAACTTATCCTGTGTGTATCTGAAGAAGTGTGCTTGCACACGAAAGCTCATACCAAGAACTAACTTAGTTGGTCTTAAAGGTGCTACTGGAAGAATTTTTTTTAATTTATCCTGTGATCCTGTGCGTGGTTACTCAGAAGTAATTGTCACTAAGCTCATCGAAACTTACTCCCAGCTGTGCACATATAAAATTTCAGGCATACTTATGGGATACGTTTGACCTACCACAAAATGTTGCAGTGGAGGGGTTCGCCCTCTTCAGAGTTCTAGCCACTCCAGTCCATTATACACCTCTTCCTGTCCCATAAGTCGTCTGATACAGTAAGCCTGCAACATACACAGGGGTTAAGTTTCAGGGATCATGCTTAAAGCCAAAATTGTGTATGGTCAAAACCCACTTGGTTCAGTGGCCGGTGGGAGTGGCAACAGCATTCTCCCACCCCCCAAGATAAAATTTGCGTAGGTTCCTCAATGAGCAAACCACCCATTGAATGAGAGCTTCAGATAGTCTTCTGGGCAGAATGAAAGTAATTAGCAGTTAACTGCCTCACATTAAATGATTGTCTGAGTAAGACTTCGAAATAACCGAACCCCCTGCGCTGACAGCAAAAGAGCACTCTCAGAAGTCAAATGTTGTAGCTAAATGCCTACCTTTTAAGAGGTCTGAATGCCTCAAGCTGTAAAGCCTCCCTAGCAAATTCAGCCCTTTCTCCTCCTATTTTCTTCCTACGGTATATTGAACATGATTGATTGCTTTCCTTTATGTCTACTGCTTTCTCACTTACTAGTGCTTGCACCAGTGATTCTGACTTTTAACAATTTCAATTACCCTGTGGGTTATCAGAATAAAACACAATCTGATTATCTAGCCTAAACCCCCAAGCAAAACTGACATCAGCAGTGAGAAATAGCCTTACAAGGGCTTTTTGAGGATGCAATCAGCACCATCTCATCTAAATCTCTCCAGGAACATGGAGTAAATGGAATTGTGGAGAGATTGTGGCGGGGTGGGGAGCGATGTGGGTTGATTTGGCAGGAAAATAATATTCAACTGCTTCTGACAATTTCTTTGCATTCAAATGCTGACATAATCATTTTGAGCATGGCAAATATAATTGCTTTCCTTTCAGTTTTGTATAGCTTCCTTCTTTCTTTTAGAACTTTTACCTACCACAGGGGGGGAGAGTGCTCTTGTGCTGAAATCCAGACCCTACAATTGTCCCTAGGGACAGTTTCAGATTTATAGAACCCATCCCAGTTTCTGATTTGATCCCAGAATGTCCCACTTTTCCTTAGGACGTCCCTATTTTCATCGGGAAAATGTTGGAGGGTATGGAGTTATGTGACCCCCCTCCCCCAAGCCATGGAGATAAGTAACTCTACAACTTTTCGAAGACATCTGAAGGCAGCCCCATATACAGAATTTTTTTTAATACTTAATGTTTTATTATGTTTTAATATGTGTTGAAAGATTTCCAGAGTGGCTGGGGCAACCCAGTCAGATGGATGGGGTATAAATAATAATATAGTTGTTGTTGTTATGGAATAGGAAGTCTCAATTTTATTCACTTTATGGGGATGAAAGGGAAGATAGGAAAAGGTTGTGTATGCTGATTATGATCAGAATGAACAACTACTTCATTAGAAAATACTGAAATAGAAAGCAGCAACACAGAGGCCATGTCAAGGGGAGGGATGTCTTCTATGTGTTTGGAAAAGCATAAAGCAGTACAGTCCTGAAATAAGTTTAGTTATCTTGTTGGTTTGTTTTCTGTTAATTATGTACTATTCCATATATAATGACATGACTTTAGTAATTAACTCACATGCATTTTTGAAAAGGAATTAGCAATGGAAGGATTAAAGCATTTACCTCTTGATATGGAAGTAACAAAATTCTGTTCTCTTTCCCTTCAGTGATTTGCAGTGCTGCTCTTGCAAGTAACTAACATTTAACATCTCCATAGCTGGCTTCTGCTAAATATATCGTTCTCCATATTTCCCCCTAACAGCGGTCTCAGTCTGCATTCTCTCTGACCAACGAAGACGCATCACGCAGAGACAGGGACCGTGCATCTTCTGTGCCCGAATCTCTCTGGAGACAACCCAAAGGCCCGAGTGGAAAGCAGAAAGAGGACAAGCTTTCTGCATTGCCCAGCTGGAAGAGTGCGGACCAACTAAACGAACCAAGTAAAGGACTGTGATGCCTGTATAACATTTCTGTGTTCTGTGTGAAAGTAGCTACTTCTCCCTAAGGTTTTAGGCTGAAACCAAGAAGAAGAACTTCTTAAAGGGGTACAATAAAGGAACAGTCACCCACAAATTGACTGAATGGGCTGTTGCTCTTGAAACTTCTGCTCATAATAACCACCTATCTTTGTTTAGGAAGAAAAAATATAGTAATTTGGCTAAAGATTCTGACTCACTGGCCTATTTCACACGACACAGGAAGCCAAACTTGGCATAGCAAAGACTGTGCAAATATGCAACCACGTGCCAAGGCAAAACCTTAGCTTGGTGTAACAGTAAAAAGAGCTGTAAAAGATGGCCGTGAGCTTTTCTCTGGGAACCTGCACATTTACAAAGCCTTACCAAGGTGTAGCTTGGCCTACCATGTTATATGAACCAATTTTGGACAATCAGAACCTGTAGCCTATATAAGAAGAGGTGTCTGACCTCTTGCCGTAGATGCAAACATATGATTCTAACAAAAAAATCAACAGTAAAATTACATTTCTAAGTACAAAATATATCACAAATCAGTGGATCAGCTTTATACATAAACATAGATGGATCACCCCTCAGCAAAAGACTGAGTGAAGAGATCAGTTTTAAATGCTAATATTATAGGCGCCTGCCTTATGTTTTACACACTTAGCTCCTTATCCAGCTAAGGATAAATCCATGAAAGGCAGTTTCCAAGCATGCATGACCCTGGCTGAATCAGGACAGCTGTAGCTAATGATAGTTTTTCTTAACTGGCTACCTAATGCACTGGTGACAGAAGCCACCAGGCAGAAACCCAAGAAGGTAATTTGTGCACACATTTTGTGTGAGGTCACTTGAATAAGCACTGGCAGATGATGCTTATGTGAACTTCACAAGTGAAGCACTGAATACTTCAAAAGATTCAGTCTTGGGAAAGACCTTGACCTCTTTAGCACGAAGGAATTATCTCCCAAGGCGTTTCACAGTGTCTTTGACATAAGCAGCAATTTGCAAGCATAAATAGGCTGTGGTAATTTAAATAAGAACCTGACAGTTCTGCTTATTCACATTTTGTGCTTTCCCTGCTTTTAGCCCTGTTTTGCTCCATCCGTCCCACAATCATTGCCGCTACTATATTGTAGATTTTATCTATTAATAATATATGTTGTGCTGAACAGATAGTGCTGCAAGTGAAATTATCTCAAGTTTCAGGAACTTATTTATGGTCATTAAACTACTGGGAACCCATGCTTTCACCTAACAAAACATAAAATCGCTACATTTAGCTGAATATGCACATAATAAGGCTATTTAAGGCTTGGACAGATAAAGCTTCTAGCTTTAGTATTTTCAAGGCCATCTAATCTGTCCACTTTGAAAGTCATTTATGGCAATGTGAAACTGCAGCCCAGATGGTTGGTTCTTATAAAGTGACATTATACAATAGATTTTTTTATTATTATTTTTTAATATATTTATTAATTTTATTAAGTACAAATTAGAAAAAATACAAATATTTAAAAAAAAAAAAGAAAATACAAAAGAGAAAGAAAATGCATGTAACCAAGGGAAAATTAGAAAACATTTTACCTCTTCTCATATTTACAGTTATTTACACCTCTATAAAACAATGTTCACAATAAAGAAGAAATGAAAGATAAAATATAAGAGAAAAGAACAAAAAGAAAATAAAGGAATAGAAGGGAAAAAAATCAAGAATAAGAATTTTAAAAGTAGATACGTATTCACTATACATAGCCATTTCCAATCTTTATTTATATTCAATTATGTAATTTCACCTTGTCCTTCTCTATCTTAATTAAAATGTTTTTTTAAAAAAAGACTTCCACCATTTGCCTCACGCGTTTTTAGTAGTCCAGATTTTCATACAGTTTGCTAGAAAGTTTATGTATATTCGGCGTGTTGCTTATTGTACAATGATCTAGCAATGGTCCTCCATGCCTGAAATTAATTTTCTGCACACATAATGCAAATCAGGGGTGCATCCTTTTATGAACTGGCACCTTGCATAGAGTCAGCACTGTCAGCAGGAACAGCTGGGCAAGAAGAAGTGTGAGTGCCAATCACACACATTTGTGATACTTCAAGCACACATTCCGGGAAGCCTTTTTTAAATCACAGATCCCAGCACATGTGCAGTGCTTATATGCACTAAAATGTTTGCTGTCAGCACTAATATAACTTTAAAACTTCAATATGCCACTAACTATATTGATAGATGGGATTTGATCTGCTTATGTCCCTTGCCCTCTAAACCAGGCACCCCCAAACTCGGCCCTCCATATGTTTTGGGACTACAATTCCCATCATCCCTGACCACTGGTCCTGTTAGCTAGGGGTGATGGGAGTTGTAGTTCCAAAACATCTGGAGGGCCGTGTTTGGGGGTGCCTGCTCTAATAAATTTCTAACAAATTCAGATGCATTGGGTCAAATCCTGATTGGTCCACTCCTCATTACCTTATCATGAAACCTTGGATTCAAGCCTCTTGCAAGCGTCTATTATTCCCACCCAAGACCTGTGACATGAAATACTGTGCAAATCTTTTCTTGTGGTGACACAGCAGACCCAGGTATGGTAGAACGCTTTAGGGTAAGGCAACACAATAATGATGGAATTGTATCTTCCTCTTGTGTTTCCTTAGCTTTCCCCCCTGTCTTGGAAAGCACAGATGGAAACTGGGTGGCCCTGCAAAACGTCAACTTGCCTCGCCCGCGAATGCTTGCCAAACCAAAGAGCCAAGTGTTCAAAGCCTTGGAGAGTGAATCCAGCGTTGTATCTGCTTATGATGAGATGGGCTCTGATAGCGAAGACGACTATGACTGGAACGTGGCTTTGAACAAGCTGCGACAGAGACCCAAGCAGCTGTCAAATTATGCTGGCTCTCAGTGCAATGCTGAATGGGAGTGTGGCAATGAACTGTACCAGCCTGTGGCCTCCCCATCATCTGGGCTGTTTACCAACGCGGAGGCAGTGTACTCTGATTCTGAAACATCCTCAGTCAGTTCTTCAAGGGAGGCTAGGGAGCCTAGCTGTCTTCCTTGGATACAGAGGAGAACTTGTAACAGTAAACCCAGAGAGGAAAAAGCACAATTCCAGGAGGAACTAGATGTGAACTTTAACCCACAAGCTACCAGTTTAGACTATTCAGATAGCAGTGAAAGCGAAGAAGCCTATCATGACTTGGAAAAGAGGTCCAGGAGGTGGAAAAAAGGCAAGACTCCATCAGAGGATTTATGCAAAGGCAAAAATCGCACAAAATCGCACATGAAGAAATTGAGCACAAGTCAGGTAATTAGGCTTCAATTAATGCAATGTATTGCCTGCAAGCATCAAATCTATCTCTGTTGTTCAGAGACACAAGAACACAATTTTAATTCTCATTGCTCAGGTTTTATGTCATGGTCAGGATTGTGCCAAAGACAATTGCAGTAAATAAACTAAGTTAACCGGGTACTTTTCCGTACAGGAGGGTTTGTAACCACATGATACATAAATTTCAAGGATGGCCTCCCTAGTAATGAGTACAGTATTTGTAGTCATGCTACATACAATGAATACCATATTTGCAGCCATGCTGCATAACAATGTCCATTTTGGCTTGCATACTTACAGTGATTCTGGCCTTCATTCTCATTCCCAAAATGGCACTCATAGGCTGTGGAAACTACTCTGAAAACAGGATGCCCCCCTGGTTTTGGTAACCTTGATCACAAAGAAGTGACCCATGTTGTCATATGTAACTGACTATGTGGCATATTGTAAAATTCAATGGCTTGGAGAGTGGGAATGTGGGGGTGGGTTTGGATGGCACTGCTTTTTGTTTGGTGAATGGCCAAGCTGATATGCCAATCTTGATATGATTTTCAATGTGTCTTTGTACTTAGCACTCAGGTTTTGTTTAAGGCAGACAGCATGAACTGTGTGTGTTTGTGGGTGACACTTATCAGAATAGCAGCTAATAGGAGGGGGATTCAACCCTTTTGCCCCCTGCTGTGGTCCTGGGGAAAATCCCTGAATCTGGTATTAGCGGCCCTACCTGCAGTGATCCTGATAATTTTCAGCCACTCCCACTGATGAAATGTGGAATTTAAAAACCTGCCTGTAATAGAAATATAGGGGTTGCTCGTGCGTAAGTTGCCGCCACTCCTGGCTATGTTGCCTTGTTAAACCTTTTCTGTCTGGACAGCCCTTCACTTCGTGGCTGCCTCAGTCGTTAGCAGAATCCGTCAGTGGGCGTTTCTTAAACCTTTTCCAGCATAAAAACTGTTTGACCCCAAGTCTCCTCCTACTCTCCCTGCGCGGAAGTCTTCTGCGCAGGGAGGGTATGGGTAGCGGAGGACCCGTGCTCTCCCCGCTGGTCTCCGGTGAGGAGTCCTGGAGCCCCCTCGCCGATTCCCCCATCTGCCCCCCTTTATCCCTGGTGTTACGCTGATTTCCTTCCCCAGCTGATGAGCTGCCTCTCTCCCTGCTGGGCCCTTCTCCAGCATCGCTTGAGAGCCTTGCCTCCGCCTCTGGCTCTGATGTCAGTTCCCTGACACTGCCCTTTAAATTCAATGGCACGTTTAGTTCGGCCCTTTGTAGCCCCTTGAGGCTAAAAGAGGCAGAGGGGATAGCATTACCCATAGAGCCATCATTGAGTGTTTGGCTGGGGGTAAGAACAAGGCTGCTTTAAGTTATTTAAATGTATACTAATTTAAAATAGTCTGCTGCTAACAGTGGAGCAGGGCCAACATATTCCAATGAGCCACCCAGCCACAGGCAAGCATAGTATGGAAAACTGATGTTATTAATACTTCACAGTATTACACCCATTCTGCATTATTATTTTTTACTACAAAGCAAAGTTTCGGTCCATTCTACTATTATTCATAAAAGGCTTGTTATGTTTAAAGAGAGAGAGGAGGGAGCGGGCACACATATTTTAATAATGCTTTTCCTTAGTAAGTAACAATATTGAGCTAATGGCCTCATCAGTTATTTTACACGTTAGCCTATTAGCAAGATTGCTACAATTAGGACACTCAATTTTTTTATTCCCCGGCTTCCACTAGATGGTGCTTTTAGCTAGTATACTGCGGGGAAATCAAATTTTAAACTGCAAGCCAATTCAGAGCTTTTTTCACTTTGTGCTTAGGATGTTGTTATGCTCAAGGCTAAGAGAGCTGCTGGCATCTCTTGCCCTATTGTTATCACATACAGGATGGTTGTTGCAGCGTCTAACAAGCAAGAGCCATTTAGTAAATCAAATGTACATTTTGTCAAAGTTCAGATCACATTTCAAGAGGTAGTTTTTTAAGAAAAAAATTAAACTTTTCATGTGACGATAACTTTAGCTGGTCCAGCTGGGAACAGGTCTATCTTTTCACTTACTAGATTTAAATGAAAGAGAGTGAAATTAGATGATGTAGTTTTGAAAAGTTTTATATGTAGATAAAAACATCACATTAATAGTCATAGGTACCATGAACGGATGCCATTATTGGGTGACTTGATTCTGTCTTGGGGTTTTCCTTTGTGCTCTTCACTACTCAGATCACAACTTTTTATTTCTCTGACTTGTTATTTTTCCTATGAAAGTGCAACTCAGAAGGACTTGAAGCCATGCATGTGGGCTAAATTTTGTGGGATTTCCTTCCACTTGAGGTCAGATAGCCCCTCTCCCTATTGAACTTACTTCCAGTGTTTGCTGAAGATTTTTTTATTCCAACAGGCGTTTTAATTTAATTCTGATTTTATAGTTTCAACTCATTTTTAGTCTTATTGCATTGGGTCTCCCATACACTGCTTAGAGATGGCTGTGATTAAGCAGCATGCAATTTTAAAGAAATAATTAATTAGATATATTCCCTTTGGGCAGTCAAAGAGAATAGATTGCTTTTAATGTTCATATCCCTTCAAACTCTACAATTCTATGATTCTAAGAAATGCACCATTCTATCTCTGGAGGAAAGAAGTTCACAGTTTTACAAAGACAAAAATTGTTTGGGGTGTGTGTGTGTGTGTGTGTGTGTGTGCGTGTGAAAGAGTTTTCTGAAAGAACAGAATATTCAAAACAGCACTGACACGGACAGGTGACATTCCTTGCACTGATGTCAAAAGATGCTATATAAAAAGCATTTCTGACACTAGCACAGCTGCAGTCCACAGGACAATACTTTCCTTTTTCAGAGTAATTTGATTTAGTGCTTGAGCAGAGATTCCCTAGCAGTCTGAACAAACCATGTCTTACCTCTGTCTGCAGTTAACTTGTTGAAAGCTGCTTTAAATTGTGTGTGTGTGTGTAATATCACAATAAGGAAATGTTTCCCATCCTAAGCCCTGGATGTATCCAACAGATTACTCACTGTACAAAATGCATTACACATATCTCAGAGGAGTATACAACATATACACAAATAAAACAATAATGTTCCTGTTCTGTCATGAAAAAATTGATATGTAAGATATCACATCAAGCTGAAAAGCTGTGGTGCAAGATCAAACATGAAGCTGGGGTTTGTTTTATTTATTTTAGAGAATGGATTTGTAGTGAGCACATGCTGTTCAGAAATGAAAACCTATTTCTCCATACAGTGGTACCTTGGTTCTCAAACTTAATCCGTTCCAGAAGTCTGTTCCAAAACCAAAGCATTCCAAAACCAAGGCTTGCTTTCCCATAGAAAGTAATGCAAAATGGATTGATCCATTCCAGATTTTAAAAACAACCCCCTAAAACAGCCATTTAACATGAATTTTACTATCTAACGAGACCATTGATCCATAAAATGAAAGCAATAATCAATGTACTGTACTATAAAATAAATAAGACAGTATTGTAGATGATAAAAATTACAATTATTTTTTTTCCTTACCTGCACTAATGATAGTCAGCCTTTATCCATTTCTGCAGTCACACAATCAATCAATCAATCAATCAATCAGCTAAACTGGATTCCACACAGTCACAAAAACAAATGAACCAAAAAAGCCTCAAAAACAAAAACACAAAATAAATAGCAAAAACAAAAGCGCCAAACTTAATCCATTCCGGAAGACCATTTGACTTCCAAAATGTTCGAAAACCAAGGCACAGCTTCTGATTGGCGCAGGTGCCCCGGAAACAATAGCCGACAGCCGCATCCGAAGTTTGGCTTCCGAAAAACGTTCGAAAACAGGAACACTTACTTTTCAATGTTTGGCAACCAAGGCGTTTGAGAACCAAGGTACCACTATATGTACTTACGTTGTTGTCATCAGAGTGATACGCTTATAGATCTCCTGTGGTATAAACAGCTTTTTTGAACAGCTTTTGTATATATATAACTTTGATTGTCTTCTCTTTGAGATGCTTTTTCTTTGTCCCTCTTTTTTTTAATTAAAAAAATATATTTAAGGCATCTGATGATTTATCAGAAACTGACATAAGCAGTGAAGACCATCAGACCAAGGCAGACCCTATGGAAGAAAAGCTGAAGTCAAGGTTATATGAACTGGCTGCAAAAATGAGTGACAATAGGGAAACCTCTTCAGAGGAACAGGTGTCAGAGCCAAGAACAGAATCTGAGAACCAGAAATCGTGCTTATCTTCAGAAGACAGTGGCAAATGCATTCAGGAGGAGCTAAAGAAGGTAGGTAGTGCCTGGTGGTTGAACGGTTTACAAACACGGGTGAATCTGCTACTGGGGCAGGAGACACGCTGTGTGTGCCTAGAAGCAGCGGTTGCCACAAGTACAAGTTGTGATTTGCCAGCATCCACATCCTAGCCAATGTAAATGCAGTCACCATGTGGCTGGTGGCATTACATTGTTAAGTCTCCACCTCATTTCCTTGTAGCTGCTATGAGTTTCCTTTTTCAGAGTAATTTGATTTAGTGCTTGAGCAGAGATTCCCTAGCAGTCTGAACAAACCATGTCTTACCTCTGTCTGACTGGGTGAGTGACTGCCAGTGTTTTGGGTGACGTCCCCATTTGATGGCAACATTATTCTTCAACTCAAGAAGGCGATTGGGAACATTTGTGTTCAGATTTGTGCTCTTTGTTCATTCTTTTGGATAGAAGCCTTTCTCAAAGATTTGTTTTTAATAGATAGATAGATAGATAGATAGATAGATAGATAGATAAAAACAAATATATTTCTGGTTCATTTTCAATGATCTGGGCAGTACAGTGCTTCAAAGGTATATACAAAAGCACAAGAATCAAATAAGACATAGAACTCCCATTGGTAACATAGATATATTTTAAGTGGTAAATGGTGGTGGTTTTAGAAGTGGTTCATACAGTTAGATGACAGGAGTAAACTCTATGATCTGTAGAAGTTCAAGCTTTGATGAATCATTTGCTGTGATTAAGCAAACAGCATTCAATTGGCTATTAAAGTTTAGTCACTAATTAGTTACCAAGACTGATGACAAGTAACAACTCTGGAACAGATGACTCATAAAGTTCCTGTCATCGTGCAGTGCACACAGATAGATCTGTTTCCTCTTTCCTGCTCCAGAGTTTATGAAACATGAAAATTCTGTTTTTATTCCTGGCTTGTTTGCAAAACTAGCACATGGTTTGCCTTTCAGGTTGGAACGACTGTGGCTTTAAGATACTAATGCTAATCATTTAATTTTTATTATTATTAAAATGTGTAACCCACCTTGCTAGGCAAAATACCAACTCAATGTGACTTTAAATATCTATCTGTCATCTATCAGATAGATAGATCTATCTATCTATCAGATAGATCTATCTATCTATCAGATAGATATCTATCTATCTGTCTGTCTGTCTATCATCTATCGATCTATCTATAATCAAACAAAAAACCAGCAATCAACAGAGGTGAAACGGAAAAGCAAAACCAATGATTTATTTTTTCTCTCAAAAATGCTTGCGAAAATAATAAGATTGTTAGTGCCTGCTTAAAAGTGATCAATGAGGCACCAACCAAACCACTCCGGGGAGGTTGTTTCATAAACTGGGTGCTACAGTGGAAAATCCAGTTACCTCACTCAGCAACTGAAATTCTGACACGTGACAAAAAGGGTCTTAATGACACTCAGACAACTGAAGCAAGCAGTGCTCATTTGAAATTGTGATCTTTTAGGCCTAGTTGTGCTGCAACTCTGCTTAACCTTGAGCTTGTTTATTTGAAAAACCATTTTGGTGTGATGTTGTGATGGAAAGTACTTCACTTTATAAAATTTGATTAACTACAAAGTATCCAAGTTAGGTGTTTCATCCTCGCCATGAATGAGCTTTTGCCTATTACATTTTACGCTTAAGAGAGAAAGTCCTCTTTTGCTGTAGAAACTTCAAAGAACTGCCTTCATAGATAGTGGTTTTTTAATCCAACATAGTCTAGTGATAAATTGTTCAGCTGGTTGAGAGCATTTCATCCACTATAAAAGTTGATTTGCTGTGTTAATGAGTGAACAAGTATTTCAAACAACAGCAGGGGAACCCTTTAAATGATCTTCCATTTTAATTACTTTTATTACTGTAATGGGGCAGCAAGTGACAATGTGAGGGGGGAGGGTAACAAGCAGATGGAGAAGACCCAAAAAACTACTCTACTTCCTGCCCACGATATACCTGCAACTGTGTGGGATAGCTCCATGGTGGAACAGCTCCCATTTCCCCAAACCATGTGCAGCTGAGGGCAGGATAGTAAGCTTTAATGGTAGGTTCAAACTAGTACACATTTTTAAAATCTTTTTATTCTGTCTTCCCTTCACTCCATAGCTCTTGCCCAGTGAATTGTGTCTATCACTATCTAATTTCTCTCTCCTCTTCTTTTCTAAACTGCTTTCCAACTACCTAGGAAAAACAAAAGGCTTTTGATCTCCATCTTAAACTCCAGTTTTTAACCTCAGCACTTCAGCAGGTGAGACTAGACGATTTTATGTGTGCTAGTGAGCTTCATCTGAAATAATCGCTCTTCCATGCATTTACTCGTATTCTGAGGTTTGCAGGCTTTGGATATGATAAAAAGCAATTCTAATAATGCATTTCTAAGTTGCTTCTTAACTGTTCTGCTCACCATTCAGATAAAACCTGTTGTAGCAAAAGAAAACAATAACAAAGGAGTCAAACTTTTGCTTTGTATGCTGCTGATAGTCAACCTGTTCATTTTTCCTAATCATAAAACATGAGCCAGACTTCTGGGCTTGAGGGCAGTCAGGGTCCTGTGTGAGTGTCTTGGGGCGATTGGTGGATGGATGGTGGCTAACAGATTGAGGTTGAATCCTGACAAGACAGAAGTACTGTTTGGCGGGGAGGGACAGGGTATGTGTGGGTGTGGGGGACTCCCTGGTCCTGAATGGGGTAACCTTGCCCCTGAAAGACCAGATGCACACCCTGGGAGTTATTTTGGACTCATAGCTGTCCATGGAGGCACAAGTCAATTCTGTGCCCAGGGCAGCTGTCTATCAGCTCCATCTGGTACGCAGGCTGTGACCCTACCTGCCCACAGACTGTCTCACCAGAGTGGTGCATGCCCTAGTTATCTCCCGCTTGGACTACTGCAATGCACTCCACGTGGGGCTACAACTAATCCAGAATGTGGCAGCTAGACTGGTGACTGAGAGTGGCTGCTGGGACCATATAACACCGGTCTTGAAAGACCTACACTGGCTCCCAGTATGTTTCTGAGCACAGTTCAAAGTGTTGGTGCTGACCTTTAAAGCCCTAAATGGCCTCGGCCCAGTACACCTGAAGGAGCGTCTCCACCCCCAGTGCTCAGCCCAGACACTGAGGTCCTCCCTTTGAGGGTCTTCTGCTGGTTCCCTCACTGCAAGAAGTGAAGTTACAGGGAACCAAACAGAGAGCCTTCTCAGCAGTGGCGCCCTCCCTGTGGAACGCCCTCCCTTTAGACGTCAAGGAGATAAAGAATTACACAACTTTTAGAAGACATCTGAAGGCAGCCCTGTATCGGGAGGTTTTTAATGCTTGATGTTTTATGTTTTTAGATATGCTGTAAGCCACCCAGAGTGGCTGGGGAAGCCCAGCCAGGTGGGTGGGGTATAAATAATAGAATTACTATTACTATTATTCTCCCCCTTCCCAAATATACTGGAATACCATCTTGTCCTTTGCTTTCAGCTAAATGGCTTAGGTCAGCCTGACTTCTGACCTAAGACAGTGACAGTGACAATGTTGGACTCTTCTGGGGGCAGCTTATTCTTGCTCCTACATAGTAAAAATAATATATATATATTTGGCTGGAGAAGAGAAGTGTGACTCCAATTTTAATTTGGAAAAAGTGTGCCTTGCAATCAGAAATTTGGAGAAAACTGCTTAGAACACACAATAATATAGATGTAGGAGGTTGCTTTATCCAAGGGCAGACTATTTGGGGTTCCCTAAAGCCTGTTGATACCTCCCTGTTGTGTTTCGATGGTACAATTTTGGCAGTATAAGCAGTGCTATTTTTCTAGAAAATGCCTCCTTAAACACCTCCTTTGTTCTCTTTGAATGGCAATGGCGCCCACCTGAGAGGCGCCAGAACAGGGTTCCAGTGAGTTCCGGCTGAAAAAATGCCCCAGAGTATTGGAATCAGCACTCAGAAAGTTTACTATTAGTTCTAAGAAACTAGTTGGCACAGCCATTTTTTACTGTGAGACTTAAAAGGAATGCAAATTGAAGGAATGAAAGAGAGTCAAAGGCATGGTATGAAGTACATTTCAGTTCTCCCCCTCAATATTTTTGTGAAGTCTGAAGTGAATTGCGTAACTCCAACAATGATGAATCAATGTACAACCTGTTACCACCCCTTAGATGAAGACAACAGATATTGACTGAAGAACAGCCACACGGCTGTGAGCATGATAAAGCACCTCAATAATGGAGCTTGTAATGTGTGCATGGTGATTTAAGGATGTGGTCAATACTGCCAAGAACCATTAGCGATGGAAAAGATTTTTATGCACTCATTCTGTGTGCCTCATGTTGATTTGACGTTTCCTCAGAGATAGCGTAAGTCACTGCATAAATCACCGTTGAATTCAGAGTCCAAGGTTCCTACTATCTCACTCAGCTATGACCAAACTTTAGAAGTAATGGCCCAGTCAAAGTTAAGCACTTTTCTGTCCAGTTTATTTAAATGGGTTAAATTTAAGCGCAAGTTTATTTCTCCCATTGAAATCAATCAGACTTAAAAGTGACAGCATCACTGACAGGTGCAAATGAAACCAAAAGTCTGTCCTCAGTTTAAATTGGTTTAGGGAGGGGGGAGAGACCATCAGTTTTCGGGAGGGGAGGGTGTTGAGGCCGCCATACTGGGGTGCCCACTATATTGCCATGAGACCGTTGCTTAGCAGTGCAGTGTGTCTAGATAGGAGGCATCCTGGATGTGAGTACAAAATAGTGCACATCTGAATGCGGATGCTGCTTATTCACATTGAATTGGTTTTTCAATGAGATTCACATACAAATGCACACCCCTATCCACATTCTGATACAACTGCATCTTAATTGGAGCTCAAGAACAGCAGCCCAACTGCTTTGGCAACAAAGATCCCCTTCCACTTGTTCCCTTTTTGAGCCTCATCTAAATTAAAAAAAAAAACCTGCTTAAAAGTAGGATATTTGGAGTGGAGCATGGAAATATTCATAGAATTCAAATACCCTTTAAAATCAGGTTCCAGTGCAATAATGTATGATGGAAGTTCAATATCAGGCATGCAAATACAATATACCAGTACCACAACCACTTAAATATTGGTAACTACATAAGTGAGGAAGTTAACAAGAACTAATGTAGGTTTTTAGTACAGAAAAAAAAAGTGCTGGTTTTCCCTTAAACTACCTCTCATATTCTACTTCTGTCCCATTCTTTGCTGGATCTCCTCCTGAATTTACTGGTTGCCATTCACAAATGTTATCACCCCGTAGTTTCAATGGAACCAATTTTAAGGGATCTCAGTGTTCAAATTGGCACCATTAACCTTTCAGCTGGCAAGTAACAAGAACAGACTGGGGGAAAGGATGTATGGGAAAGATCTCAGCCTAATGCAATTTGCTACATTCCTGTATTCATGAGCAGCCTCTTTGTCATTAGTGGAATTACCAGTAGGTAGGAACAGATGAATCGGTTTCTGCCTTCCCCAGGTCAGTTTCTCAATCATAGGGCCAGTCCCTTTTAAGCATAAAAAACCCCATCATTTAAATTGTCTGTGATCAGCAAATTAGGTTAGTTCACTTCAAAATGTCTCCTCCATCCCTACTGGCAGGTCATCAACAGTCGCTGAAGGTCTCCGAGTCAAAGCTAGTTCCAGAGGGGGGAAGGCTCTAGCTCAATGGAAAAGAGAAGGTTACAGGTTTAATCCCTAACTTCTCCAGGAGGGGCTGGAAAATCCCCTGCCTGAAACCCTGGATAGCCACTGCCAGTCAATGTTGACAATACTGAGCTAAATAGACCAATGATGCAAAGACACATTCCCATGTTCCTATCTCTGCAATGACAGCCAGTTCCTAGGACGCCCTCTGCATGGGTTTTAGAAAGATACGTGCTGCCAACCAATCCCCCATCCTGCTTTCCACCATGCTTGATGCTCACAGGGTGCCACAGCTGCCACTTGGATAGGTCGCCAAGCTATTGGCTCTTCGTTCCAGCCTATCAGTGGGCGATGCCAAGAATACTCGCCTTGCCCTGGACACTGGCAACCTATGCTATGCTACTGCAGTTAAATGTTAGTAATTGCCATTTGCTTAAAGTTAATGCTGGCAGAGCTGATGCAGAAGCTTTAGCTAATATTTTGGATTTCGGTTCTCTTTAGCTCTATAACTGCAACAGCACAGCTAGATTGCCTAAATGTCTGTCACTTCCCTAATAGTTGCTCAGCTGAGAAACAGAGTAGATTTGACAGCTATCTTTGAGAATTGCCTATTGTAGGTAAGGATGAGTTTTCAGCAGTATGAAGAGTCAGATACAGTAAATGCCAGTCAAAAGGGCTTTCCCCCCCAGTACCAGTTGTCCACCTGTTTACTTGACCTTTCTTTGTACATTCTTATGACTATAAGGGAACGCCTATTCCACCTAAACATTTCAACATTATTCTGATGGTTAGACCTACTTTATTTATAGTAGGAAAATCAGAGCCAGCCTCCTGATTCAGGGTTCTTCCATTACCTCCAAAAACCCACTTTCTCCTGGTGAGTCAAATCATCCAGGTGATTGAAATTATAGACTGGGCAGTTAGAGGCTGAATATAGGCCATGATTTAAAACAGCAACTCAGAGATATGATAGCACAGAAATCTGTTTGTAAAAGTGCTACAGCTTGATGGTGGTTTGTGGTTCTTGGTTCTCATGGCCATGTGCCCAGTTATTTCTCTTATGCCCTTTATCCCTGCTTTCTGCACAGGGGGCGGGGGGAGGGGGAGAGAGAGAGAGAGTTTGTGTCACTGCTTCCAAAATAGGTCTATCAGATAGAGCTATTCTTCTGGATAACCCTCACTAATGAGTCTCTTCTAATCCACTTTAATGCAATGGATTCTTTTTACAGTAGTTCTAATACTTGCCACAACTGGTGTTCTCATGATAGGAAGCAGTAGTAATTCATGGGAAATCAAATGTAATATTGCTGGTTAAGGAATGAGAGCATCCATGTCGGTAGTTGCCATTGAAGTTTTGCCACTGACCAATGATCCATTGTGGGATGCCCGTGATAGTCATCTTTTTGCTTGAGTCGGGCACTGGTACAGTCGTACTTTGGTTTTTGAACAGCTTAGTTCACGAACAACTCGGAACTCAAACATCACAAACCCGGACGAAGTTGTTCCAGTTTGCGAACTTTGCTTCAGAAGCCGAATGTCTGGCGTGGTTTTTCTACAGTTTCTGATTGGCTGCAGGACGCTCCTGCAGCCAATCGGAAGCCGCGCCTTGGTTTCTGAACGTTTCGGAAGTCAAACGGACTTCTGGAATGCATTCTGTTTGAAAACCAAGATACGATTGTACCTATTTTTGGAAGTGTTTACACAGTCAATAAAGTAAAACCATCATCACTGCTGGTCTATGTAACAACTGGTGATATTCGGGTTGTGTGCATAAGCTCTGAATGTTTCGCATCATTTGTGACCTGTTTATAAAGGATTGCAGCAAGACATAAAGATCTAAGACTTAATAAATATTTTTCAAGTGCTGTCTGGATTATGAAGAAGGAAGAACTCTGGGCACATTTCTTTGAAGACTGGAACATTTGTCAATATGTAGATACTTTGAAGAAAATGTAATAGCTCTGGCAGCTTTTTTTTTAATAAAAAAAATAATTAATGGAATAATGGGGCATGGAAAAGAGGCCAGTGAAAGCAAAATACCTAAAACATCTACCAAGCCCTCTACAGCATTGATTTCTCCCTAAATATTATTGATTTCCTTCAAACTAATTGGCACCTGCAAGAGTAAATGGGAAACTTGGAAACATCATGAGAGGTTGAACAGCTCTTCATGATTCAAGTATCTCCCAGTCTGTGAAGACAGGAAACATTTGGCTGCTTTAATTATCACTGTTATTCTTGCCAGACAGGCCAAAGACCTGATTCTATCTAACCTGCTGCCTGAGTGTCTCTCTAATCATGATGCTTCAACCATATGTTGGAAGATCAATGTATGAAGGCATTGAAAGAGCATTTATTCGGTAAACATCTTACTGACGAACTGGCATGTGAAGAATGTGAACATACAAATCTGCCTTGCGCTGAGTCAGATCACTGGCCTATCTTGCCAGGGCTAATTACTCTGAATGGCAGGAGCTGTCCAAGGTATCGAACTGAGATCTTTTCTAGACCTGCTACATACACACCTTCTGAGATGAAACCGGAAGCCTTCTGTGTACACAGCAAATGCAGTACCACCGAATTATGTCTACTTCCCAAATAGCTAAAGTACAACACTGCTTGTTCTGTGGATAGGAAACCATAACCTGCCAGGAAAGCAATTACAGCGTGGTCAGAGCCAGCAGAGCTTCCTCTTATCTGTACCCTGTTATAGTCTGCAAATAACCAAACTTGAAGCCGACTGTCTCAGGCGGCATGACAAAACGTTTACTTATTGTTGTCCTCGACAATAAGCAAACATTCTGTCATGTCAGTTCTCTTGCAGGAGAGCCAACTTGTTCCCTGTGCAGCTCAAAATACAATGGGATCTGATTCGTTGTAAAAGAATAAACCATTCTTGAAACTATTGGTTTTTATTATTATTTACATCAGATTTTTGTTTGTGAGTGCTGAATAACATTGCCAGTACAGTGGTGCCTCGGGTTACATATGCTTCAGGTTACATACGCTTCAGGTTACAGACTCTGCTAACCCAGAAATAGTGCTTCAGGTTAAGAACTTTGCTTCAGGATGAGAACAGAAATCGTGCTTTGGCGGCGCAGCGGCAGCAGGAGGCCCCATTAGCTAAAGTGGTGCTTCAGGTTAAGAACAGTTTCAGGTTAAGTACAGACCTCCGGAATGAATTAAGTACTTAACCCGAGATACCACTGTATAAACTATGAAGCTCATGCATGAGTAGATAAGGAGAATGGCAACATGTTCAAAAGCGCATTGGAGACCACGGTCTGGATTTGGTGTTTTATACCAACTGGACTGGTGGGAGATACAGATCACTGGTGAGAGTAGATTTCACCATGGCTTTGCCAATCTCCCTGTCTATTCTTCAAACCCCAATCAACTCCAAGACTAGGGAGATGGTGGGTATGATTCAGGATAGATAGATTATTCTATTTCACTCAATTTCACATGTGTTTGATTCATAAGCCCATTATGTTTAGTCGTAATCTGCTTTAAAAAAAAAAAAAAAAAGTCCATATGGAAAAATCTCTGCAACATTCAGCTTCATTATATAGATAGAGGGTGACTTGAAAAAGCAAGAGACCCAAACAGCTTTTTGTTTAGCTAGGCAAAGTGCAGGATGAGAAATAATAATAATAATAATAATTATTATTATTATTATGGTTTACCTGTTGTAAGCAGATTACGTGGCTAAACAGGAGCTTATAAAAAAAGGAAAGCGGGAGCCTTTGTGTATTCATGAAGCAAAACAATTTCACTACATTTGCCTCTTCCTTCTAACAAGAAACTTTCCTGTTTTACAACAGAAATATTCTGCAGTGTCTCTCTGCAACATATCTACTGAGGTCCTAAAAGTCATCAATGCAACAGAGGAGCTCATAGCAGAATCTACAGGTCCTTGTGATTTTGCAGCAGATGTCTCTGACAAAGGCAAAGGAGAATTCCCCCTGGGTGCAGACCCTATCAGACTTGATGAGCAGCTCACCACACTGGAAGAAAATGTAAGAGTGGCAGAAGACTTCATGTTATATCTATCTGTGCTGTGGGTAGTCCTGCTTAGATTACTCTTGTGGGAAAAGAGAGTCGCTGGTTTTGAATTGCAATTGTGTATACAAAAAACCCAAGCAAACTAAAAGACAAAAGCCCTGTTTAGGTATTCTTAATCAGAGCAAAGCCCCCCATTCTTATTGTTATCCCTGTGAAATTTAGAATCAGGGTTCTAAAATGCATCTGGCAGCATAATAATAATAATAATATTTATTTATACCCTGCCCTCCCCAGCCAAGGCCGGGCTCAGGGCGGCTAACAAGCAATAATAAAAACAAGTTGAATGAATACAACTTAAAAACAAGATTAAAATACAACAATTAAAATATTGAAACATTAAAATATTAAAATGCAGCCTCATCACAGGAGGAGAAAGGAAAAAGAAAAAAGAAAGAGGGGGAGGGAATCAAACTGGCTCCAAGCCAAAGGCCAGGCGGAACAACTCTGTCTTACAGGCCCTGCGGAAAGAAATCAGATCCTGCAGGGCCCTGGTCTCATGAAGCAGAGCATTCCACCAGTGTTGAAAAGGCCCTGGCTCTGGTTGAAGCTAATCTAACTTCCTTAGGGCCCGGGACCACTAGGGTGTTGCTATTTGCAGCAGATGTGTCTGACAAAGGCCAAGGAGATATAAGAATGGGATAGCAACAGACACAGAGCAACAGAGACAGAGCTGCGGGTATAGGGCAGCATAATAATAAATAATAATAATAATAATAATAATAATAATAATAATAATAATAAAAAAAAAAAATATCTGTCCCTCTGTGTGAATCACTTCTTTCATGCTTACTTATCTCTGATTCAGGAAAACATATTTATGCAGTAGTAGTAGTAAAGTTGAAGCCAGGTTTGGATGAGCTGTTGGGGCATTTTCCATAGTCAGGGAGAGATGAATGAGGTCTCGAACCAAAGCACGGAACAAGTAGATTAGCGAAGAAAATCAAGCACACACGTACACTCTCTAAGGTTAACTTACAAACAGAGCACGTCTGTGAATTTTCACTAGTCCTCATTAATATTCCAAAATCAATCCATGCATATTGCTTGTTAAATCGGAATGTTCATCTTTTATTCATCCATTTCTGTCTTAAGCTCCTCTGGGGACAAAATGAATGTAAAATCGCCTGGGGGAGGAAAGCATTTTTTAAAGGGCTGTATCCTTGCCAACCTCATGCCGACCTAGCAGTTCAAAAGCACGTCAAAGTGCAAGTAGATAAATAGGTACTGCTCCGGCGGGAAGGTAAACGGCATTTCCGTGCGCTGCTCTGGTTCGCCAGAAGCGGCTTAGTCATGTTGGCCACATGACCCGGAAGCTGTACGCCGGCTCCCTCGGCCAATAAAGCGAGATGAGCGCCGCAACCCCAGTGCCATGACTGGACCTAATGGTCAGGGGTCCCTTTACCTTTACCTTTATCCTTTGAGCTGAGACTTGTCATGTTGAAGATAGCCTCATGATCACACACAGACTCACCACTGTAGTTACATGAATGTAAACCAATTTGGAGTCATTGGCTTGGATCCAAATATACCACTGTGGGAGTGAAGAGCACACCTGCTTCTTGGTGGGGACTCTCAACACGCCCCCATCAAGATTCCTCTGGTATTTCCCTGAAATACTGGCTCTGGAACCACTTTTGGTAATGCAGGACCTGGGGCTAGAGAAGAGGGAAATCACTTCTCCCTTTCCCCACCTGCATGAGCAAAAGTGCCTCTTGCTTGTACAGTATGATCTTTGGCCAAAGCAATGTTTTGCAGACACTGGCATCCCAAATTGCAATGTTTCTACTTACGCATTTGTCTCTAAAGCACCTCTGCCAGACTGTTAGTGTTTTGCAGAAGGGAGGAAATTTAGGTTTGCTTAATTAAAGCGGCTTAAAGCGTGCCCTAGCACAACAAATCCACTTTAAACAAAAAAACAAAAAAAAGAGAAAAGAAACTGCCTTTTGCACTTCCAAATGTGATGGAGAAACACATTAAAATGTGGAATGAATGAATGATTAATGCAGTGTTGGTCAGTAGTGGTCAGTGGGGTGGCAACAGGAACCTCAGGCCCTAGTACTTAAAGAGGCCCCAAAGCTGTAGACTTACCTAACTGGATTCTGGCACATGTACTGCTTAGGTCTACCTAACAGCCGGCAGTGTGTATGGCTTGGAGAGTCAGCTCAATGACCTTGAGGATGCAGCACGCAGAATTAACAGCATTAGTTCAGAATCAGAGTTGGCTGACCTGGAAGACCAAGTGGCAACAGCAGCAGCACAGGTTCATCATGCAGAACTTCAGGTGAGATGAACAGCTAGCTCCCCGGTTGGTACCTGCCAATAATTTCGTATTCTTTCATTGTGTTGAACAACAACCTGTGAGATGGACTCAGCTACATTCATCACAATAGTGTATATAAAGCCCTTAGCAACTTGCAAGCATTTTTCCTGCAAGATTTTCTTTCCCCATACATTCCTGCTTGACCATTTCAATCTGTGGAACTGGTACTGCTACAAATGTCACATAATACTCATTCCACATTTGTAAGAAATCAATCCTTTAGTGTGGCAGCATGGGACTCCCTGCTTTTTGACACCAGGCAGACACCTTCCTACTAAAAACATTTCTGTTTGAACAAGTCTACCCGGATATGTGTTTTCATCTGTTTACAGCTTTATTGCTGATTTTAATTATTGTTTGAATGTTTCTTTTAAAGATTTCAGATATAGAGAGCAGAATTTCAGCGCTAACAGTGGCAGGCTTGAATGTAGCTCCGTGTGTTCATCTGACAAGGAAACGTGACCAACAGCAAACAAACCAGGTGAGAAAAATTAAACCAGTAGCCACCCCACTGATCCAACCAGACCTGTGTAGTGAAGCAGGCACACATCTGTATGGCAAAAGCTGGTATAGATGCCCATTGAAATGTGTGTCAACGTCTGCAACATAATGTTTACCTAGTCCTCATTAAGCTGGCCATGGGTCTGTAAGGCAGGTGGGGATGGATGTCCCTGGTCCACTGTGGTCCAGACTACTTGCCCTTGCATTTGACCAGCTGTATGTAGCCAGAGTTGGACTGGAGCCAGTATTGGTTCCCTGTTATGTGCTAATTATTTACTAATAAACTGTGGGGCATTTTTCATCCCATAGATGCACACGATAGACACATCAAGACAGCAGAGACGAAAGCTTCCAGCTCCACCAGTGACAGGTACTGAAAAACAGTGGAAAATAACAGTATGCTTGTTTTGATTCTGTAGTACATATTGACTTCCCCTGCACTTGAGCTCAGGCTTTGGCAGATTGAGTGGATAAAACCAAGAATGGGTCCAACCGGTCAAGAAGGCGGTTTCTGCATATGCTGTTAGAGGGAAGTGAGGGGTGGATGGGGCCTGTCAACCTGGGAAGGTAGCCCATCCAGAGAAGGAAAACTCTGATCCTAAATCTCTGCTGCCTTGTGGGGTATCCTCGGGAGAAGAAAAGGCTAAACCCTACACAAATCCAGAGTGGAGTCCCTAAGACAGTTGGATGGCACCTTCTATGTCTCCTTCCAGCAACTCCTGCAGCCAAGCTGGTGCCAAACACATTGCTCTGCTTTCCTTTGGAACACATCAGCGAGGCTGAGAGGGGGGTCTTGTCTGGGCAGCCCAGGACCTCCAGACACTCTGCCCAGGCTGGCACCCCAGGAAGATCACGTCAGTGCTGCTAACACAGTGGTTTGATTTCACCCCCAGGGGTGCACTCCATTGTCTCTCAAGAAAGATGGGTGCCAACAGCCAATATGACCAATTTAGGAACAATGGAAAATTATACTATGAGTAGTGATGTTAAATTCTTGAGAATATTCTCGATTAATGTGAATATTAGAGAATTTTCATTTGAAATAGGAGAATATTCATTTTAATGCATTGAAAATGATATAATTTTAATGCACTGAAAATGATATAGTTAGTTAATATACATGTTTATTCATGGGTAAACTTGTTCAGATGGCAACCAAAAACTGTACAGATACTTTTATGCAATGGGGCAATGCAGTGAATTCACATTCGTTGATTTTTTGCACCAAACCATTCTAAGATGATGGCACCAGTGATTGTCATGTTAAGGTTTGGTGTAATGAAACTCAGTAGTTAAATCGTATTTTATTCTTCCATTAGAACATGTACATATAGGACAAGTCAAAAAATACAATTGGCATGTTAAGGTTTGATACAAGTAAATTCAGTAATAGGCTATCTTATGTTTCCAATAGTTCTAACACTTAATAACTATTTTGGTGACTAAAACATAGTTTGATAAACAAAGCTATATGCATACATATAATAAAGAAGCCATTAACATTGAATATATTATCATTATATGATAATATATTTCAGTATGCCAATCTCTGGTAAATGGCACTGCAAAAACCAGCAACTGGCACTAAATAAAAATATAGAAACGTCAACTGTTTAAATCAAGGCCACCTCACATGTTGTTACACATAATTATATAGGCCTAGGTACTTTAAGTGTATAAAGCATTAAACGTGCTTTCTGTAAAAATAAAAATAAAAACACACACTGGCCAAGGGTATAGAATTGCAAAGAATAAGGTCACACCAAAATAGAAAAAAGGCTATTACATATAGTTGAAATACATACGAATACAAATGTTCATCAAATTAAATGAATAGCATTTTAAAAACTAAAAATAAATAAAAATGTTTTCTGTAGCTTACATTTCAGAACTACCAATGGCGAATGACACAATGCCCGTTAATGTAACTGGATGAAAAAATAATTATTCATTACTTACACTGGCAATATCATAACTTGACTTATTATTTACTAGATTTCTTTAAAATGTGGGTTGTAAAACTAGTTCTTACATTAGAATTTACAGTTTGTGAAGAATATTCTCCAGAGAATTCTCAAGAATTTTCTCCCCTCACATCACTTAACTATCATTTGATTATACATGTTAAAATTTTGGATATTTCAAAGCCAGATTAAAAACAAACAATCATAACGTTATCATAAATAAAATTGCTGCCTTAAAATATTTTCTGTGTACACTTACCTGGGAGTATCTCATGGAATTCACTGACCCTTCCATCTGAGAATATACAGCACTGCAAATGAATGGAAGTTAGCAGGAACAGTTTTATTTTAGAAAAGCATTTTAGAAACAATTTTGAGAGGGTGGGTTGCCAGCTACATTCCCCACCCTAATCTTCCCATTTTCTCCCATATCTGGGTAGAGCTGGGACAGGATTTTTTTCTGGGCTTTTTTGTCGTTAAAGCTGAATGAAATTGATATTAACTATCTTTTGCCATTTCTTCTTGAGGGTCATTATAACAAGCATGTCATTTGTATTGATTATTTGCATATGCACTATAACTGTATAGCACATTCTAAGCATATCTGCCCCTCCTCTAATAATTCTGAGCAGAGTACATTATCCCTTGCAGAGTTACAGTTCCTAACAACCCGTAACAAACTACAGTGCAGTACAGAGGGAAAGAACCTTCTTTGAATGTGCTTCAGATGTACACAACACAGCCTAAGAAATACTTGGTTGAAAGTCTCTTTCTACCACTTCCAAAATTTCCTACTTCAGAGGGAAGCCTGGGAAATTACGCGGTGCACTTTCAGCAAGAGATAACTCCACAGGAAAGAGGTAGTGTCGTCTCATGATTGGAAGACATACTGCAGCCTTCGCAAATGGGTGCATTCCAGCTTTGATGGACTACAACTTCCACAATCCATCATCATTGATGGATGATGGAGCTGATAGGCACTACAGTCATATAAACATCTGGAGGCCACCATGTTGAGAATGGCTCATACTGCATCTTCCAGATTTGAACCTTGCCCCCCTTCTTTTGTAGGAGCTTAGCTACACATGTTGCCTCCTCCATCATTCTCTTGAATTTATGCAGAACGCTGGTGATGACTCTTTTTTCAGGTGAAGACATGGACGCATCTCCGGTTACACCTGTTAGAACATTCAACAGGAATTTCATACTCCAAGGATCTCTTACACAGAGAACCAAAAAGGAGAGGAAAAGCACTGCCAAGGATAAGAAGGTAAGTACGAAGTAGAAGCTTACAGAGCAACCTGAAGCATAGGAAGCCGGCATAAGTTGATGCTGGTTTAAGTTACCCCAGTTCCAAACTCTTTTCAGGAGTGAGGTTATTGCTAGCTGATCCAGAACGAGCTTGGCAGGAAGAAAACAAGCCTTTAAAATACAGTCTGACTTACACCACCCCATTTGCTAGTATAACTTCTGCTGGGTTGCCAGGTCTTGTGACCGAGTGAAAAGAGGTTTGGAGTAGATGTAATACTCTACTCACCCTCCATAGCACCCCTTTGGGGGCTTATGCAAACATAGATAGATAGATAGATAGATAGATAGATAGATAGATAGATAATTTATTACAGTCTGAGACCAGCTTATAAAACACACTTGGGGGTACAGTCACAGAAGGAAAACAAACAATTAAAACAATGTACAACAATAAACTACCACAGGGAGCTGACCCACAGTCACCCATAAAACCGAGTTTGGGGATTTTCTTAATGAACCAATTTGAGTTGGGAGATGGTCTGCGCCTACAGATCTGTACACAGAATCTGGCGACCATCCGAGTCGTCTTCTGATCTTTGCCTAACAGGAAAAGGTTGAATTTTTGCTTTTCCGGGAGGTCAGCAAGCCTCACCAGTAGGGGATCAATGGTCTTACTACGTGCCTCTTCATAAAAGGGACATCTAAAGAACAGGTGCTCTGGGCTTCTTATATTCCCCAATGAACAGGCGCAAAGTCTCTGAGCGTATGGGACTTTTTAAAAGGCTCCTTCCAGGACCGGCGAGGGCAGAGCCGAGCTTCCAACATAAGCTGCTCGAGGGGGGCCAGCGTAGCCCTGAGATAGCCCAAGGTCCACCTCTCCCAAACTCACTCATCCCATTGGTCCTTGGGTTTGCTGTTTCTCTCCCAAAACCCAGATCTTAAGAGGGAAAAACCCCAAAACGTTCAAACTTCATTGCAAGTTTTGAATTCTAAAATTCGTTTACCAATGAAATGTATTGAATCAAGCAGGAACTTCATGCTGCGACTCAAAAAAACACGTGTGTATTTTTAACACCATCATTTTTGTGATACGTCATCCTGGTTATAAAATGACTTCAAAATCTCAGCTTCTAAATTAAAAATTTTCGAACTTCAAAGCCAAAATTGAGTTTTAGAAATGAGTAACCTGTTAAGCCTAAATTACAATTTTTGTTCAGCTTTGGGAAGAACAGCGAGGTCTAACTGACCAAGAGACCTTTGGAATAACCCTTTCGCCATTGTGGACTTTGGATCATTGAGCCTGTAAATAGTCTGATCCCATGAGTTAAATAATTGCCTGTTAGAAGTTTTGCTGTATATTTATATTATTTCGTTATCAAATTTAATGTTTCTTTAATTCTGTATTTCCCCTTTTTAGGAACCAACAATAGGGTCTGCTGTAATGTACTAGAATTCTAGAATTCTACTGCCATTAACACACTGCCTGAGGCTACACACGCGAGTGCCTTTATATAACAGCCATTGTATACATCCAATAAAAAAATGGACCCTCAAGAACCCACAATGCCTCCGTAATAGGGCTTTGCTTGGATACCTCACTGAGAAAGCTGTTCAAGTCTTCAGCATTGTGGTCTGCTGTTGGAAGCTCTGCCTTAAAGTTCTCATGAGACTCCAAAAAGGACGTCGAGTTTCATATAAGCAAGGCTCCATGTTTTAAGATGCACTCCCCCCCTCCCCACATTGTCAACTGTTCTAAAATTTGTTGTCTTTAAAATACAGTATGGTTTGTATTCCTAATTCATCCGTTAACGTCAGCCAATATCCCACGTGTAGATCAAGGAAAAACTCAAGCCATCCACCCCGTCATCCAGATTTGCTGGGACCTTACTGTTCACACAGTCATAGTCATGTATGTATTGTTGAGCAATAAGAGGAACTCCAAAAGTAACTGGGTAAATCACAAAGCAAATGCTGGAAAGGGATGGCCACTGGGGAGCTCAAATGGGAGGGAAGCATTTTTTCGTTTGTGATCTGTGCTTGCCTTCCATGAGTGTTGTAAGTGGAAGATATGGGTGCTTCCAGATATGAGCTTTATAAATCTAAAAGGTAGCTCAAATTCGTTTTTTTATGTGCACACTATTGTCAAATTAGCTTCCATTTCCCCCCAGTTATGGACATCTGTTGCTATTCAATTATTAGCCATTCACAGAGCTTGAAATAATGCATCTGTGCTGAGCCTTTTATGTCCCTGCCATCAAACCCCCTCCCCCACCACAGTTCCATTCTGAGCGTATGTGCAGGTACTTTTGTGCATTCATTTAAAAAAAAAATCACCAGAAGTGCTATTACCAGCCTTTATTTATCTTAATTCACAACAGGAAACAGAGGTTTGTACTTTCTTTTTCGGGGTGGGTGGGCTTGGGGGGCAGGAATCAATTTCCATTCATTTGTTTTTTCCATAATGATAATAATAATACTGAGGTCTTTTGCAAGAGTGATACTTAGCTAAATCAATCCGCTGTTTGATTTGGATGCAGCAGTATCCAAAACAATTAATAATGTAATACTTTGCAGACCCCTGTAACCATCAGCGGCATAAACAAACAGTCCCCCAACCAAAAGAACAGCAGCACATCAGCAACGAAGAACTGAAATGCTCATCCAAAGACCTCTGTGTGTTGAGTCAGTAATTCCCTGCATGTACTGTTTGAGGATCTTGAGAGAGCAGCTCCTCCAAACTGGGCTGTTGAAATTCGGACATGCCTTCCGCATGTGGCAATCTGCAGAAACAGGCACACTCGTATTGTTTGGGCCATGGCCACCAGAAACGAAATGGCTAGGTTGTGCTCATGTGAGGAGCACACTCAGAGGTAGGAGTGTGATGGTAGAGGCTGTTTACCAATACACCAACTCACACCTAACAAACCACTGGGCTAAAGAACTTTCACACCAGCAATGGCTGTGCATGTCATGTTCAATGAGGTATTTTACCTTCCATGTTAAGGAAATCGGGGTGTGTGTGTAGAAAAGGGTATGGACTGGCATTTTGATGACAACCGTGTCAGGCAGATGCTGGGCAAACCTTGTGTTCATGAGCAGTCCTGATTCCACAATAAATTCCTATCTCGAAGCACCCTATATTTGCTTGTTAAATGAACTTCCCCCTGGATGAATTATAAATCTCTCCCATTCTCAACAAAAGGCACGTGCAGCTGAAATCAGTCCTAGTCTTTCCACTGCTAGAACTGGTCTCCGAGTCTGTAACTTCAGAGCCTTTCCTAGAATATAAGATTCAGATTAATGCACATTCACTTCACCTTCAGTTACAAAAGTGAGCTAGCCATAAAGTGTAGGTGATCACCCTAGTATGAGACTATATATATATATAGGTACTTTTAGAAGTGTGTGTTTGCAGTTTAATGATCAGATTTTGATAGTCCCTCGATTGAGAGTCTATTATTGATTCCTTTGTTCCCACCAAAGTGTGCGGAAGGGGCTTTTGGAATCACTGGTCCTTTTTAGAAAGTCATAATTTCAGTGGATGGTTCTGTTTCAGGGCTCTCAACCCCCACAATCTAGACAAGTGAGGTCCATCAATCAGTCTGTACTGCTTACTATGTGCTCATTATGGCTGACTGGTGCTGGGACAGAATCATTTAGTGGCTTTAACAGTTGATTTGGTTGAGTATGTGAGCTAAAATCCAGGCAGCAACACTGGGCACATTAGAATGCGTCTGAACAGCAAATAGGTTTGTTGCTGCAAGCCCTACTGTGGTCAGGACACTGTGTACAAGATTGCAGCCTCGTGCTCTTTCTCTGATAATCTTCGTACAACTAGCAACCCAGGTTCTATGCGACAAATGCTAACACATTAGAACCCCCACGTCACTCATAAGCATGCATTAAAAGGCTAGACTTAATGCCTTTACCACTCTTTAATTGTAAGAATAGAAGATTGGTTAAAACAGATTCTGGCTGCAATCCCAGGGAGTAAATCCTACTGAGCTTAATGTCACTTACTGCTGAGTAAACAGGCTTAGGATTGCACTACAATGGAATTGCGTACCTGCAACAATGTTAGTTTCATTACTTTCGTTTGGGTTTGTATATTCCTAGGCCCTTATCTAAAATCCCTATCCACATTCACTCCCTTTTTTAAAATGCTGCAGACAAAATGATGCTATTATATACATGCATGAAATTCTTACTAAGTTTTATAAAACTTGACTATTCAGATGGCAGGGTTTTTTTCTGCAGTATATAAAAAAATCCATATAGTATATGATCAAATAAACTAAGCTACTTAACTAAAGTAGGGGTCTAATACAATTGTGTCGGTTTCCATTCACACCACTATTTCTGTACTTGTCCAAGATACATTCCTAGATTCTTGTTTCTGCAGGTCTGTGTGTGTTAACGAAATGTCAATAATGATGGCTGGTCTACATAATTGTCCAATGATATTATTAGCTACTATTGTGTATGTAATATTCAATCCAACATGACTAATTTTAATAGATAACTCTTTGACTTTTGTTCTGTTGGTGTGATATAAAACAAAACTGAGTTTGGAATAGAATGTTTTCCATAAGAGGCATGAGAAGCAACTACTGTGTTCAAATGTTAAACTGTTCAGTCATCTTTGACAAAAATGTGTACTTGTAGACATTGCAAAAAAAAAAAAAAGTCAAATCCCTGCCTGCTGTATGGCATTTCAATTTTTACAAAGGTTTACCTGTGCCAAATGTGCAAAGATTTAATTTACCGTTTTAAAGAAAACCATAAAATGTATATGTTATAGCACACAAATAATTATTTTGTCATCCAGTGAGTTCAATCCTTAGTGTCAATATTTATATTTAGATTTTTATATATATATAAATGAAGAATATTTTAATGGTTAAGATAATATGATTCAGTCTGAGTGGAACTTAATGCTTGCCTTGTTGTTGTTATCTGCATTTTTGCCAGGAATTATTGTGAAGAGAAATGATATGAGAGTAAAACAAATGATTTACGGAAAAATACGTGGTTTTTAGGGGCCCTGATTGATACAGAAAACATGTAATGTACTCAGTATGTTTGGATTTGTATATATATATATTGCTGACCAGATGTATGTATGGGATTTAAGGCCAGCTATTACAATACAGTATACGCTCTAGTAGTAGATGAACCTGCTGCTTATACATTCCTATCGTATGTTGGAGGACTGCATTGACCTGAGAATGCTTCCAGCCATGCCCTAAGGAGACGTCCATCTCAAAGAGAACCAGGCCACAGCCCAATACATGGAGAACTAGTAGAGACTTGTACAACATGCTTCCCATCCACATGTTTTTGTTATGTCCCCTCCATTAATCCCAGGCTATGGATCTGAGTTTGACAGAACCCCAAATCTCAAGTGGCTCTCCGTATGGGTCATTCCATCAAGTGATCCAACTTTTTTTTAACCTCATGTCATCCAATTTTCTTAACATTTTGTACACTTGTTGAATGACCGGTTCCAGTAACCAACTCCAGTTCATGAGGTATCGCCTTGCTTTGCCGGTGCCGATGAGATATGCAGCCAGGCTGCTGTATTGGTAACAGCCTAAAAGCAGACAAGAGTTCAGATTTCACATCTTTCTTTCTTTTTAATAGTGACCGTTACATAATGCTTTTATCAATGTTGTTTTCATTCATTATAACACACTGTGAAATATTGCAGGAGATGATGCAACCGATAACTTTTTATACAACTTACTTCAAGTGCATATCTTTTTGGTCGAACTATCATAGAATTGTAGAGTTGGAAGTGACCGCGAGGGTCCAGCGCCCTGCAATGCAGGCATCTTTTGCCCAGTGTAATAGTAAAATTATCCCAGTTAAGCAAGAGTGACCACTGCTTCCTGTGCATACAAATGGGTACCCCATGGAGTAAAGTCCCCTTGCATCCAGTTTCTGGTAATGTGTGTATTATGGCACATGCTGTATGGACCATCATAAACAGCTCTCATGGTCAGCTCTGAGACTGTTGGTCTCCTGACTAAGGTAATGGGGTGGAAGATGGGACTGAATTTGTGCTCACTACACGAATTGGACGTGAATTGGATTCAAGATTTTGAATCTTAAGTACATGCCATTTGCACACGAAATAAGTACAGGGCAGCAAATCAAGACCAGGCAAATGAGCATGGGTGTGTAGAAAGGAGATGGCACTTAAAGTGAAAAAAAGAAAAGAAAGTTTGTTTCTGTTAAGTATAATGAGCAGAAAGAAAGTCACCAGCCATCATCATCTGCTTCTAGTGCTGCTTGTTTTTGTAAAGCAGTCAAGATAAGTTCCAGGTTTCTGCTTCTAGACCGCAGATTATTCCGACCGAACTTCAGCTGCCTTTTCCCAAACCGGCCAATGGGTCGAACTCCACGCCCCACATACCAAAATGGATCAATCTCAGGACCTGGAATTCAAAGCAGTTGGTGAACATAGACCTATCAACCCATTTATCGGTTAGCAATGTTTGGCTTAGCAATGTAAATCCCCTGGTCTCTTGGAAAACACTCAAAGGTTTGTCGCTATTGACAGACGGTATATAAAACAAACCCAAGGGAAGAACATGCCTTCAATATTTTTTACCAATAATGCATATCATAAAAGGGATAGTATCAACAAGAGTCAAAGGACAGGTGATATATTCACTATGCAACTTGAAATGGAAATCAAGACTGCACATCACCACCATGTGGCACTTTGGAATGGCTCCAGCACAACCCGGGATGATCCGCAGCTGTCCGAGCCCAGATCCGGGCCCCAAACTGAATCAAGGTGTTGCACATTGATTAATTAATTTAATTAAGCCCTGCCTGTGTCTCCTCCCTGTGCCACCCAGCCTCCACCCACTTTGACAGCCCCAGATTACTCCAAGTGAACTCAGTGTGACTTGGGGCTGCCTCAACTCACTCCAGCCCAATCCTAAAGCAACCCACACTGGCCTAATTGGATTCAGGATCTGGAATTCAGCCAGAGTGGTTCCACAATCCTGTTGTTGATAGATGCATTGTGGTGAGACTAAACAACTTACAGCCCGGACAAGACCACTCTCTCACCTGATTCAACACAGTTCCCTTGCCTAGCCTACTTGCAGTGCCCTTGAGGTGTGTATATTAGTAGTAGTGGCTGAAACAGATCTTTGGTGGGGCAGAGAAGGAGGTGAAGAGTCCCACTGTCTTCCATAGGGCATTGCCCGTCCCTATGACTTGCAAGACCAGAATAAGTGATGCACAAATTGCAAAGCAAATACAGAGAAAATGGTACAAAATGAGAGAGGAATTTGCCCAATTTGCAGCGCAACTACAAGTCACAGCACTCAGCATTGCTTGAAGATGAAATACATATAGGTCTGGGTATTTTAGGGCTCCTGTATTTTCTTGTTTGTTTTGTTATTTAAGGGCTTTGCATTTTGGGGGCCAGTACAGAAGAATCTATAGCAGCTTGCTTTTTACTTTCTCTGTAAAATACCTAGGATTAGGGGCAGATGAATCTATCTATTTTATGTCCATCTCTCTCACACAGACTTTACTCGTAAGTCAATTACATGTCCACACTAATTTGCAATGTTTACCCCCCCAAAAAAAAAACCTTACTCAAATACTTATTTAAACTCCCAAGAACTATATCACAATATTTGGAGAGTTGCAACATCTAAGTCCCAATGCAGATATTAGTCTGCAAAAGGCAGTTCAGGACATCTGGTACAGAAACTTGCAAAGATGGAATTTCTCATGCATCTCAACCGCAAATTTCCATAACATTTAATGGAATGAGTCTTTATGCTTTGCAGAAGTTAGTTTTGTCCCTCATGATCTTCACCTTAATTGCCAGAAGACTCCCTGCTCCCCACAGACTGTTCATTGAGAACAAAATAACAACCCAAACTGGCTTAAGGTAGGCTTATTTCATGGTTCCAGAGTTTATGTTTCACTCATTCAGTTCCTTGTTATCATTTCCTTCTATAATAACCAACTTTTCATTAGTAGCAAAACTGGGCTATCCAATAGTAAATTTGTTTGGCTATTTTAAAACTCCTCAAAATGGCTCTGTGAGCTTCGAAAACATAAGGAATCTTGAGAGCAGTTGAGCCACAGACTGCTGAGAGCATTGGCTGAGGGAAGATGGGATGAAAAATGAGAAGGAGCTGTTGACCTGGCTCAAACCCTTTTAACAGCTTACGGTAAGTACCCTGGAGGTGGAATTATAGTTGGGCAAAATGCAAGACAGGAAGTTAAAAACTTCCTCTTCCTACACTCCTAATTTAGTCCTGCTAGCATCATTCTGACATTTCACACAGACCTAACATGACCTTTAAAAGGACGCGGGTGGCGCTGTGGGTTAAACCACAGAGCCTAGGACTTGCTGATCAGAAGGTCGGGAGTTCGAATCCCCGTGACGGGGTGAGCTCCCGTTGCTCGGTCCCTGCTCCTGCCAACCTAGCAGTTCGAAAGCACGTCAAAGTGCAAGTAGATAAATAGGTACCCGCTCTGGCGGGAAGGTAAACGGCATTTCCGTGCACTGCTCTGGTTCTCCAGAAGCAGCTTAGTCATGCTGGCCACATGACCCGGAAGCTGTACGCCGGCTCCCTCGGCCAATAAAGCGAGATGAGCACTGCAACCCCAGAGTCGGTCACGACTGGACCTAATGGTCAGGGGTCCCTTTACCCTTTAACACGACCTTTGAAATTTGATTTTTAAGTAAAAGCAAAAGAGTAAGAATATGAAAAGCAGAGAAGTTGCTACTCACTTCGGTTGTCAATCTGGTGTTTAAAGTAGCTTCTTTGGCCGGAAGTGAAACTGACTGATAGAATCAGCACCAAGATGTAGACTGTAATCAGTTTTGATGATTTGGGTCGAGGACAAAACTGATACGGAGGAAACCCCAAGGTAAGACCACACATGATGAGTCGTCTCTAGAAACCTGAGGCATAAACATGGAAAAGAAAGAATAAGGAGAAATATACCAGCTTTCAAGAAATTATAATGCATCATTGAGAAGGAGGAAAGTCACCAACTGGCAATTGAGAGCTGCACACAAAGCTTAAAAGGCTTAAACAGAACCAAATAGTCCATATTTGTGAACTAATTCACTCATCAATACATAACATAGTGTGGTACAAGATTATTAAGTGCCAGCCCCGCTCTCTCAATGGAGTCATTGCCAACTGTTATGGTCCTGTGTTAATGACACTTCTCCTTTCTTCATTGCTGGAACTACTATCCAGCTGAAGAATTCGACATATAAATGCCTTCTCCTTCAGTTTAATTGCCCTAATCCCACTCTCATCATGGTTTACTAGACCCTCTGGGTTTGACCACGCACAGGTCTAAGCAAGGTTTCTGCGCTTTCTAGGCATGGGTCTGAGTGGTTCTGCCATCCCCCACCACTTTCCCAAGGGAAATGCACTCTTTAGTGCTAAATTGGAACAAACGGCAACCCGCAAGAAACCCGATTGCCGTTTGTTCCGATTCAGCACTAAAGAGGAGGTATTCCCAGAGCAAAGCGGTGGAACAAATGACGGTGTGGCTAAGCCCATTGTAGCTGGTGGCATCCCTATGGACAACAAAAGATGTACCCAGCCAGTGCAATGGGGCCCAGAGGAGTGTTGCCATTTGGATTGATTTATTTATGCTGGTCACACCATACATTGAAAGCCCTCTTTTACACTGTAGCGGCTATGGCTTTCCACAAACAATCGTAGGAACTGTGGTTTCTTAAGGGTGCTGAGAATTGTGGTGCCGTGAGGGGTCTCCAAACAACTCCCAGCAGCCTTAGCAAACAGGAACACACACAGTTTGAAAGTTTCCATGTGGAATCCATTATTTGCATTGTTTATGTCTCTGAGAAAAGCGGGGCATGAAGAAATAAATATGTACACTTTTAAAAAGTTAAATCATGAATGTGTTATTTCTTTGACTGCTGGCTAAATAGAGATACTTCTTTTAAAAAAGAAAAACAGTTCAGGGTTCATCTACTGCTGAATCAGACCAAGACTATCTAGGATGTCAAGAATTCTGTTTCCAAACAGTCAGATGCCTTCCAAAGTGTACAAGCAAGGGATTTAAGGCAACCATTCCCGTTGCCTGAGGCAAAGGAGAAGATAACTCGCTCCCCTCCTTTCATGGTCAGAACACCTCATGCCCGCCAATATTTCTCTGATGAAAATAGGGACTTCCTATTCCATTATAATAATAATTTTATTATTTACACCCCATCCATCTGACTGGGTTGTCCCAGCCATTCTGGGTGGCTTCCAACATATAAAACAAAATATTAAACATTTAAAAAGCTTGCTCTGTCTATATAACCTGCGCCTGCCGATTTCAGTTCATAAAAATCATAGAGTTGGAAGTTACCGTGGGGTCATCTAGTCAAACCCCCTGTAATTCAGGAATCTCAACATATAGTTCCCCATCCAGTTTGAAACCATAACAGACCCTGCTTAGCTTGGCAAATGTGCTGGCAGTTTTATTGCTGCGCCAGGCCTGCGGGAATGAACACCTGTTCTACATATGCTCAGAGGCACTCTCTTTATTTTCCCTCATTTCTAGTTGGGTTTTTGGTTGGGGGAAAAGGGGGGGAAGGAAAGAAAAAGGTATTCATATCTTGGTACAAGTGCCGTGGGTGCCAGCACAAGATGGCTGCTGTGGACAGCAAATAAACAAACAAATAAAAATGGTGGCAATACTGTATAGTGGTGAGTACCCTGGGGGAGGGGAAACCTCGCTACTTATTACCATATTTCACACTTTCACCTCATAAAACAGCTCTATGGCTGCCTTCAGATGTCTTCTAAAGGTTGTAGAGTTACTTACCGTATTTTTCGCTCCATAAGACACACTTTTTTCCTCTTAAAATCTAAGGGGAAATGTCTGTGCATCTTGTGGAGCGAATGTGTGGTCCCTGGGGCTGGGGGGGGGGACCTGGGCTTCCCCCGCCAGCCCTGATCTGCTCTTTGGGGCTGGGGGTGGGGGAAAAGCCAGGCTTCCCCCGCCAACCCCACAAGCTCCTGAGCAGCTCTGGGGTAGCCTGCGAAGCCTCCGCAGGGCAGCAGGGAGCCTTCATCCTGCTGCCCTGGGGAGGCTTCGCACGGCTATCCATGGCTTTTGCAGAAGGTGGGGGAAGGGACAGAGCGAGGCTCTCTCACTCCCCCCACCTCCCGCAAAAGCCCCCAAGAGCCGCATTTTCTTTCTTTCTTGAATTCTCCCCCCCCCCAAAAAGTAGGTGCGCCTTATGGTCAGGTGCGCCTTGTGGAGTGAAAAATACGGTATCTCCTTGGCTCGGGGGTCGCATAGTTCCATACACTCCAACATTTCTCTAATGAAAATAGGGACGTCCTAAGGAAAAGCAGGACATTATGGGATCAAATCAGAAACCAGGACAGCGTCTGTATTTCTGGGGCTATACCTGGAAAATAGGAACATTTGGGGGTTCTGACACCTCATCCCTCTACAATATGCACTAACTTCAGGACTGTGCATGCAAGCATCACCTCGGTCCCTTAACCCACAATCCCGTGCATGTTTACTCGGAAGTAATTCCTCGCTGCAACCAGTGGTGTTTACTCCTTAGTAAGTGTGCACAGGATTCCAGTTACTGAAGGACATCAGAAGGACAATCCTCCACACTCATCGATTAGCCAGTGGAATAGATATGCTTGCACTTCTCAATCCCTTCCCACTTACTTGAGGTGGTGAATTCGCTGGAACTATTGCCACTAAGAGAACAGGGCGCTATCACAAGATCAGACTTTCTGGCTACAAGATTTACACCTGATTATTTTCAGCAAACTGTGCTGTGCATTTTACTCTGTCAGCTGTGAGGACCTTTAGGAGATGACTTTTTAAGCCTGCTGGGCAAACAGTGAGCAAGACTGTTTTGGATATCAGGCCTTAACTATGAATGTTGAACTTTTAAGGGAGGTGGGAATCTACTGCTGCACATGATTACCATGAGGCACAGACAAATGCCACAGAAAACCAAGTGTGCAAAAACCACCTTTCTATTTCCAATGTGGGTAAGGTAAAGGACCCCTGGTTAAGTCCAGCCAAAGGCGACTAAGGGGTTGCAGCGCTCATCTTGCTTTCAGGTCAAAGGAGACAATGTTTGTCCGCAGACAGCTTTTCGGGTCATGTGACCAGCAGGACTAAACTGCTTCTGGTGCAACAGGACACCGTGACGGAAACCAGAGAGCATGGAAACGCTGTTTACCTTCCTGCCGCAGCGGTACCTATTTATCTACTTGCACTGGCATGCTTTCGAACTGCTAGGTTCGCAGGAGCTGGGACAGAGCAACGGGAGCTCACCCCTTTGCGGGGCTTCGAACCACCAACCTCCCAATCGGCAAGCCCCCAAGGCTCAGTGGTTTAGACCACAGTGCTACCCGCTGTGGCTTATTCCTTATCAGTGGAATTTAGGAATAAGCCAATCAGTGAGGAGGGATCACATTTTAGGGGTGGGATCCTATACAGACTTACTCAAAAGTAAACACCATTGAACTAGCTGCCTGAAGAGCTTCGTTAAGATCGAACAGGTGGGGTAAAATTATGAATAAGGCTGTTATCCTAAACACACTTAGCAAATAAAGTTCACTGCTTGCAGTGAGATGCATGGTACTGCACTGCACATAAACCTTAGAGCTGCTTGGGCTATAAAAATAATATACACTCCCAAAATCAAATAACTGGGAAGCAGATCTTTGTTTATACAGGTAGACTTGCAGGAAAGGGAGATCACCACAAAAAGGGGGAAAGGAGGAAAATAAGAATAAACAGTCTAACTTGGCTGCCTTCATACCTGCCCACAACAAATAACATGGTTTAGACTTCTTTCTTTCTATTCAGTCCGTCTCAAAGGACAGAAGCCTTTCTGCTGCTTTTTCTCTCCCTCCCAGGAACCCAGAGAAGAGGAATGGGCAAAGCGAGAGCATCCCACTTACCTGCTTCCTCAGGGGCTGCTCAACAGGTGACCAATGCTCCAAGCCAACCATAGCTAGACTCTTTATAGATCTGGTCGTGGGGAGGGGAAGAGGGGAAATGGATGAGGACACGTCAGCTGCATCAATGAGCAACATTTAAATACAGGGACATGCATTCTAGTAGTGCTGTTTTAAAAGCAGATCAAGAGGCTAGCTGGAAGTGGTGTTGACAAAGTACGTGTTGGGAGCACTTTATTAGCAAGGAACAGTCAACTTTGGCAAAGTCCTCAGCCACCGCCGCCCAGAAAGGGGCAGCAAGATTCTAGAGGATGAGTTATCCTTCTGCTCGATTGATCTTTTCAGAGCAAGAATGCTGTCCATCGCTCCCAGTAGTGTGGATTTATTTTTTTTACATAGTTTACTTGTTCAAGAAATGTATTAGCTACCTTTCAGCCAAAGCTCCTGGTTCAGAGCAGCTTGTTAAAACAAATATTTATATTTTCTTTAGGGTTACACTTATATCTTCCAAGGAACTTGAGGTGGTGTACCATCAGTGTTCCCCAACCTTGGGCCTCCAGCTGTTTTTGGACTACAACTCCCATCATCCCTCGCTAGCAAGACCAGTGGTCAAGGATGATGGGAATTGTAGTCCAAAAACAGCTGGAGGCCCAAGGTTGGGGAACACTGGTGTACATGATTCTCCCCCTCCCCATTTCATTCTCACAACAACCCTGAAAGGTAGGGTAGGCTGAGAGGCAAGATGCAGGCAGAAGATACTCCCAGTTCTTCCCAGAGATGCCAAATGCTGAACCTGGAACCTTCGGCAGACAAAGCAGATGTCCTGCCATTGATGTATTCCACATACCTCTTTCTCAGCCCACCTGTGACAACTGCTCACAGCTCACCCTTAGCAGTGGGGCAGCAACTGGCTATGTTCCACTTCCCTAACTTAAGAAGAGAATCATTCTCAGGTTGTGGAGTGTGTGCTTTAAGGAAGCCATCACCCAACACATCGAGTTTGCCTAATTGATGAGCCATCATCTCCCTTCAAAGACTGGGAGTCACAATGCTGCTTTCTGAAGATGACCGAGTCAATAATGCAGATCAGCCCTGTCTTCTCCATTTCTTACCTTCAGAACATTTTCTTTTGTACTTCAGGAACAAAAGGGTGAACATTTGCGACTCAATATTTAGACACAGCAGCCTTGTTAATTGCATACCCAGGCACACATGAAGGGCAAAGCCACGTATTGCTCAGCAACTGTCTAAAGTAGCTGCAAAGCTCCCCTCTCTCAGAAGAGGACAGGTTGCGTCAAAGAAGGAACTGCTTAAACCTCTCCTTCCTGGCACTGTCCCCTAAAGAGACTTTGTCACATACAGTGCCTCCTGTACCACTCTCAAAAAAGTTTCAGTAAATATCCCCTCAAAAATCCACAGCAAAGTAAAGTGGGGAAGTATAGACCTTTAAAATGTGCCCTTGTGCATCCCAAAGCTTCTCTCTTGCCCCAGCACAGGAAAAGACCCCATGTTTAGTAAGTTAAAATTAGGTTTACTTACAAACTCTTCAAAGACCAGGTTCATGTGCCTTTTCTTACATCAGTCAGAAAGGTGGCACAGGCAGTAAGTTCAGGCATAGGCAACATCAGTCCTCCAGATGTTTTGAGACTACAATTCCCATCATCCCTGACCACTGCTCCTGTTAGCTAGGGATCATGGGAGTTGTAGGCCAAAAACACCTGGAGGGCCGAGGTTGCCTATGCCTGGTTTAGTTCCAAAGTGTGAAAGTTCCTAAGTTATTGGTTTGGAACACAAGAATGGCTTGTGAGAGCCATGCGGCTGAGCTGGAGCAACCAGCTTAGCCTCTTCACACGCTGAGTTCATCAGGTAGACTGAAGGGAGCAAAGGCATGGTTACCTTCTTCCCAAGGTGAGCTAAGCCGGGCAGGACAACTGGTATTAACCCCTTCATGCATTAATTATACTTCAGCGTGTTGGTTATATGAGGATGGCTATCCCACAGATTGGGCACCCACCTTCCCTTCTGTACTGAACAGAGGAGAGGGGCAAAGTGCTTTTCTATGTGAGGAAGTGTGGCGGTAGCTGATTTCCCCCCACTGATGGGGCAGCCATTTTGTGTTACTCCATACACTCTACAGGAGCCATTTTGTAGCAGGCACCAACGGCACTTTCTCAAAATCCCAAATGTGGTCACTGGCAACTCAATATTTGAGTTGGCATAATGTGTGGTTTGCTGCTGAGCAAAGTCTTTCACATTACTGGAAATGTTACATATATACTTTTAAAATAGGCTTCCTTGGCTCCAGTTTATCCTGCACCCATTCTGCACACCACACCCCCAAATTACTTGTGAACTTTCCTTACCAACTTATTTGTAGCCTATTCTTACTCCAGCCCAATGAGCCCAGAGGAATCAGCTTCAGGAGAAAGTGAGAAAGCAGAGAACATAGGAGAGAGTTGGAAGCGGTGGTAAAGGGGAGGAAGAGGAAAAAAGATTCCTCAGTAGGAACTAGAGTCTAGTTACTAGACCCCAGAAACACCCCTTTGCTTATTCCAAGGAAGTAAAGCTGACACAGATACCTCGGTTTATTCATGTTCACATTTCCCTGCTGCATGCACTTCATTCAATGGGTACCATAAAAAACACAGAAGGCTAAAATAGGCAAGCTTTTTGTCTCCATTGACGTACTGTGTTGTACTGAGACGCACAAAGTGGGTTTTTTTTTTCTAAAGCACTACTTCAGCTTGGAGGCTGTGACTTTTATAGCTTTCTCTTCGTGATTGGAATGCTAACACTGCGTTCTCATCACTGTCAGGCTGAACGGACAAAATGACCAGCCTGGCGAGTGATGCCATCGATTACTATTTTTTTTCCTAAAAGAGAGAAAGCAGACTGGTCACCAGCAAGTTGCTGTTCCTTGCTGGAGCTCTCAGAATTAGCAAACTTTTTTCCCAAATGTTTTTATTGATTTTCCACATTTATAACAAATATAACATATAAAACACACAAAACAAAACACATTACAATAGTAAGAAAGAAAAAATAAATAAATAAAAACAAAAAGACATATTCCTTCTCATATTCATTTTAAATTCCATTGTTAAGTGACTTCCTCAAATCCCCCCTAACTGAATTTTGTTATATCACCTTTTAACAGTTCTCCCAAACATCTTTCTATATAATTAGTTCCTTCAATTTACTATATAATAATAATAATAATAATAATAATAATAATAATAATAATAATTTATTTATACCCTGCCCATCTGGCTGAGTTTCCCCAGCCACTCTGGGCGGCTTCCAATCAAGTGTTAAAAACAATACTGCATTAAATATTAAAAACTTCTCTAAACAGGGCTGCCTTCAGATATCTTTTAAAAAGAAGATAGCTGCTTATTTCCTTCACATCTGAAGGGAGGGCGTTCCACAGGGTGGGCGCCACTACCGAGAAGGCCCTCTGTCTGGTTCCCTGTAACCTCACTTCTTGCAATGAGGGAACCACTAACTCTTTTCTATTCAACTCTTTTCTTATTGTCTTAAATCCATATTACTATACCACATTCTTCTTGTAATCCTAGGCCTGTTTAGTACTTTCAAGACAGAATTAGCAAACTTGATAACTGTTTGTAGCCTTTCCTAGGTTTTCCGCCACAACACCCGAGTTCTTGCCAATTTGGATGTTATGCACCTCTGGAAGAAATAGGGATGGTCCATTTGGTAAAGCCAAATGATAGTGTCTTCTTTGCACATACATGATATGAAATTCTTTAGATAATAACTCAGTCAACCAACCAACCAACTCATCATTTATCAGCCTGATCATAGCACTTAACAAAATGCAAACGAAGGCCTACACTACAGTCTTCAGTTGTCCCCAAAAGACGAGTAAAATAAAATCATACATAAAAGAAACCACACAATGGGTGGTATTCATCTAAATTATTGCACAAGCAGAATGAGTTCCAATTGTGAAAGGGCACTTGCCCCCCCAATCATGCTCCCCCCATCCCCATATTAGTTTCAGAGGGGGGGGGAGGGACCCAGAACAGTTTTAGGGGGTGTGGAGGAGAAAAGGAGAGACGGAAAAGTTGAATTATGCAGTCGTGCTGATGGAACCCTCCCCTTAGCACTACTTTGAATACAACCCAAAGAAACGGTCAGCTGTCTTTATAACAACGTCATATGTGTGCATAAAGCAAAACCTACATAGTTTCTCCACCACAAAGTAATACCATTTCCCCCTGTAGTTACCCTACCAGCTGACCTCAAGGTTACAACATCCAACCTATTCTATATTTTTTAAAAAAATTAAAAATTCCTCGTCTCACCAATGCCTGCTTTTTGTATCATCTTGACCGATGAAGAGTTCTGGAGAACGTGAAAGTTCGACACAATTTTGTGACTCTCCAATAAATAAATACTCCTCTGCCAAATGCGAAGAACAAAGAGGAAAGCTACTCTTCCTTGGAGGAAAAGGAACTGTGTTGCTAAAGGAGGACAGCTGGATCTGCAGCAGATTCATAATCCAACACTGGGTGGTTTGTAGTGTCCTTTCCCAAGAGAGGCTTGTCTCATCATTTTATATATTCAGTTGCCTTACTTTTTACAGCATTGTTTGCAAGACGTGTTTTCACACTGGGAGCCGTAGAATCGTAGAGGTGGAAAACATCTCAAAGGTCATCTGGTACAATTCCCTGCCGATGCAGAAAATTCACTACTGTGATGTCTCTTCCAGCCTCTGCTTTAAACTTTGCTCATTCTACCATAATTTGCTGTTTAGAAAAGAAAGCAACTGCTTGGGTTGTCAACTAGTTTTGGGGAACAAAGCAGTAAATTATTCCGATTTACATTAAACTGCCCCCCAGTTTACTGTTTAGTTATGAGGGATAGGCAAATCATCACATAAATTTAGCAGAGCATAATTAACGGTTTTTTGCATGTGAATTGGGGGACTCAGGCACACACACAAACACAAATTCTCCGGGTTCAGAGGAAGCACATTTAAAGATTTTTTAAAATGTTTTTTGATAGATGAGCACCACCTAGTGCACAGACTCAGCAGTATAACCTTCATAGCGTTATCATGGACTGGGAGTCAAACATGTAAAGAAGATAGGGAAAGTTCATACCCTCCAATATTTCTCTGATTAAAATAGAGGTGCTCTGTTTAATAGTAATAGTAATAACAACAACAACAACAACAACAACAACAACAACAACAACAATTTTACTATTTATACTCTGCCTATTAAACTTTGAAAAACTTCCCTGTACAGGGCTGCTTCCAGATAGCTCAGGGGTCGGATAACTCCATACCTGCCAACATTTCTCCAAAGAAAATAGGAACGTCCTAAGGAAAAGCAGGAGGTTCCAGGATCCAACCAGAAACCAGACGGTTTCTGTAAATCCAGGACTGTCCCTGGAAAATAGGGATACTTGGAGGGTCTGAAAGATCAGTTGCTAATTCTCAAAGTACAAACTGTCCCCTCTCAAGATGGGCAGTTTCTCAGCTTTCCCAAGATAGGCTGCCAAAGTCAAGAAACAGAAGGAAATGTTTTGAGATTTGCATCATAACTTAGTTTCAATTTTATAAGCCCCAGTGAAGCCCCAGTACCTTATTAAATCAGGGTTCTGGATCTTCAGAAAAGGCAAATAATTTAAGAGAGAATGTGCAGAGTGTCTGGTGCTCACAAATGGGTCACTTCAATCAAACCCCTGCTCCTCAGGGAAGAATTAAAGGTTTCCAAGTCAAAACTCATGATTTCCAGGAAGCTTTGAACTCTATCATCTGTACTCTCTTAGAAATGAAGCACTTCTTTTAAGAAATCAAGCCTGTTCTGGACCAATATAACCTTTCCCATGATTATCAGAGCATCCTGGACAAAGCAGGATATGCTGGATGCGAAGATCCTTGACTAATCGTTGGAAGGAGGCGTACAGAATAGCAGTCTTAACGTCTTATGCCAGCCCCTTATTTGTGAAAACGGCAGTGTATTTTTCCTCAACGTCTTTCCAGTCCAGAAGACCCCGGAAGGGTCTTTCATCTCTGGAGTAGCTCAAGACAGCTTCGTTTAGACTGCAAGGTTATTAAGACTGGGGCTGGGGGGAGCTACTCCATCTTACTGAATGATAGCAGCCTGTAGCTCTCTCGTTGATATAAGGTGCCTATGAACACATAAGAATAACAGCAGACACTGAGCTGTGGGCTGTTAAGGCTAATGGGCAGAACAGTCTTCTTTCTTTCTTTAGCAATCACTTGTAGCCAAGTAAGATTGTCTTCCATGAACACGGTCTTAACAGTGAGTCCGTGAGTGGAGGCCAATTTTGGATCCACACGTCCTCCCACAGTGGAGACATTGGTTTCCGGACGGGAGTTGATCACCCAAACGTGCCTTCCTCTTAGCACGTTTCTCCCTTTCGTCCTGAGTTCGAGCATCTTCAAAGCCCATGGCACCTTTGGTAAAGGCTGTTCTCCAACTGGAGCAGGCCAGTGTTTCCCCGTTGTCGGTGTTTATATTACATTTTTTAAGATTTGCCCCGAGAGAGTCTTTAAACCTTTTTTGTTGACCACCATTATGCTTTCCATTTTTAAGTTCGGAATAGAGTACAGTGGTACCTCAGGTTACATATGCTTCAGGTTACATACGCTTCAGGCTACAGACTCTGCTAACCCAGAAATATTACCTCGGGTTAAGAACTTTGCTTCAGGATGAGAACAGAAATCGTGTTCCGGCGGTGCAGCGGCAGCAGGAGGCCCCATTAGCTAAAGAGGTGCTCCAGGTTAAGAACAGTTTCAGGTTAAGAACGGACCTCTGGAACGAATTAAGTACTTAACCTGAGGTACCACTGTAGTTGCTTTGGAAGACGATAATGAGGCATCCGAATATGACCAGTCCAACAAAGTTGAAGTTGAAGAATCATTGCTTTGACACTGGTGATCTTTGCTTCTTCTGGTACACTGGCATTAGTTCGCCTGTCTTCCCAAATGATGGGACACACAGAACAGTAGACCAGATAGGGCCAGCTCAGCCATTAGCCAGAGTGACACAACAGCTGCTGCAGCAGCCCTTCAAGTGTCCCTATTTTCCAGGGACAGTCCCAGATTTACAGAAGCTGTCCCAGTTTCCAATTTGATCCTGGAAACTGGGGCATCAGAGAAATGTTGTTGGGTATAGTAGGATGTCCCTATTTTCATTAGAGAAATGTTGGAGGGTATGAAGTTATGTGACCCCCTGAGCCAAGGAGATAACTCTACATTAAACCTTTAGAAGACATTTAAAGGAAGCCATAGAGCTGTTTTATTAGCTGAAAGTGTGAAATACGGTAATAAGCAGTAGCCCCCACCCCCCGAGTGTACTCACCACTATACAGCATTGCCACAATTTTTGTTTGTTTATTTTCTGTCCACAGCAGCCATCTTGTGCTGGCACCAACAGGGCTTGTACCAAGATATGAATACTGACACCTCTCTTCCCCCCCTTTTTTAAAAACCAAAAACCCAACTAGAAATGAGGGAGAATAAAGAGAGTGCCTCTGAGCATATGTAGATAGAATGGGTTTTCATCTCCGCAGTAAAACTGCTACCACATTTGCAAAGCTAAGCAGGGTCTGGCATGGTTTCAAATGCGTTGAGATTCCTGCATTGCAGGGGGTTGGACGAGATGACCCCCCCCCCATGGTACCTTCCAACTCTATGTTATTTTATTTTATGAACTGAGATCGGCAGGCGCAAGTTATATGGACTGAGCGTGTTTTCCAGGCTCGGGATTCCTAGTTAGGCAGTGCAGCTTCAGGAGGTTTAGACCTACAGTATTCCTGTTCTTTCCACAAGTTCGCTGGCCACCTACTATGAGCCACACACAAACAATCTCCAGTGAGAATGCCCAGGACAAAGTAATCTTTGGCAATGCCTAGGACCCTTTTCAGGGGACACGGGTGGTGCTGTGGTCTAAACCACAGAGCCTAGGACTTGCTGATCAGAAGGTCGGCGGTTCAAATCCCAGCGACGGGGTGAGCTCCTGTTGCTCGGTCCCTGCTCCTGCCAACCTAGCAGTTCAAAAGCACGTCAAAGTGCAAGTTGATAAATAGGTACTGCTTCAGCGGGAAGGTAAATGGCGTTTCCGTGTGCTGCTCTGGTTCGCCAGAAGCGGCTTAATCATGCTGGCCAAATGACCTGGAAGCTGTCTGCGGACAAACGCCGGCTCCCTCAGCCTATAGAGCAAGATGAGCGCTACAACCCCAGAGTCGTCCACGACTGGACCTAAGGGTCAGGTGTACCTTTACCTTTAGGACCCTGTGTACCATGCACTACGAAGTATCCCTGACTCTGTCAGGAGTAATGAGAGGCTTATGCAATCCATTGTCCTGAGGGATCAGGATGGAATAAGCACAAAGTAATGTGATGCTATTGCGAGGGATGTGCCTGGCCTATAATGTTTGCAAAACAAGGATTTGCTCACTGCCTTGTGCGCATCTTTCTGCCCATTAGTTTCCAGGCCCCATCGCAAGTGCCGGTTTTGACCGATAAAGCCTTAACCTGCACAATACCTCAAGGCCTCTCCCTATATGAACCCACCTGGATCCTACGATCCCTTCTTCGTGCGCCTCCTCCATGAGAGGTCCAGAGGGTGCTGACACGGGAAAAGGCCTTTTCTGCAGTGGCCCCTGTGTATGGAATGCTTTCCCCAGGGAGGTTCGCCTGGTGCCTTCACTATGTATTTTTAGGCTGCAGGTGAAAACATTCCTCTTCATCCAGGCCTTGGGCTGATTAACATCTTATACCCCTTTTTAATGTGTTTGGGGGAGTGGGAGTGGGAAAATTGTGTTGTTTTTGTTTTTATGATGTATTTTGTGTTTCCATCTTGTGAACTGCCTCTGAGATCTACAGATGGAGGGCAGTATGATGATGATGATGATGATGATGATGATGATGATAATAATAATAATAATAATAATTTATTAATTAAGATTAATATAAATAATTTATCATTAATGAAAATATATTTTACAATGTGTATAATTTATATATCATATAATATAATTTATATATAATATGTAACATATAACACATCAATTTATAATCATCCGCAACACGCGTTTGCACACGTCCTGACGTGACATTCGACGGCAAGCACACACAAAAAAAGGCGGTTGGGAGGAGGCGGAGAGCGCCAGAACAAAAACAAAACCCTTTTCCCCCATGCTCGCCGGGAGTTGTAGTCCCTCCTGCGAGCTCCCTCGCGCTCTCCTTTGGCGGAGAGGACTCCGTTTCCCGGCATTCCGCGCGGGGCGGGGGGCCGAATCCCACTGCAATCACGTGCCCCGCGCTTGGGCGAAGGAGAGGCTCCGGGCGAGCGGGCGGCCATTTTGTGAGCGAACGTCGCCGTTAGATCAGCTGCTGCTGCTGCTGCCGCTTCTCCTCTGTCCCGCCGCGTCCGCTCTGCCTGCCTTCCTCGCCGCCCGGGCCTCGCCGGCTGCTTGCCTCCCTCCCTCCCTCTCTTCTCTCTCTCTTTCTCGGCCCCCGCTTCCTCTCGCTGCTGAACCTGAGGGAGCCCCGGGCCAACGCAGCCGCGGCCTTTTCCCCCCGAGCAGCGCCCAGCCACAGAATCGCATGTCCACTATCCAGAACCTCCAATCCTTCGGTAAGAAGCTAGCGCAGGATCGGACGGGGACTGGCGCAAAGGCCCGGCAGCGAAGACGCCCCACCTCCGCCCCGGGCTCCCTCGGTCTTTGGTGGAGGGAAATGGGGCTCGGGGATGCCCTTCCCAGGTGTCCGTTATCCTGGCAGCAGCAAACGGGGTGCGCATAAGGAGGGGGTCCTCTCTTGCCTCCGCCCCCCCTTGCCATCTTCTCCCCCCCCCCCCATGGCAAAGCCTTTGTATCCCTTTGCGCAGCACCCAGGAGGTTGAGATAAATGGGTGCATGGATGGAGCGCGCAAGATTTTTTTTGGGGGGGGGGGGTCCCAGCAGAGACACCTCTTTCCCTGCGCTGCGCCCAGTCCATTTTGTTAAGCTGCAAGGGTTTGCTGCTGTTGGCACGGGTCTTGGTATCTTCCTGCCCCTGGTCTGACAAAGGGAAGGTGAGCTGTGCCAGCCTTTGCCCCCTCTGCGCTTGCCCCCACACCCTTCACCCTCTCTCCTTTCACGCAGAGTTGATTCCTTGCTATGGGGCCGGGACACTTCTGCTTGACCCCTGCTATCTAAAAATGTTGGGTGTTTAGTGGCTTAAAAGTGCCTTCCAGGAGGCCGTGTGTTTTGTGGATGGGAGGCCCAGAGTTCTTCCCACCAGATGTCAAAGAGGAAAACAACCACCGGACTTTTAGAAGACATCTGAAGGCAGCATTGTTTAGGAAAGCTTTTAATGTTTGATGGACTCTTGTATTTTAATATTTTGTTGGAAGCTGCCCAGAGTGGCTGGGTGTAAATAATAAAATATTTGTATTATTATTATTCATTATGGTATCTCTTTAACAGGCTTCTACTGTGTTCTGCTAGTTGGTGGCTGTTTTGCAAACTGGGACTTTCAGTGTAGCTTGTGGGTTTCCCCAAACTTGGGTCACCAGCTGTTTTTGGACTACAGTTCCCATCATCCCCGACCATCAGACCTGCTAGCTAGGGATGATGGGAGTTGTAGTCCAGTAACAGCTGGAGACTCGGCTTTTGGAAACACTGGGCTAGGTTAAACCACTTTATTAACCTTGGTCCATATTGTATAGTCCGCTGTTAAGACTTTGTTTGCTGATGTCTTCAGCAGTAAACTCCTGCTCCCGTAACTGATATCTTTGTGACAAATCAGTTACACCCTCTATATAGTGCAACACCCTCTATATAGCTAGCTAGCCTAGTGCACAAGACCTTACCCACTCACTCACCCGATCCAGCTATTTCCATTTGTTATTACTGTGTTGACCAAATTTGGTTTGTAGCCTACTGTAGACCCTTCCACATTAGTATTGCCAGTTGTTGACATAAAGCTGTACTAACAGCGTATTTCAGAATTGGGATAAAATGCAACCTCCTGGCCAGCAAGGGTGGGGTTAGTGGAGTAGAAGCAAGTCTTGCATCCTCAGCTCTTCTGCTTGCCCTGCCAGGGTTGAAGCTGGGGCAGGGAACCCTTGTTGGTAATGGGAAGAGGCCCAAACTCGGTCTGTTGCTGTCACATGATGGCAGAAGGGCCAACTCTGGATCCAGTGGATTCTGTACCAGCAAGCTCTTCTCTTGTTTCTTTTTCTTTTAGGGAGGTGTGTGTTCTGCTAGCTATCAACAGCAGGAATGTAACACCAGTGGTAGCTTCCACCGACTTGACTTGCTGTTTGAGTGACACATTAGGGTGCCCCTTGCTACTGGGACTTCCTCACCTGCAGCAGGGTTTCGTTGCCAGCAGAAGGACTGGGCAGAGGGACCCCTTTGCCTCAAGGAACCCCCTGCCCCCCTCCCCAGCATTGCGGTTCAGGAATTTGGCTTGCTCTACCCACTTGACATCTTGCAAGCTGTCTGGGCAGCTGAGATCACCAGCCCTGCAGTTCATTCCTGCAGTTCTCAGTGCTATAGTAACTGAGAAACCTTCCTTCTCCTTTCATTTGCTAACTTAATACTTGTATTTTGGGGGGGCGGGCGGGGGGAGAGCTGCCTCGTCGCATGTTCTTTCTTGAGGGATCAATGACTTTGTGCCTATTTGACATTATTCTCCTGAGGAGCATTCAGTCAAGTGATTCCCCCCCCTCTCCAGTCTAGGCTTAGGGGATGTGGAACCTGTCGTGTCCCCCCCCCCCCCCCGATGTTGATGGATTACAGCGCCCATCATCCCAGGTCATGCTGGACAAGCTAATGAGAGATGGGAGTCCAGCAACATCTCCCCCCACCCCCTGGCCTAGGCAAAGCTTTTGTACCTCAGTCTCTCCATTTTCTCCTACCAGTCTTGAGGTGAATTTCTCCTCTATCCAGGGAATTTATCAGGGAATTGTATTTTGTGATATTTCTCTTTCTATGCAAAGAGCCTTCATTTTATCATCTTTGCCGTAGCCATCAGTTCTAAAATTGCACTCCTTGATTTGTATTGAACACAGATACATCCACCTTGCCACGAATAAACTCCCTGATCTGTTGAAAACAGCTTTTTGAAGACGTTTTCATTCGTAGAGGTTTATGCCTGAATTGGATAGGACTTTAGAATTTGTCAATTGGTAAAGGAGGGAAAGGTGGAAAATTGATAATGGTTTTTCAGTGCGGCTCCACTTGGACTTTCAGTTGGGGAATGACAAATAGCTATGAAGGAGTGCAGATTTTGTAGGCTTGGTCTCTGCAGCTAAGGGAGCAGTGGAAGATTCTTTAAGCTAAAATTGTGCCGTATTCTCCCATAATCCACTTTCTGCTTCACAGAACACAGCACCATTTTAAGGAGTTCACGGAGGTAGTCAACCTTTGTCTAAGCTCCGACTGCAGGGAGGGAGGTCATATGACTCGTTGCTCCTCATTCAGAATAAAAACACGAAAGACAATAAGGTGCTCCAGCCCTTCCTACAGCCAGAAGTGTGTCACAGGCTTGTAGCCTCTCAGAACTAGCCTTTGACATATTGGACTTTGTGAACAAGTTGTTGTAACTTTTGCAGTGACGCAGAAGTAGCCTGATGGGAGTTGGAGCCAACGATGCTTATAGGGCCACAGTTTCCTCATTCATGCAATACGATTTGAATGCTAGGGCCATTTGGAATTCTCTGCCTTCCCTCATTGTACAGCTTGTACCCAGTGTTTATATTGGACTTGCCCTTGCCTCCCCTTGTTAACTTGCCAAAGCATTACCTCTAGGTTCATTGTGCAGCTGCAGGGGGGCTCCTATGTGTCAATGGGTAAGCCCAACAGGCCTCTCCAGTGCCTGGTGTGAACCGACAGTGTACCTTGGAAGTGGCCCCAGAATCTCCCCTCTACAATGCACAGGAGTTGCATGGCAGACTGCTGTGGAAGGAGTTCTTTGAAGGTAGATTGACCTTTTCCTCATCCGGGTAGCTGGTTGGCCTAGAAGCAGGGAACTGATCTTCCTCAGATTGAGCCTCAAACAAGGCATAGGTGGAAAAGAGCTTCTATTTTAGTAGCAGGCAAGCAGTGAAACATTGTTTGGAGGAATTGGTGGGTTTGGGAGCATTAGCGGACAAAGGCTAAAATAAAAACCTTGTCACTACCAGGGTGCCTAATGGAATATCAGACTACTTATGGTTGCTGGTATGTTTTTCTCCCCACAGTTAGTAGTCTGTCCTGAATACATTTGTGTTAGAGTATTCCTGGTTAGTGTTTGAGCAAGTTCTCAAGGTGAGATGAAGACTGGGTTAGTCTGTAGTAGAGAATGAGAAAAAGGGCCCAGGTGTGGGCCTTAGAGAGCAGACAACACCCACAGATATGCAGAAATTACCATATGTGACAATATATCACGATCATGTTTGTATTGACATGGTAAAGAATTGCTGCTGCCTGGATTAAGTAGTTTAGAATACTAAGAAGTATGTTTTATCTACCATTTGGAAAAGACATTCAAAATATGTAGGAACTTGAAGGTTTGCATCAGACTAACTCGTGTGGACTTTTCACCCCTCCAGACCCCTTTGCTGATGCAACTAAGGGTGACGACTTACTCCCGGCAGGGACTGAAGACTACATTCATATAAGGATCCAGCAACGAAACGGCAGAAAGACACTAACTACTGTTCAGGGAATTGCAGATGACTATGACAAAAAGAAGCTTGTGAAAGCCTTCAAAAAGGTAGCGCTGTTCTTCTCCTAGGTCCTGAAGTTTTTGTGCTTGAAAGAGAAATGCATGTAAATTAACAATTTCCAGTGGGGAAGTGAAAGATCAAATGCTGCGACAGGCGTGTTAAATGTTCTGGTTGAGACAGCTTTCCAGTATAAGACCATTTCAGATGTTGAATGCACTGACAGGGGCAGCCAGTCTTAACTGAAAAAAAATTAATGTTTGAGCAGTGTGCTGGTCAATTTAGTTGCAGTAACCAGCTTTCATGCTCTTTTCTACAATTGTCACTGTCTAGGAATGGATCCAGACCCTTTAAAATGACTTAAAAGCCACATAAGGAGATATATTGCTGCAAAAGGTAACCAGAAAGTTGTTCCGGGAACAAATAGCTCAGTACCGTGTTGCCTGTTTTTGACAATGCCAATTGTGTTGCGGAGGAGGAATTGATATTTTTGCATCGAGTTCTATTTTGAATATTTAGTTCTATATTTCTAGAACAGTAGTAAAAACAGTTGGGAGACAAGCCTGGAGCAAGGCGGAAAAACTCTGGGAGGTGATACGGGAAGATACCTGAGGTTGGGTGTGGAGTGGAGCAAAACATAGTGTACTCATCTAGTTTGTGGTGGTCAGGTTGTAAGGGGAAATGTGAAGTTGGGCCAGGACATTGATTTAACTCCTGCAGTTGATTTAGGCATTGCTGAGCTCTGCAATTCTAAGCTCCAAGCATCTAGGAACTTCAGCCAAAATCCATCACTAGAAAAGCATATATCTCATTTGCTAGCAAAACCTTTGGAGCATGTCTTCTGAAGGAAAAAAATAATAACCAAAATAATGGACTTTGGTTCTCTTCTGAAAGTGATTTAAACATAATTTGCAACTGGGTTTTTAAAAGCATTAAACCTTTCTTTGTAGAAATTTGCCTGTAATGGTACTGTGATTGAGCATCCTGAATACGGGGAAGTGATCCAGTTGCAAGGGGACCAGAGGAAGAACATTTGCCAATTCCTCCTAGAGGTCAGTCAGCTCAGGCTGCTTGCTCAAATGTTAAAATGCACTCGGAAGCCTATTTAAGCGAGACTCTTTTGACTCTGAACGTAACATAACATGGCAGGGTTGAGTGAGTCACTACCCCTAGCTGTGAGCCATATTGCTGCCTGGACTAAAAGGGGTGAGCTGAGTCATACTGGCGGCAAGGGGGGAGGAGTGCAACAGGCCTGACTTCGGCAGTCGGAGATGTATATTTGAGCAGCTGGATTTTATCACAAGAAATTAACTTAATTAATTGCATAAGGCACTGCTTGGCACTTATCTGAATGTAACCTAAAAGAATGGCTGCTGTAGATCCTCTTGTACCATAGGGGGCACTGGTCCAGGGAGCAGATGTGTTCTTCCAGGCTTCTCTCTTCAGCCCTCGGGACTCTCCCAAGGCCAAACTCACTCCCTGAGTCCACACTATGTACCAGGAGTTGCTCCACTCCCTCCTTGAGTGCTTTAGCCTGCCTGAAACAAGTCCTTGAACAGTAATAATTCTTCATTGGATAGAATGTGTGTGTCTGATTTCCCCCTACCCATGGCTCTCATGTAGCCAACTATAACAGAGGTAAGATTCACCTCCATTGGTCCACTCATTTTTGATTCTGGCTTGCAACCCATAGACAGTTGCACACCAGGATGGCACACCTCAGACCGAAAGGGTCTCTCCCCCCCCCCAATTATACATTGGTACAGTTTCATCTGTATGTTAACTCTTTCTCCATCTGCCTTGGGATTGACAAGTGTGTAACTTCATTTTTGTGTTGGACTTTCAGGTTCTAACTGCTGCGGGCTTACTGCCATCTCCTTCTCTTCTGCAGGTTGGCATTGTCAAGGAGGAGCAGCTGAAAGTTCATGGCTTCTAAAATGTGTGTGTTTACATGAAGAACTTCTGCAGGTTTTGTTCTTACCTAAGCTGGCTACTCTGTGAAAAATGATTCTTTGCAGTCGATGGACTTCCCATTCGAAATCTTATTTGCTTTTGCATGACTACAGAAAACATATGGAGTGTAGGCTAGAAACACATAAGAAAACTGCAGTAAGATGGTAACACGAGATCCTTGAGAATTTTAACACATTTCCAATGGAAATGTTCTACTGCTGATAGTTCAGTGTTTTACTTTTCACCTGATTTAAATGTTGTATTAAAACCATGTGTGTTGCAGCTTAAATAAAAACGTCTCTTATCTTAAAACTCCTGATTGCTTTGGATGCATTAAACAAGAGCCTTCAGTGAATCATAAGCATGTTAGTAGCTTCTTGACAACCTGGTAAACTAAGTAAAATCTGAGAAGAAAACAGCCAACACAAACACATTTAAATATACTTTGACTGTAAGCGTTGCCAAAGATTACATAACAGACTGTATTGGGTAAAAATGTAGTTTATCATCCTTAATCCTGGCCTCTGGCAGTGGAAATTCTGTTGAATGTTTTTGTAGTAGTGTCAGCTGCTGCTGCTTTATCAGGGAGATACTCCTTCCTAGCTTCAGGTTAGGAGAATCATATGTGTTATGAAGAATTCGGTGCTTGAATGCTGAGAATTAACAAGGATTCTTGGAGAGCCTACAGTATATTGTGGAATTCCAGATCATATTCAGATAGCTTCTGGAGAATTCAGTCAACTGCTGATATCTCTCTAAACCTGTCATATAGGCCTTACCTGAACTTGGAAGACACAAAACATAAGTTCTCATGTGTTGGGTTGAAATAAACGACAGACGAATGGCAAGTGTCATATGGGAGGCATCTACCGAGCAGGTCTCGGCGAGTCTCTTTTATTGAATATTACAGCATTACCACATATGTGCTTGTTGCTGATTGGTTTGGGAAAGGGAACACAGAATTGGACAGGCGTGAAATCCTCCTTGTTAAACTATTACTAGTGATTGATAATAAACAATTACTTAATGATTGATATTGCATGACGTGAAAGAACATAACCATCGCATTCCGTAGACGTGGTCAACAATGCATTAAGAACAGGTCAGGGTGTGATGTTTCATGAACTCAATGTGAGCTGTACATTCTCAGACTCATGTGCAAAGGCATAACTTCCCAGCATCCATGAATGTATGTTGGTAAGCTTGAATTCATGCTGAAGTAAGTGCTGGTGCTCTATCTACCCACTTTTGCAAACTATAAATCTGGCAGGAGAAGTAGATGAAGTTGGCTTGGAATTCAGGATCAACACAGTGAATCCTATTCCTCAGGGTCTGAAGGCACAAAGGGGTTTTGAGATTATTCCCAAATGCTACTAGCTATGGTGTGTGCCACTCTCAGCCTGATCAGAAAAATGTGGACGTCCATGTGACCATTCTAGGTTTAGCTGACATTGCAAACTATTAGGCAGCTATCGGCATTTATACTACAACCTCTGCAAGAATACTGACAATTTCTGCTCTCACAATGCCATTTCACAGCATGGCTCAGTTCATTCTCCAGGCTGCATGAAGCCCCTTTGTTATTTTCAGTCTGGGTTATTCACACACTTGTTGCCGTGAGCCAGAATGAAAATGAAGAGGAAGTCTTGGAAGAACTGATTTCAAGCTGAAGTAGATTCAAGGAGTTTATTAGTAAAGGTAAAGGTACCCCTGCCCGTACGGGTCAGTCGTGTCCGACTCTAGGGTTGCGTGCTAATCTCGCTCAAGAGGCTGTGAGCTGGCGCCGTCCGAAGACACTTCCGGGTCATGTGGCCAGCGTGACGAAGCTGCAGCTGGCGAGCCAGCACCAGCGCAGCACACGGAAACGCCGTTTACCTTCCCGCTATAAAGCGGTACCTATTTATCTACTTGCACTTAGGGGTGCTTTCGAACTGCTAGGTGGGCAGGAGCTGGGACTGAACGACGGGAGCTCACCCCGCCGCGGGGATTCGAACCACCGACCATGCGATCAGCAAGTCCTAGGCACTGTGGTTTTACCCACAGCACCACCCGCATCCACTTATTAGTAGCTAGCTACTGTTAATTACTGTAGCTTCAGCTGTTGTGCATGACCACTACCAGATCATAACCTGACCTAAGGTGGGGTGGGGGGTGACTAGCAGTAAAACCACCATATGCTAAAACGTTAAGAAACTGGTCCCTACTTGCACATGGGGTCTAAAGATGAATGCACAGTTTAGAGCCTAACAGCATTCATTGCTTGAAGTGTCTCGTAAACCTATGACATAGTTCTACCTAAATGAATGTACTAGCTGAAGATTGATAGGAACTACTGCATGTAAAAAAGTGGTATTAGGCTCTGCTGATTTCTGCATGACCTTGAAAGTGACTTACTTTGGAAGACATTATGTGTATAATGTATCGGGCTTTGGTTATGCAACCTTTTACAAAAACGGATAGGATAGTACTCTGAAAGAGCAAGGGAAACAGACTTGTTTAAATTTGTCGGAATAAATTCCACCTTGTAATGGAGGGGATCACTGCTATAACATGTTAACCAGATACTTTGAGAAAGCTGGATAGTGACCTGTTTCTGACTGGGAAGGTTTTTGAGAGTTCTATTCTGTGAATGAATACACTTGGCAAATCAGTAAATCTCTTCAAGGGAACATTCTTTGGTTTTCTATCAAAAAATATAACTCCTGTGACTTTGGCATTGAGTTTTCGCTAAGAATACTAGACAAGTATATTTTGATTTGGTTTTTAGCTTCATTGGTTTTAATTATTATTTTAAAATGTTTTAAATAGTTGTTTTTACCTACTGGTAAATTTATTGTTTTATTCTTTTTTAAAACCACTTTGAAGTTTTATGACATTCAAGCTGCATATCTTGTGAGATGAAATGATAACACACTGCAAAACTTCAGCTTGGTTTCTCTGGTTCCCCTGGCAAATGAACTCAGGAAATGTCACTGATGTTGCATCTTTATGAATATAATCGGGTTTGACCTCTTGTGGGTAAATGTGTTGTCATTTACATGTTAAATCTAGACGACTATCTGGGTGTGCCCCTTGGCTTCACTTCCAATAGCAGAAGTAGCTGTGTTTTGTGGACACTGGGAAGCGGAAAACACCCTTCTGTAAGGTTCATGCAAATGGTGCACATGCTTGCTTTGAAGAGGAATCCATGCTTTCTCCGCTCCATATTAACTCAATCAAATACAATAGTCAATTGTTAATTAGATTGGTTTAGCACTGAATGTTGTGTTGATAGTACATCCTTCCTGCTAGCTATAGGAAGGAAAACCCCAATGGGCTATAACTGGTGAAGGACTTAGGTGCCTGCCAGTTTAAACTAAGCCCCAACAGCTGTGTAGCATTTCAACCAGGTCTTCAAGGTGAGATAGCAGTACTTCAAACTGGAAGCAATGTGTGTCTGCTACCATTCACATCCAGTGTTTCCTCCTGGCCCAGAAACTGGTTGTGGATGCTGTGATTCCTTTGGGCGGGCTGCTGTCAATCCCCATTTCCCTGGGTAGCCAGAATATTGGCTATCATAACTGGTGGTTCCTGTGGCTTCAAAAAAAGGTGGCCGCCAATTGCCACCCAAAATCATATACTGTCTTGTTCCCCCCTTTGTCAAAAGAAGAGAAAGGAGAAGCTGGGAAGCCGTCACATGCCTTCACTACCTCAAGATGACCACCCTTGCCCCAAATCAGTCAGCTAGACTGCTAGAGAATACAGCCTGCTTCTTATCATGTGCTGCTGCAAGCCAATAATAATAATTTATTTATACCCTGCCCAGCTGGCTGGGCTTCCCCAGCCACTCTGGGCGGCTTCCAACCAAATATTAAAATACAGTAATACATCAAACATTAAAAGCTTCCCTAAACAGGGCTGCCTTCAGATGTCTTCTAAAAGTCTGGTAGTTGTTGTTCTCTTTGACATCTGGTGGGAGGGCGTTCCACAGGGCGGGCGCCACCACCGAGAAGGCCCTCTGCCTGGTTCCCTGTAACTTGGCTTCTCGCAGTGAGGGAACCGCCAGAAGGCCCTCGGCGCTGGACCTCAGTGTCCGGGCAGAACGATGGGGGTGGAGACGCTCCTTCAGATATACTGGACCAAGGCCATTTAATAATAATATGCTGCTTGCTTTTAATAGCAGGAGAGAAGCATAGCAAAGGGAAAGTTTGTCTTCCTCCAGCCTCATGAGGAGCCTCTTCAGTGGGGCTGGTGAGTCTGGGCCTCACCCCCTAGGCCAGGTGGAAAGGGCCTTGCAGGGAGCAGCCTTCATGCCCCACAGCCAGGCGATGTTCCTCCAGCCTCGTGAGGAGCCTCTATGAATGCATTTCATTTTTTCTGACTCATGCCTCGCACTGGGGATTTGGGGATGGCACAAGTATTTGTCTTTAAAGAGGCATTTTTATTTTTAAAAATTGTTTTTGATTGCTTGGTGCCGATTTTTAACTTCTCCTTTCTGTACTTGCTCTGCTTGGTTGCTTCGTGTCAGTCAGTCTATAGGATTTGCACCAGAAACCTATGCATGCTTACTCAGAAGTCAGTCACACTCTGCTCAGTTGGGCTTACTCACAGGTGAGTGTGCAAAGGATGGCAGACTTTGCTGCCTTCCCTGGGTCTTTGTAAAATTAAATTTAGGATTAATTAATGTGCGTAGACTGCAAGGCACCATGCAATGCAAGGGCTAGGATTTTGCATGCTAGGCTCAGATATTTTTTCCAACTCTAGAAATTAAAAAAATATTTCATTTATCTGTTGGAGATAAAGGTATTACACATTATCCCTTCCTTTGCACATTTTTTCCTCACAACAATCTGGTGAGGTGGGTTAGGCTGAGAGGTTGTAATTGGCTCAAAGTGACCATGTGAGCTTTACAAAGAAGCTGGAATTTGAACCTGACACCTGAGAGTGTTGGGCAGGCGGGGGTGGGGGGTGGGAACAACACTGAGCTTGCACAAACTTCCTTGGTATCAGAATTGGAATGCTAAAAGCAGGTAAAAATTTTTCCATACCATCACCTCCACGAATTGGGGTGGGTGGTGCCAATTCATGGTTCACCTCAGGTGCCAATTTTTTTTTGGGCCAGCCCTGTTCCAAAGCGTTACTAGTTCTGATTGTGAAGGCAAAGTATTGCAGCCATGGCTAGTAGCCATGGTTTGCCTTCTCCTTCAGTCTGATCCTCCTTTAAAGCCATCCATGTTGTTAATGTACTGCAGTGTCCAGACCGGACTAGGACCCAGCTGTCCAGGGTTCAAATCTCTTGGCTATAAAGCTCCCTGGGTGACCTTGGACCAGGTTTCAGGCTTTTAGCCTAGCCTACCTCACAGGGTTATTGTGAAGATCATTTAGAGAGAGGAATTGCATTGTATACCAAGTTCCTTGATATAAAAAAAAAGAGTTTTCATGTAAGAATGCAATAAAGCAACAAGAAAGGCCTCTAGGTGCAGAAACATGTTTTTAAAAAGATGCCTAGAGGTGGCAAATGTGGGTGAGCACCCAGAGAGAGAAGGTGGTTCCATAATACAATGAAGTCCCTGTCTCATTTTTAAAAAAAGAACATTCACCCCCCTAGAACCTAGACTACACCGTGACCAAATGGTGGCCCACTATCCAGCCACAACTGGGCAAACAGGTGAGTTTTAAAGAGGTGCCAGAAACTGGATCAGTCATGGCCTGCCTTATTTCCTTCGATTCTCCAGAGGGGTGCAAAGTTGGGAAGATTGGGGGGAACTCTAAGGGGATCCAGCTGCCTGAGCCTTCTGCTTGGGGGTAAATGCAGGGGTGGGCCAGATGCTTGGCAGCTGCCCAGGTGACATGGGCGGGGCAGAGAGAGCGTTCCTGGAGCCCAGAGCCCATTGGCTCCAGTCCCTGGCCAGGCTCTGACCTCACAACCGGCTGTGGAATCCTGCAGAATGTTTTGTTTCCTAGGAGGCCAGGTGAGTTGTTTGAAACGATCCCTGGGTCAGTTGAAAGTCCACTCGGTTGAAGATCAGATCACTTCTTCTGTTCTGGATATTTTCAGACCTGTTGCGTAATGTGCTGCTGGTTTTGCAGAAGGTAAAATCATGGGAAAGAGGGGAGACATTATGAAAATTCATGCCCCCGCATGAATGGTTATTTTACCTTTCTCCCCTCCCCCCCCCCTTCTTTGGTATAATTTTTTATTAAGTTTTTCTGTTTTACATTTTAGAATATTCATTTAAACAACCTTAAAATATCAATGACTTCCCTTCTCTTTCCATGGTTCATTTCACATACCATAAATCCCTGCATATTGTGCTTAAACTAAACCATTCAGTATTCCATTGTTACATCCATGAAAACTGATTTACACTGTTGAATTTATCTTAATGTTGCCAACGTTTTGAAACGTACACAATTTTCACCCATATATTCAATAAACATTTTCCAATCTTTTTAAAACATATGTTCTTCTTGTTCTCTTTTTCTATATGTTAAGTCTGCAAGCTGCACATATTCCATCACTTTTAGTAGGGATCTTACTTGTCTTCCATTTTTGGGCTAACGAAGCACAGGCCACAGTAGTAGCATACATAAATACCCCCCCACTCCAACGGAAAGTGTTCAGCTATCAGTGATGCAATGGGAAATACATGTCTTCATTCTTCCTCTGTTAAAATGCTGAACCCCAAGAAAGCCCCCAAATCAAGGGCTGGAGACCTATAGCACAGACCTGAGACCCCTGCTTCTCCCTTCTTCTACAGAAGAGCCATAATCTCCTTCCTTCTCCCTCCCAAGGGTAGCCTGGAACTTTTGAGTTCTTGAAAATGGCCAGGAGAGACTTTTTCTCCAAACAAGACCCAGAATGGCAGTGGTGGACTTGGGGCTCTCAAATTCCAGTGCCACCCTGTGCAACTCCCCCCCCCCCGGCCCACTGCCGCCTCTTGTGCTCTGTTCCAAAGCATTGTTTTGGCACCCCCTGCAGTGTGGCACCCAGTGCGGCCACACCAGTCACACCACCCTAAAACCAGCAGAGCTGTTGAGTGCTTCCTGGTATCTAGGCTGGCGAGTGGCCATAGATCAGCGGTGGAGCCCTTGCCTTGCCTGCTTGAACCCCAAGTGCAGTAGCATCCAGGAAGGCCTGGGAAGGAGAGACCCCTGCTTGAGGCACCTGCCGTGGAGGTCACTTTGGGCCAGGAGGACCAATGGTCTGACTGGACAAGGCAGCTCCTTGGCGCCCCACCAGTGGCCACTCTGGGCTTTGCTCCCAGTTCAGGAGGAGAGCAGGATCCATCTCTCCTTGTAAGGCAGAGCCCAAGTCTTTTTTGAAAGAACAACCCACTTTAGCTGCCTCTTTTCCAGACCCTGCTGGGATTCGGCCTCAACCTGATGTTCTTCTTCTTCTGCCCTCTTTGCACAGAGCAGCTTATGACGGAGGCCTCCCACCTACACTCGCTGCATAGTCTGGTGGTCCTGTTTTACCAATGGATGTATAAATAGAAACTCCTTTAACAGGAGGAGCTGGCCCTCATTTTCCCCAACCTACAAGAATTGCTCAAGATCCACAGTAAGTCTGCTTCCCCTCCAGACCAGTCCCCATTCTGTGGCTGGCCCAGGCCTCCGCTTCTTCCTGGGCGGGTCAGGAGCAGAGGGGGAAAGGCCAAAAATTGGAGCACAGCACCCAAAGAGCTCTGCAGCAGGATCAGGCCCAAGGGACCCAGCCAGTCTTGCAGCCTGTTTTCAGGGGGGCCCACTAGCAGCAGGGCAGGAGCGCAAGCACAATGCCCCCCAGGAATGGGGATTATTCAGAGGCATCCACTGCCTTGGTCAGGGGAGGATGGAGGTGGCAGCCAGTTGCTGCCTCTAAGTCTAACCTACCTCACAGGGTTGTTGTAGTGGGATGTGTTACATCAGTGCAGTCAGTTGCAACATGCTTTACTTCCTAGAGTGGACAGAGACGGGTGTGTGGGTGTGTAACTTCCTGTCCCTGCTGTAAGTTATTCAGCAGATGAGTGTGACTCTATAAAAGCAGAGTCACACAGCCATTTGGTTCAGTTCAGTTCCTGTTCGATTCAACTCTCAGTTAAGTCTCATCCATTTTGTTGTCTGCTGGCTCTGAATGCCACCACCACCGGCTGACCAATTTCCTGGACTGCAAGATGCAGCGCCCGGCCAGTTACCCTCTGCTGCTGAATAATATCACCCAGCACACTCTTCCTCCTTCTCCATATATTTGTGTGGTGGGGAAGGTGTCCCAGGAGAGCTGTGCCTCTCCATGATTCCATGTTGATATGCTTCCTAACTTTGGGAGGTTGTGAGCTGCATTGAGCCTGCCTTACTGGGGAAAGCCAGCGCCCAAGAGGGTGATGGTGGGGGGAGAGATGATCTCCTGTGTTTCTACAACCCCGTCTGCTTGAATTAGTGCCCTGTGGGGCTGTGTCTGCAGGGCATAGGTGTTGTTCAGCAGCTCACTTTCCTATCAGCAAACAAGGATCCCTTTGCCTCATGCATCTGGGCTGCTGCTGCTCATCTGCCTTTCAGACCTGTTTGCTTTTCAATGCAGCCGTGTTCCTAGTTTGTGCTGGGATCTGCGTTGGGTTTCAAGCTAATAAAATGAAACCAACTTTGCAGGCAGCCTCTATGCCCCCCCCCTCTCTGCACCTTCCTTGCTCAGAGTCAATTTGTGAGCACCAGTGCCTTTGCCTGGCATGCAAGGAGTGTAAGGAGTTCCTTGAAGGAGTGAAGGAGGAGCTGAGGCAGGCAGAGTACCAGCAGCAGCTGGCTGCCTACCAAAAGTGCCAGGATGCCAGGTCTCTGTGGAAGAACGGTCACCCACTGGCCAGGCATTTCCAGGTAGGGCCTCCCCTTTGCCCTCCCCTCCAATCCCTGAAATATACTTGGAGTCGAGTGTGGATTTCATGCTCTTTATTCAGCTCATAGTAGTGAGGAATGGAAGTTCCCCCGAAATGTCTGCTTTATATACATTATTTACACAATGGGTGCCACATGATTGGCTAATTTTGGGATTCTCCTGTAGGCCAATCAGGTTGCGACTTCACTTCCACCTGGAGTTGGATTGGGTGGCTCCTGCGGGCCAATCAGAGTGCTGCATTCTGAATCCTATTGTTCTAGGACCAATCAGACTGCTGCATTCTGAATCCTCCTGTTCTAGGACCAATCAGACTGCTGCAATTTGGATCCTATTCAACTCAGTACATAACACTGGCCTTGTCCTGCTCTTCCCCTCTGTGAAACGCTGCCTTTTTCTGCCCCTGCTGTGCAGCACCTTGACCTGAGGGAGCCCCAACTCATCCAGGAGGGGCCTTTGCATCTGTGCATCAGCAAGAAGAAGGCTGTGGGCACATGAAAGAAACACCCTCTTCTGCCAAGAGACACACACATACGTGGCACAGGCCACTCAGAGTGGAGGGGCATGCGCTCTTCCTCTGCAGTTGGCTTTGCCACTTAGACCCCCCCTCCTTTTCTATTAAAACAGGAATCAAAAAGGGGAGGGGTTGTGGCTTTGTGGCAGAAAGACTCTGGAGTCTAAAAGCCCTGGAGAGCCACTGCTCTGCCAGCGAGAGACAGTTTGGTAATCAAAACTGTGACAATTCCTTCACCGATGACTGATAATTTACATTAAAATTTAGCTTTAGAAAAAGGATGGTTTCTGGTCATGGTGGTGCCAGAGTCACTGGAGTAAAGTCTGCCAAACCTGGGCAAAGGAGCAACTGCATTCAAGACTTCAGCATATATCTGGACAGTCAAAGAAGTTTCTGTCAAAGTACCCTCCTGAGTATAACCAGTCAGGAATCCCAAGGTATGGATTGGCGCCCTGATGAAACCATCTTGTTCTCCATTCGGCTTCATCTTCTGCATGTTCCTTACAAGCAGCTCTCTGCTCCTCTTCTAGTCTCTCTTTCTCTTTGCTAGCCAGATCAATTTCTCCATTCTCCATGTGTCTGATGTCTGGCCTCAGTCGACAGTCAGTGGGAGCCAATACTTCTTCCGTGCCTTTTTCTAGTTCCTTTGACGGCAAAATTGGTGAAATTGTACATCTGGGATGAATGTGGTGGTCTAGCGAGAGGAGACAGGGCTGAGCTAGACAGACCAAGCAAAGGTCGCCGGGCAGCTTTCGAAAAGATTAAGAGAACCAAGCAGTTTTAGAACGCAATCCCTAAAACATAGTAGAACCTTAGCTGTCGAAGCAGCCAACTTTCATGGGTAGCTAGAGCTCTCATACAACAAGCCACAGATCACAACTCTCCCAGAGAGACCGTGTTTGGCTGGAAGAAGGGCCTTTGTAGCTCCATGGCAGAACACCTGCTTGGCATGCGGAAGGTCCCAGCTTCAGTGGCATCTCCAGGTAGGGCTGAGGGGAAGACTCCCTGCCTGGGACCCTGGAGAGCCATTATGGCCAGGCAGAGCTAGATGGGCTCAAGGGCCTGATTTGGTCCAGCCTCCTTTGTCTCTCTGACTTGCTGGGCCTTTGACCTGGTTCTGCAGCCTGGCACCTAGATGTTCTCCTCAGGATAAGTGGAGCGGGTGAGCAACAATCCCTCACTCTGTCTGTCTGTCTGTCTGTCTGTCTGTCTGTCTCTGTGTTAGGCCTGAACGCCCTGCTTCTGAAAGATCTCATAGTGTTTGCAGTTGAAATGCTTCTGAAAGAAGGCAGGGGTCTCCCTTTTAAGCCCCATTGTTCCCCTCTCCCCTTCATATTTCAGTTGTACCTTCAGCAAGTAGCACCCCTACACTGTCATAGCTGTCAACCGTCCCTTATTTGGCGGGAAAGTCCCTTATCCCAGCGCCGTGTCCCACTGCTGTTCCTTATTGATGATGTCCCTTAAATTTCCCGGGTTTCAAAGGAAGCAGCTCCTCTCCCTCCCTCCCTCCCTGCCAGGGAGGAGGGAGGCTCCAACTGTGTTGCTTGGCTGCGTTGCTCACCCAATAAGGAGTCTAAGAACGACGGGGGGTGGAGCTTGCATGCCTTGTGCCGATCAAATCGTCCGTGTTGCCTGGGGACTCGCCTTTGCTCAGCGCTTCCCAGCGGAGAGGTGACGATGGTTTTCCTTGCTGCATCCCCTTTGTCGGGTTGCCGCGCTGTGGGAACCACAGTTTGAGGCTTCGTTTGGCTGCTGGCTGGGCTTTCTGCCTTTGGCTCGGAGGGGCTCAGAAGTTGAACATACCTGTGCTCGGAATCGGATGGATACGTCATTGACGGCCCACTAACCCTTGCCGGGGGAAAGGTCTGTCTGGAGCGGGGGCACATGGTGGGGGGAAAGGAAAGGAGCTGGTTGAGTACAATGGTGGGCGGCGATCTCTTGGGGGGGGGGTTTGGATTTGTTTTGGAAGCTCCTTCGAGTGACTGTTATGGAGGAAAGGAAAGGAGCTGGTTGTCTAAAATCCCTTATTTTGGCTGCTGATCCCTTATTTTTGAGGCTGCTGGTCCCTTATTTTCAAATCTGTAAGTTGACAGCTATGCCCTACACTGTGCATGCGCACGCAACACAAACACACGCGGATGCCATGGTCCTGTCCTGGTTGCTCTGCAGTCATTAAGCCTTGAACTCTTCCATATCGTCAGGGCTGATGCCTTCTATTCGGCAAAGCTTACAACTGAAGTCTTCAACTGGCTTATAGGAACAACTTTTAAAACTTAATCTGCAAAGATAGGATAAAAGAAAGTGGTTAAAAGCATGCATATACCATAAGAGGTCCCATCTGGGCTTGGGGTGGTGAAGGGTTAATGCCCCCTCACGCCCACTGATGGATGTCTCTGTCCCTCATTTTTAGGCCACTGATCCAAACTGATTTCGTCTCCCCTCCGATGACCCTCAGGAGCAAGAGTCGAAGGAGGACAATGGTTTCTGGTGAGTTGCTGGTGTTGCTGCAACATGGGGGTGTCTCCCATGATGGGGGGGCAGTCTCAGCCACCGAGGTCTGGCAGGGCTGCAAGGCATTCTGGGAGTGTCCTGCCCACCCCCTTCCCTCCTCCTCCCGGTGAGAAGATCTGGTCACCAGCTGGGTGAAGGGCAGCTGTCCTCCTTCTCAGGGGTCCCTAACCTCTTCCCTCTGGGCTCCCTCTTTTATTAAATACATTTAATAATAATAACAATAACTTCCACAAGTTGTGTGTCTCTGCTTTGCCTCCTGATGTTTGATGGATGAGATGTTGACATGCCTTTTGCAGAGGTTTTGCAGATCTCAGGCTACTACTACTTACATTGTTTTTCCAATAGAGGCCACTGTTTCCTAAGCGGATTTAACATTTAAATGGCAACTGGCATTTTTCTGTAGCGCTTTCTTTCAGGGTATGGTACTGTGTTTATCTATGTTTTTGGCCTTCATATGCTGAATATATTTGAGGAAATGGTTTATGCAAGACTACTTACTTTGAGTAACAGCCTTCTTTATCAGAAACTATTTTGTGCACACAGCTCAGTTCTTAAGTGCCACTAGAGGGTGCTCCTAATCTATTTGAAGAGGTTTGCAGATTCCCCATACAGCATCCATATCTTTTTAACTGCACTGAAAGTGATCCTTAAGCTGGGCTTCTTCCACCCCACCAAGAAAAAGCCAAGGATATTGACTTTGATAGTGGATGGTTAGGCAGATCCTTAAGACTGTAATCCAAAACCGTACTAGAACACAGGTTTTTTTTTCTGGAAAAAAGGGGAAACTCACCACGAAGTTAGTGTTAGTTTGTGTATTGTGGGCCCAGTCGCAGTGACACACACACACACACACACACACAGAGAGAGAGAGAGAGAGAGAGAGAGAGAGAGAGAGAGAGAGGCTAAATGTAAGATGTGATTAATAAACTCAAGCAGACAACTATCTGGATTAGAAATGGCCACAACTTTATTGATTACTGATATAGGTGAATTTTTGGCTTAGGAATTGTGTGTACAGTGGTACCTTGGGTTAAGTACTTAATTCGTTCCGGAGGTCCGTTCTTAACCTGAAACTGTTCTTAACCTGAAGCACCACTTTAGCTAATGGGGCCTCCTGCTGCTGCCACGCCGCCGGAGCACAATTTCTGTTCTCACCCTGAAGCAAAGTTCTTAACCTGAAGCACTATTTCTGGGTTAGCGGAGTCTGTAACCTGAAGTGTATATAACCCGAGGTACCACTGTATAACCATTCCAGTCCTCCCCAGACAAAATAATAATAATAATAATAATAATAATAATAATAATAATAATAGTAATAATATAATTTGATTTTTAAAAGGTAAGGGAACTTAGTTCCCTTGCGTTCCTGCTCAAAACAAACAAACAAAAAACCCTTGCCAGAACAGAAGCCCAACTGAACACATTGGGACTTGGTTGGCATCCTTCTGTCTTGGAAGACAATGGGAGGAATGCGCTTTGCAGAGAATTACAGAGCCTGCTGTAGCTGCAGGGACTGAAAGGGGAGAGACATGTTTTACTGCAGCTGGGGCAGATGAAGACATCCGATTGTGCTAATGCTGGCTTCTAAGGTGATCGCAGGGGCCTGGGGGCTTCCCCTCTATGTGAACTGGCCCAAGTCAGCCCTCATACAAAAACTGAGCCTAAACATGAGGCAGAGGCATGTAGAGGTTACAGTGTTGGGCTAGGATTGAGGAGACCTAGGCTGAAATCCCCATGCAACCATGAAACTCACTATCTCTTGGCCTGATTGATCTCACAGGGCTGTTGTAAGGATAAAATTGAGGGTGGGCATTTTGATTGCTTTGACCTACGTGGTGGAAAGTTGGGGGTGAAAGTGTAATAAAGACATCAATAAATGTAACTGCATTTACGTAAATTCTTACCCTAGCCCCTGTCTTTCCTCCTCCTGTTTTAGCTGCTCCAAGCACAAACTTGGGACTATTGCCTATTTTACTGCAACGCTTCCCACTCCATTTCCTGGACTGCAACAACATTCCAAAAGGCTATCCTTTGTGTTTCATCAGCTGGTGCATTTGAATACAAAGCTTATCATATATTTATGATCTGAGAAGTTCTTTTGTTTCATTCATCGTGGCTTAAGGTTCTGCCATGTATAACAGCAAATTGCTTTTTTCATTCCTGTTTCTCGGGAGTACCGTATTTTTTGCTCTATAAGACTCACTTTTCCCCTTCTAAAAAGTAAGGGGAAATGTGTGTGCGTCTTATGGAGCGAATGCAGGCTGCGCAGCTATCCCAGAAGCCAGAACAGCAAGAGGGATTGCTGCTTTCACTGCGCAGCGATCCCTCTCGCTGTTCTGGCTTCTGAGATTCAGAATATATTTTTTCTTGTTTTCCTCCTCCAAAAACTAGGTGCGTCTTGTGGTCTGGTGCGTCTTATAGAGCGAAAAATACGGTAAGTAGAAACAGTCGGCTCCTACTGCCTTATGAATGCCAGAGCTTGCTTCAGCCACAAGATGGCAGGGCCAGCTCTGTTTTACGGCAACATCTGCAAGAGTCACTAAAGAGCGGGATGATATTAATCTTTCAATAACTTGCTCCCACCTCTGTATGTTGAAGCCTAGATGTGTGTGTATTAAGGGACGCGGGTGGCACTGTGGTCTAAACCACTTAGCTTGGGCTTGCCGATTGGAAGGTCGGTGGTTCGAATCCCTGCGACGGGGTGAGCTCCCGTTGCTCGGTCCCAGCTCCTGCCAACCTAGCAGTTCAAAAGCACGTCAAAGTGCAAGTAGATAAATGGGTACCACTCTGGTGGGAAGGTAAACGGCGTTTCTGTGCACTGCTCTGGTTTTGCCAGAAGCGGCTTAGTCATGCTGGCCACATGACCTGGAAAAATTGTCTGCGGACAAATGTCGGCTCCCTTGGCCGGTAATGCGAGATGAGCGCCGCAACCCCAGAGTCGTTCGCAACTGGACTTAACTCTCAGGGGTCCTTTGCCTTTTTATATATACAGTGGTACCTCGGGTTAAGAACTTAATTCGTTCCAGAGGTCCTTCTTAACCTGAAATTGTTCTTAACCTGAAGCACCACTTTAGCTAATGGGGCCTCCAGCTGCCACCGCACTGCCAGAGCATGATTTCTGCTCTCATCCTGAAGCAAAGTTCTTACCTCAAGGTACTATTTCTGGGTTAGTGGAGTCCGTAACCTGAAGCGTCGTATGTAACCCAAGGTACCACTGTATATTACTATATATATTTGTGTGTGTATGTGTGTGTCATTAGCCCTTAACAGCTTCTGGTGTACAGTCAGGGCTGGGTTTAGGTTTGATGAGGCCCTAAGCTACTGAAGGTAATGAGGCCCTTTATATGTCCAGCTGTCCTTTGTCTACATCAAATTGTTGCTGTTTTTTGTGTTGAATATATGCTATGTGGTAATTTATGGACCTAATAGGTATCTAAAGCCATTTGCACATAACAAAATAAGTATTTTACTTACATCATAGGAGCCTACACAAAACAAAACAAAACAAAACAAAACACTGTTGCTGTATGTAGGTTTTATTTTATTTTATTAGTTTTTTTATCTTATATTTTGGAAATGTACATCCAGTTCCCCCCCTTTAATTTTTTTGGGGGCCCCCAAGAGAGTGGGGCCCTAAGCTATAGCTTGTTTAGCTTATACGTAAATCCGACACTGTGTACAGTGCATGTTTAAATATTTTGGATCATTACAGACCACAGATTTCATCTCTGCATAGCTGTCGCCAAAATCTTGTGGGATCTCATATGTGCCATGAGATCTTGACGGAACCTATCCTCATTGCTTCATGGGCGCTGCTGCACAACCCAAGTAAGGGAGTCTTCGGCTGCAGGGCAGTGGTGGCGGGACATCACTTTCCTGTTTTGCCTCAGGCAGCAAAATAGGATGTGCCGCCCCTGCTTTCTGCTGTCTATGATGATCAATAATCCACATGAAAACGTCCTTTGCTGTATATGGCGACAGTCTCTAGCCTATCAGTGTTATTTCTCTCTCTTTTGGGGGCAGATCTGTTCATTATTATTATTATTTAACCAGAAAAGGAGGAAGCTAATCAATTTACAAAAATAGCCAAACATATAAACATACATTTTTTCTGGGGTATGCAGGGGCACACATACCCCTAAACATTTTGTGAATCTTTGTACTTTTGTCCATTTACTGTATTCATTTTTCCAAATTTGAACTATAAAATGGTGATTTTCTTGAGTCAAAATGAGAGTACCCCTAAACTTTTTTTAAGAAAAAAAGGACTGCATATAAACCTGTCTTATTAAAACTTCTTGTTTATTTTTTTTTTGTAAATAATTTTTATTTAAGTTTTAAACAACAAAAAAAGAAAAGAAAAACATACACAATACATATCTCAAAAAAAAGAGAGAGAGAGAAAAAAAAGATAACGAAAACACACAAAAAAGAACACAGTTCAACAATAAAAAACAAAAAACATAACAATTAAAAACAATATCTCTTTTCCATTTCCGTTTTTTTAGTTTGCTTATTTTCTGGACTTCCTCATACCTCCCTCTTTTGTATTCCAATCCAAATTGTTTGTCCAGCAATTTCTTTTCAACTTTTTTAATCCCAATCTTTAACTTTAATATAATATTGTAATATATATCTTCAATTTCTTTAAACCTGATCTTTAATCTTAGTATAATATAACATTAAAATTTTCCCTCTTAATTGTCAGATTTCCATTTCTTTAAACATCTTTAATCCTAATCTTAATCTTAGTCTATCATTAACTTTAACCTGTACAGCTGGAAACCGCTTATTTTCAGTCCAACATCACTCTAACATTCTTTAATTTTACAATGTTTCTGAAGATAGTCTTTGAATTTCTTCCAATCTTCCTCCACCGACTCTTCTCCCTGGTCACGGATTCTACCAGTCATTTCTGCCAGTTCCATATAGTCCATAAGTTTCATCTGCCATTCCTCCAGCGTGGGAAGTTCTTGTGTCTTCCAATATTTTGCAATAAGTATTCTTGCTGCTGTTGTTGCATACATAAAGAAAGTTCTATCCTTTTTTAACACCATTTGGCCGACTATGCCCAGGAGAAAGGCCTCTGGTTTCTTAGGGAAGGTATACTTAAATACCTTTTTTAATTCATTATATATCATTTCCCAGAAAACCTTAATCTTTGGGCACGTCCACCAAAGGTGAAAAAATGTACCTTCAGTTTCTTTACATTTCCAACATTTATTATCGGGCAAGTGATAAATTTTTGCAAGCTTGACTGGGGTTATGTACCACCTGTATATCATTTTCATAATATTCTCTCTTAAGGCATTACATGCCGTAAATTTCATACCTGTGGTCCACAACTGTTCCCAGTCAGCAAACATAATGTTATGTCCAATGTCCTGTGCCCATTTAATCATAGCCGATTTTACCGTTTCATCCTGAGTGTTCCATTTCAGCAGCAAGTTATACATTCTTGACAAATTCTTAGTTTTGGGTTCTAACAGTTCTGTTTCTAATTTTGATTTTTCCACCTGGAAGCCAATTTTCCTGTCCAATTTAAATGTCTCCATTATCTGATAATAATGAAGCCAGTCTCGCACTTTGTTTTTTAATTTTTCAAAACTCTGCAATTTCAGTCTATCTCCGTCTTGTTCCAAAATTTCCCAATATTTCGGCCATTTGACCTCCATATTGACCTTTTTCAAGGCTTTCGCTTCCATTGGTGACAGCCACCTTGGGGTTTTGTTTTCTAGCAAATCCTTATATCTTAACCAAACATTAAATAGCGCTTTCCTGACAATGTGGTTTCTAAATGCTTTATGTGCTTTGACCTTATCATACCATAAATATGCATGCCATCCAAATACATTGTTAAAACCTTCCAAATCCAAAATGTCAGTGTTTTCAAGAAGTAGCCATTCTTTCAACCAGCAAAAAACTGCTGATTCATAGTAAAGTTTGAGGTCTGGCAGGGCAAATCCGCCTCTTTCCTTTGCATCCGTTAAAATTTTAAATTTTATTCTGGGCTTCTTGCCCTGCCAGACAAATTTAGAAATATCTTTCTGCCACCTCTTGAAACAATCCATTTTGTCGACAATCTGCAAAGTTTGAAACAAAAACAACATTCTAGGCAATACATTCATTTTTATCGCAGCAATACGGCCTAGCAGTGAAAGCTTCAAATTTGACCAAATTTCTAAATCTTTTTTCACTTCAGACCAACACTTTTCATAGTTATCTTTAAATAAGTTCCCATTTTTTGCTGTCATGTTAATCCCCAGGTATTTAACTTTCTTAACCACTGTTAAACCTGTCTCATTCTGAAACCTCTCTCTTTCAAACGGTGTTAAATTTTTCTCTAAAACCTTGGTTTTTGACTTGTTCAATTTAAATCCTGCCACTTGACCAAATTCCTGAATCAGTTCTAAAACTCTTTTAGTACTAGATTCTGGCTCCTGTAACGTCAATACTAAGTCATCTGCAAACGCTCTCAATTTGTACTGTTTAGTTCCGACCTGTATACCTTTAACCGACTGGTCCCTTCTAATCATATTCAGCAAAACCTCCAGGACCGAAATAAAAAGAAGTGGGGAGATAGGGCAACCTTGTCGTGTCCCTTTTTCAATTTTTAGTTCTTCCGTCACAACATTATTAACAATTAGTTTAGCTTTTTGTTCTGAATAAATTGCACCTATACCATTCTCAAAACCTTGGCCTACCCCCATACCCTGGAGATTCTTCTTCATAAAATTCCAAGAAATATTGTCAAAGGCTTTCTCCGCATCTACAAATATCAAAACTGCTTTGGTATTTATATTCACTTCTAATTTTTCCAAAATATCAATTATATTCCTCAAATTGTCAGACAAATGTCTTCCTGGGAGAAAGCCCGCTTGGTCTTTATGGATCTCTTCCATCAGCACTTTCTTGAATCTCTTAGCCAAAATATCTGCAAAAATTTTGTAATCCACATTCAATAACGATATAGGGCGGTAGTTCTTAAGCTGTGTCTTTTCAGTCTCTGTCTTTGGTACAAGTGTAATATATGCTTCTTTCCACGACTCTGGTGCTCTTTTCCCCTCCATTATTTCATTGCAGACCTCTTTCAAAGGTTGGATTAACCATTCTTTTAAAGATCTGTAGTATCTAGAGGTCAAGCCGTCTGGTCCTGGAGATTTACCCAATTGCATATTTTGAATGGCACCTTCTATTTCTTGTTCAGTTATTCTATGATTCAAAATTAATTTATTTTCTTGAGATATTTTTTGTAATCCATTTGTTTTCAAAAATTGGTCCAAGTCTGTTTCTTTCAATGGCCCTTGAGTGTATAATCGTTTAAAGTACCTCTGGAAACAACTTCTAATCTCTGCTGGGTTCTGTATGTTTCTTCCTTCCACCTCTAAGTTCGTAATCGTATTTAATTTTTGTCTCTTTTTCATTTGCCATGCTAACAATTTACCACATTTATTGGCCGACTCAAAAGTCTTTTGTCTCATTTGTTTAATTTTCCATTCTATTTCCTGATTCATCATTTTCATATATTGTACTTGGTATAGCTTTAACTCTCGCAGAATCTCTTGAGATTTGGGATTTACTCTCAGTCTTTTTTCACATTCCTTTATTTTGTCCATTATCTTATCCTTCTTCTCATTTTGAGTTCTTTTCTTTATAAACTCTTTATATACTCTGGTTTCTCTTCAGATCGTATAAATCTTTCGCCTTTTACTAAAACTTCTTGTTTAAACATCCTAAGTATCTTCAATAGTTTTTGTACATGTTTCATTGTGCTTTTAATATTTTGTTTGGAGTCACCCAGGACTGAGTTATATAGCTACCAATAAAACGGTTTAAGTGTGTTTTAAGTGCAATATACAATGTGACACTAGATGGCAGTGATGAGCCTTGTGGAAAAATCAATGTATTTTTTAAAATGCTTTTACAGAATGGTTTTTTAAATGTGTGTAGATTCCACCCCAGAGTGGCTGGGGCAACCCAGACAGATGGGTTGCATATAAATAAAATAAGAATAAGAAGTATTATTAAAGTACCCTAAAGATCTTAAACATCTAAAATATTTAAATATCTGTGCAAATTGGACTACTGGATTCCATTTGCTTAAAAAGGGTGATAGCCAATCAAGTCAGAGAAGAGCATCTAAATTAATGTGAATTCCTTAAGTCCATTTATTTCAGTTGGTTTACTCTGAATATGAGTCAACTAAAAGTTATCCTATTTCTTTATATGCCATGTGTTTTCTTCACATCTACTCAGTGTTTCTTAGCTTGTTCCTACCACTTGCCACCTACTTTTATGTTGCCTGGTTTAGAATCTATCTTCCAATATTTAGCATAAAGATTCCTTTCAAAACAAATTGTATCGTCTGCACGTGAATTTTCCTAGTGATCCAGTAACCTTTAGTAGAATTAAAAAGGCACAATAGTAGGTTAACAACTAAATTTATCAGTTTAAAAAATTGACTATAATTATAGCCATTCACATGGGACGCGGGTGGCACTGTGGGTTAAACCACAGAGCCTAGGACTTGCCGATCAGAAGGTCGGTGGTTCAAATCCCCACAACGGGGTGAGCTCCTGTTGCTCGGTCCCTGCTCCTGCCAACCTAGCAGTTCGAAAGCACGTCAAAGTGCAAGTAGATAAATAGGTGCCGCTCCGGCGGGAAGGTAAACGGCGTTTCCGTGCACTGCTCTGGTTCGTCAGAAGTGGCTTAGTCATGCTGGGCACATGACCCGGAAGCTGTACGCCGGCTCCCTCGGCCAATAAAGTGAGATGAGCACCGCAACCCCAGAGTCGGTCATGACTGGACCTAATGGTCAGGGGTCCATTTACCCCTTTACCTTTTTTTAGCCATTCACTAATATTTCCTTACTGTCTAGCATTCCAACCATAAATGAAAAAACAACAACTACCCAACTCCTATTTTCTTCCTTTTGCTTATAGGGGCAGCATTTGACACCCCCTGTCTAGCTTGTCACTTTACTCTTCCATGGTATCCAGCGTAATTGTATTGACATTTTTAAAGCAGCGTTCCTTCGACGTTTTCACCGCTCAAAATGTTGAGCCTTTCCCAAATTAAAAAGAAAGCAAGAAAGATCACCTGGTGTCTCTTCCTTCATTCCACTTTAACATATGTTTATGCTTCCTAGTGCTGTGTTACTTCAGCAACAACTGATATACCTTTGAAAAAAACCTTTATCTCATTTCCCCACCCCTGCTTAATTGTGACTAGGCACTAAATACTAGATATTTTCCGGATAAAAATGTGTTTATTGGGAGAAATTGGCACAAGGCAGATGGATTTCCATAAGGATTTTGTGCATGGTTTATTTGTTTGTTTTTACAAAAAAGGGGCAAATTGCTGCAGAACTGTGGAGGACTGGATTTAAAATTGGAAGCATGACAGGTTGGGAGGAACCAAAATGGACAGATTCATCCATCTCTACTTACTGTCTTCCCCTTTCCTCCTTCCCTCCTTCCCTTCCTCCCTCTTTCCCAAAGGAAGGGCCAGTCACTATTGCAGAGGTCTGAACTGGCTACTTGGAGAGGGCTCCCACTTTCTCCCTTCCATTGCTCCATCCATTTTGGCTTCCCCCCTCCCATTTCCCCCTTCCTTATCTTCTTCCAAGGCCCCCACCCCCACCCATGAAATTAGGCTGAGAGTGACAGGTTGCCCACCACTGCTTAAATCACCCACACGATAAATTCACTTTGCAGGCACTGGTTCACAATGCACCTCTGCTGGGCTTGTTTGAAAACACTGAGGAATTAATTGTATATTTTTTTTAAAGTGGTGGGCTGGTGGGTGGAAGGCAAAACAGGCAGAGGCAGGGAAGAATGAATGGCCTCTTGACCTATTACCATTTGGCAGTTCTATATTCAAACAGATGGGGATAGAAAATCAGTGAAACAGCCTTGAAAGGAACTGTGCAATCCAAAAAGTATTCTGCTGGGGAATGCCAAGTTAATACAAATAGTCTACTTACAAATGGCAGGAAATGGCATTCAAAATTGCCTTTTTTCTTTGGGGTGCCTCCTGGTACTGACTGCTGTGGGCCCAAGTAGTGTGTTGCTCAGACTTTTTTGAATTGAATTGAGATTCACAAGGACCAGATGTTTCAAGAGAAACAGAGTGGAGTGGCAGGGATCTTTTGACTGCCAGAGGTGAACATCAAGAGAGATTTTCAAATCACTAAGGAAAAAACCCCAGAGCGTTTCTCGCACCCAAAATCAGATTGTTCTGGGCCAGAAAAGATCTGTTAATGCTACTGCCTAACTGGAAGTCATTCTGCCATTTAGCTCAGTAACAGTGGAGTTTGGTTCATTCTGGCCTCTACTGTATGATAACTCTTTGGGCTGTACCACTAGCCTTTCCAGACAGGTAAAAGGTAAAGGCAAATGACCCCTGGGCGGTTAAGTCCAGTCAAAGGCGACTAGGGGGTTGCGGCGCTCATCTCACTTTTCAGGCCGAGGGAGCCAGCGTTGGTCCACAGACAGCTTTGCGGGTCATGGGGCCAGCAGGACTAAACCGCTTCTGGCGCAATGGAATGGGACGGAAGCCAGAGCGCACGACAACACCATTTACCTTCCTGCTGCAGCAGTACCTATTTATCTACTTGTTTTTTGTTTTGTTTTTTGAAATAATATTTATTACTTTTAAAAATTACAGAAAAGGAAAAGAAAAGAAACAAAAGAAAAAGAACAAAGAAAGGAAAAAAAGAACAATACAATACAATATATAACAATACAAAACACAACCTAATCACATTAAACTAAACTAAACAAAACCCTAACCCTAAACAAAACAAAACAATAACCATTTAAAAACATAAATCACACCCTTTCCATACTCTATTTTTCATTCCCTTGTTTCCTCTACTTCCTCTCACCTCCCTTTTTGTATTCCACTTCTATTAATTGTTTCAGCAAACCCTTTCCATCTTTCTCTATTTTCTGTCTTATTATAAATATCTTAACATATTTTTTATCATTAAAAACTAAATACTCATATATCCTTAACTCCTTATAACATTTCTACTAAGGCCATAAAATTTCTTTCCACCATTTTTCTATCATTCATTAATTTTGCAATATTTCTAGCAGTACCTATTTATCTACTTGCACTGGCATGCTTTCGAACTGCTAGGTTGGCAGGAGCTGGAAAAGAGCAACAGGAGCTCACTCCATCGTGCGGATTTGAACCGCCAACCTTCTGATCAGCAAGCCCAAGAGGCTCAGTGGTTTAGACCACAGCGCTACCCGCCTCCTAGCACTACCAATGTCATGGGTTGCTGGATGGCATTTCCATGACATATTTTGATTGGCTGTCAGTTTGGCAGGCTCACTGCAAGTAGGTCTTCGCCAGAGTTTGCTTTAAGTGCAGGCTCCATGGTATGGGGACCTAGGACCTTAATCACTTCTGCACCGGTGAAAAAACAGTATCTTCCTCTGCAGCTCCAAGCTGGTTGTGGGAGAGAGCGCCGAACTATGTGCAGTGAGCTCTCTCATCTCCATTTTCCACAAAGGCTATGGCTTTGTTCTACTTTCACAGCTGGAGGCACTCTGTCCAGTTGCACTCACACTCTCTAGTGGCTGGTTTCCACCTGTCTGGTCACTGTGAGAATAGGATGTTGCTCTGGGTGAGCTACTGACCTGCTCTTCCAGGGTTTTTCTCGTGTTCTTATGAACAGCTGTGCTTCTGGCATGTAAGGACAGAGTTTCCATGTCAAAGATTCTGGCACACATGAGCCCCAGGCCCTGAGTGTTTCCTGCTCCCCCTTAAAACTATCTGACATGAAGAGAAGTACTTACTTGACAACCAAACAGATCTACAACCACAGATAAAATTAGTCACCAGCGAACTCTTGTATAGGGAGGGCCCATCAATTGTATGGCATACAGTTGTCAAGTCTCTGGTAAATAAACAGAATGCCCTTAAGCTTCAGGTTTTCTAATTTGCCTCTCCCCACAATAACTAAAGTTGCGTCAGTAGTTTTCCATTTCTAATTACTGTGGTGCTATGACATCTGCTGGTACCCATCGATTATCTCATATGGATTGGGCTGTTCTTATATTCTAGCTAATCTGGCCGTAAATATCACACACGTTCCCTACAGAGATTTCAGCCCATCTGCTGCAGAAGCAGAGAGGTTAAGCGCTCAGTGGAAGAACAGAGGCAATCGAGGCAGCAGCTGAACACTGTGGATGCCGCTGAACTAGAGCCAAGCTAACCAACTGGCAGATTCCAGCATGGGTGCCTTCAACAAACTCAAGTGTTTCTTCTTCCTCTTTGCAATAAAAAATGGCCACTTTTTTTTTTGTTCCACAAATATTCAAGTTGGGTTTTTTTGTCCACACAGGCAGCTCATCAGCTCCCTTTGGCTGTGTTGTGCTCAGGGAAGGAGATAAAATAGTGGTCTGGTTCACATGCCTCGATAAGTCGCAGTATGGTTTACCACAACTGTGAGAGTGCTGGCTTTCAGCAAAAGGTTTGCAAGTGCTTTGTTCCTCCCCAGTCTTTTTAGCTGAGTGCAGAAAGGTAGCTAAACCATAGTTTGGCTTAGTGTGTCATCCAAACATGGGATCTTGATTTAAGGTCTTTGCTCCACAATCTGTAACCATGGGAGAAACCTTGGCTGCAGATCGTGGAAGCAGATACCTTAACCACAATCCAAGGTTTGGGTGCCATACTAAACTAAACCATGGCTTAGCTGCTACACTGACCTAAACAGCCTGGGGAGGAGATGGACAAAAGACCTGCAGTCTCCTTCACAGGAATCAACACGTACACACGTTTGAGCAAAGCCATCGTTTGGCTTATCACTATGTGAGAATGCAGATGATGTGCGCATGAGTGTTGTCTGTATGCGTGCACACACTTTTTCCAGATGCATGTAGTCTGTTGGAAACTAAGCAGAAACATGCCTACTTCAACTGACAACCGTGTGTGGTGTGTGTGTGTGTGTGTGGTGATTTGGCAAGGTATCACAATTCTTACACTGGAGATAATAGCTTTCAAAATAGTTGGTTGTGTTTATAGAGAGGCCTCATTTTCCATGCTGTGCATGCACATTTCTTTTCATTCCCTGTTTTCTTTTGGGCAAACAAGTCTAGCAGGTTCTTTAAACACAATAAAAACCTGCAAAATGAGCTTATGGTGAAAGCAGGGGAAGCTATCATCTGCCCTGAACCTTGCTAAACCTATGTTTTCCCTAAAGCTACAAAATCATTGATATCATAAGCTATGAGCTCACTGACACCAGCTGGGGATGAAATATTCAAGGAGAGCTTTTCGCTTGGCCTCAAAAAGCCTTCCTTTCCTCATCAAAGTAAGGTACGCTCTCTTTTTCAATAGAAAGAAGAAAAGGATGTGAAGTCTGTGCTAAGTTACAGCCACTGGAATAGTTTCACAGACCTCAGTGGAGTTAAGAATACAGCTGCTGGTTACACAATGTCAGTATGAGTCCTACTGATTTCTGTTCCTGTATGCAGGTAAACGCTCTCCATGTAAAAAGCAATTCAGCAGCATATGTTTAGTGAGAAACATTGATTTGCCTGCGCTCTCAATGGGATGATATATGAGCCAAGATGAAAGTCAATAACAGAAGCCAAACGTATGAACTTGAGATAAGCAACAGAGGGAAAAGAAAATCAATCTTAACCAGGCTGCCATTGCAAAGAAATGTTCATATTAAGGAAGGATAGAAAAGTTACAAAAGGCACTTCACTAGCGTACCTGAGACCAATTACGTCCCTGGACTATCATAGTACTGATATTGATAGGGTTCTATAGAAGATTTAGGATAATCATAGAGAGAGCATGAAAGCAAAAGTCATATTGCATGTCAGAAACAGTGACTGTGGTCCAACCAGATGGATTGTTTATAGAAGTATACTCACATTGCCCTCCACACCATCAGAGTGATTCCTACCCTTTTTGAAGAGGGAGACCGGGTTATGTTATGTGTTCTAATGGAACACCTGCTCCTTAAAATATCGCCCCCAAAAATCCCTTCTCCATTTTGGTATTCAACCAGTAAATATCCGACACATTCACATGCATTTCAGGATTGGTACTCTGAAATTCAGAAACTATTCTGTCAGTAAAACTCTGACTTACGTGCGTGTAGGTTGTGTTTTTAACAACTTCCCCTTGGCATCCTGGAATTCTTTAGCTGTTGTGTGCACAAAAATGTGACGCTTACTGTCTCTCTGACGCCCCCAGCCACAGTTATAACCCAATCTTTTCTTTTCTTTTTTTAATCACAAGTCTTCAGTTTGATGTGATATATTTCCTTTTTTGTTCAACCTGTATTGTGGGTTTCTATTAAATACTTCCTCCTTTTTAACAGCATTATTATTATTATTATTAGTAGTAGTAGTATTTATTTATACCCTGCCTTTTTCCCTGATAGGGATTCAATGTGTCTTACAGAAAAATAAAAGAGCAGCTAAAAACATAGGGGGGAAACAAAAAAACCCCAACACAATTAAATATTGATAGAATTAAATATTATGTAAATATACAGTGAAGACAGGAGTGCCTGGCGTGCTCTGGTCCATGGGATCACAAAGAGTCGGACACGACTAAACGACTAAACAACAACAACAACAAATATACAGTATATGTATGTGTGTGTGTGCGTGTGTAAAATTGTGTAGTATCTGTCTGTCTCAGGAGACAATGGAAGAGTGTGTCTTCAGGGGTGAAGTCAAACTTTTGTTTTTTTCAATTTTTTTTATTGATTTTCACAAAATTATAAACACACTAACAAAAAAATATAAACAAACATAAATCATAACCTTATTATAACTAATCTTATTAACATTGTTGAGTGACTTCCTTGTATCCCCCTAGTTGAATTTCAGTGCATATCATTTTCCAAATCAAAATTCTTATAAACTTAACTTATTCACTTGACATCATTCTATCTTCCCAATTCAGCATTAAATATGTTAATTCATCACATAACTTATTTAAATCCTAAGCCTAACTGGTAATTGCAAGCTTTTTCCGATTAATTTAACTTAACGTATTTAACTAATAATCATTAAATTTCGTCCATTCTTCCTGGTACTCCTCCTCGTTCTGGTCGCGGACTCTTCTGGTCAGGTCGGCTAGCTCCAAAAAATCCTTCATCTTCACCTGCCATTCTTCCACAGTTGGTATTTCTTGCATTTTCCACTTCTTAGCTAGTAAAATTCGAGCAGCAGTTGTGGCATACAAAAATAATTTAACATCTTTTTTGGGCAATTCCAAACCTGTTTTTCCAAGAAGAAAGGCCTTTGGTTTCTTAATAAATGTATATTTCAACATTTTTTTCAATTCATTATAAATCGTTTCCCAGAAGTCTTTCACCTTGGGGCAGGTCCACCACATGTGATAAAAAGTTCCTTCTTTTTCTTTACATGTCCAACATAAATTATAAGAGTTATGATAAATCTTTGCTGGTTTAACAGGAGTCGAATACCATCTATACATCATTTTCATTATATTTTCCTTTAACATTGTGCATGCAGTGAACTTGACCCCTTTCTTCCACAATCTTTCCCAATCCTCAAACATTATATTATGTCCCACATCTCTTGCCCAATCTATCATCACTGATTTAACAGATTTTTAACTTTAGTATCCAACGACTCCGTCTCCAACTTAGATTTTTCAGAAGCAAAACCATTTTTCTTATCTAATTTATACAATTCATTAATCTGGTAGTAATGTAACCAATTTAACTTATCTTTAACTTGATCAAATGGTTTTATCTTGTATCCTTCTTTATCCTCCAATAATAAATCTGAATATCTCAACCATTTGGTATCCATATTTAACTTTTTCTGGGCCTTTGCCTCCATTGGTGAAAGCCATCTGGGCGTCTTCCTTTCTAAAATATCTTTATATTTTATCCAAACATTGTACAACGATTTCCTAATTACATTATTTTTAAATGCATTATGGGCCTTTACCTTATCATACCATAAATATGCATGCCATCCAAACACATTGTCAAATCCCTCCAAATCTAATACATCAGTATTTTCTAGTTGTATCCACTCTTTAATCCAGCAAAGCGCTACTGCTTCAAAATAGATTTTCAAATCTGGCAGGGAAAATCCCCCTCTTTCTTTAGAATCCGTAAGTAATTTATATTTAATTCTGGGTTTTCCCCCCTGCCAGATAAATCTAGATAAAGCTTTCTGCCATTCTTTAAAACATTTCACATTGTCTATAATTGAGAGGGCTTGAAACAAAAAAAAGCATCTTTGGCAACACATTCATCTTAACCACTGAAATCCAGCCCATTAATGACAATTTTAAATTTGACCATATCTCCAAATCTCTCTTGATTTCATTCAATAATTTCTCATAATTATCTTTGTACAAGTTCAGATTTTCCCCAGACAGGTTCATGGGGTGAAGTCAAACTTTTGGAGAGTTGTGGCTGTAGAGACTGATGCAGAAGAGACATGTTTAGTTGCAGCTGGGGCAGATGGAGGTGTCTGGCTACGCTGAGGCTGATGCATGCATACCATGACATCTCTTCTTTCTGCACGCCTCCCAGCAGTCATTCCTTGCCTGGTTCCTGCTGTGGATACATGACCTGAAAAGAGAGAGAGAGAGAGAGAGAGAGAGAGAGAGTGAGTATCAAAAACATACAATGAATTACAATAAAAACAGCATGGCATCAGCCCATTCGTTAAAAGCAGTCAGTTCCCCAAAGCCTGTAGGAAGAAGACTGTCTTCGCTGGCAGAAGGACAGCAAGGAGGGAGCCATCCTAGCCTTTCTAAGAAGGGAGTTTGAAAGTGTGGGAGCAGCCACCGAGAAGGCCCTGTTCTGCATTCCCACCAAGCGTTCCCGTGAAGGTGCTGGGACTGAGAGAAAGGAGTTCCTCTTAACTCCTGGTATGCCCCACGGAGAGCCTCAAGGTCCATAAATAGCAACACCCTAGTGGTCCCGGGCCCTAAGGAAGTTAGATTAGCTTCAACCAGAGCCAGGGCCTTTTCAACACTGGCTCCGGCCTGGTGGAACGCTGTGTCTCATGAGACCAGGGCCCTGCAGGATCTGATTTCTTTCCGCAGGGCCTGTAAGACAGAGTTGTTCTGCCTGGCCTTTGGCTTGGAGCCAGTTTGATTCCCTCCCCCTCTTTCTTTTTTCTTTTCCTTTCTCCTCCTGCGATGAGGCTACATTTTAATATTTTAATGTTTCAATATTTTAATGTTGTATTTTAATTTTGTTTTTAAGTTGTATTCATTCAACTTGTTTTTATTATTGCTTGTTAGCCGCCCTGAGCCCAGCCTTGGCTGGGGAGGGCAGGGTATAAATAAAAATTATTATTATTATTATTATTATTATTATTATTATTATTATTATTAAAGATCTCAAAACACGGGCAGGTTTGTTTGAGGGAATACGGTCTTTCAGGTATTTTGGACCTAAGCCATGTTGGCCTTTATAGGTCATAACCAGCACTTTGAATTGTGCCCCAAAGCAGACTGACAGCCAGAGAGGCTGCTGTGACAAGGGAGTCATATAACCAGTCCCAGTTAAGAATCTGGCTGCAGCTCTTTGAGCCGGTTGAAGTTTCTGAGCGCTTTTCAAAGGCAGCCCCACACAGAACACGTTACAGTAATCCAAATGGTCATACCTAATGCATCAGCTCTTTGAGATAAATACGAGCTCTTAAAAATGAAATATATGAAATCTGAAGCACAGAGAGATTATTGCAAGAAGAGTCTTATCCCAAGAGGTTTGAGTTTTCTAAAAGAACAAGGCATGTTTCCATTAAATGAGGAATTTAAAAATAAGTGGATGGCAATTTTGAACAAATGATTGGCCATCTGTCATGGATGCTTTAGTTGAGATTCCTGCATTCCGGGGGGGTTGGACTAGATGACCCCCGGGTCCCCCAACTTTACAATTCTATAATCAGTTAAAAAAATATAAAGGGGACTAAAGAGATTAAGAAAGAACTTAAAAGAAAAACGGATAATATAATAGCAGATCTGATCAACCATGTGAGCTCATCAAGGAGTCATATAATAATTAACCAGAATGAAAGGCCTACAATTTAAAAAAATCCAGAGGGATTTTAGAGATGATTAAGAGGGTAAAGTTTATAGCTGGAAGAAAAATAAACTAAAGACTCATAAGTTAGCAACTTTCAAAAAACAGTTGGAAACAAACCATGAGGTAGATACTGATAATAGTTTCCCCCTCTAATATTAGGGATATTTCCACCTGTGACTCATCTTGTCATAACAGAACAAAACAATAGAACACTGACATGCAAAAATCTTAAAAAACCATATCATTTTAATCTATAGTTGAATTACAAGCATTATTTAGGAAAGTGCAGAGATCCAGTTTTTCTCAAGGGTGCCAATGGACTCAGTTATACAGCTGCAAATAAAACAAATTGTGACACTATATGGCCACAGTGAGCTATAGCAAATTTAAAACATTTTTCAAAACAATTTTTTAAAAAAACATTTTCACGACGTTTTTAACATGCGCGTAGATTCCACCAATGTTGCAAGAACCAACTTTTTGATTCCTTTCTATTTTATCACCTTTGTAAATGTTTGAAAACCAACAAACCATTTTTTAAAAAAAAGAAATTCCAGTTTATTTCTACGATGGAAAGGGGTGGGGTTGAATCTCACCAGCAAAATAGTGACAGTTTGAAAGGTTGCAAGGATTTTAGCTGGGGCAATCAGAATAAGATCCACTATTTGACTACTGACTCAAAACCCTAAAAAGTATTTTATATAATTGACTTTTTACTTCTATTCTTTGTATATCATATTGCTGTTTTATTGTTATGGCCGATGGCTGACGCAAATAAAGATTCCTTCATTCAGTGACAGTTCGAAAGTGGCCTCTAAACATATTGGATATGTTATATATATTGCCATCGGTTACACACAGTTATGGAATGTTGTTTATAATTTTTAATCTCGTCTCATGGCTTCTCTAAAGAAGAGCTCTATGCTTGTTGAAATGAGTCATGCTGGTTCTGATTTTTACAACAATACGGTTCGATTCTCGGGGGACGGGCAGCCTTCAACCTGTATTTTTGGAACAGAAGCAAGTGGAAACCTTTCTTTTTTAACTCGGGTTTTAAATGTAGGAATGAAATGTTCTCTCGTGAAGAACTTCTGCAGCGCAGGCATACTATTTTCAGCCCCTTCGTGCTGCAGGAAGAATTTGTTCATTAATTCTATTTCTCCACCGCTCAATAAGGTTTCATTGTGATGACTGGCTAAAGCCGCAGGAGAATGCAGCCCCTCTCCTTGGGTCTGGGCTAAATAGGAGCAGCACACAATGGAGTTTCAGGGACGTTGCTGTCGCAAAAGGGAGCTGGGAAATCAATATGTGGCAGTCGCTTCAAAATTGGCAGCCCCTCTGCGTTCCCCTCTTGCTTTCCCCAGAATCAGGACTGAAAGATAGTCTGAACCCAATTCAGGTAAAACCAGTATCACTTTCAAATCCAGGGCCAGTGTGACAAAAGTGTTCTACTTGGAAGATCTGAGTTCAAATCCTCACCCAGCTATGAAGCTTACTGGGGGACCTTCAGCCTGAAGTTCTGAAGACCACCATTTTTAAAAACATTCTGTTGGCAATCTTAGAAGCCAAAACCCAGGTTTAGGGCACTGACACTTTTGTGGGCGAACCACAACAGAGATTTAAAACTGCAAAACATGCAGCAAATAAAGGCATGTAAATATAGGCTGTGAAACCTTTAAAATGTGAATTCCAAAGTATCCTACTTTAATAGCTATTGTGCTAGCTTCCCTAGCACAAAGGCAGACCACACATCTGGTAAGTTATAAAATGGTTTACTTACAAAACTTTTCAAAGGTCAGATTCATGTGCTTTTCCCATATGGCAGTCCAAAAAAATTGCATAGGCAGTAAAACGTTGCTTGGTTACAAAATAGTAAAAGTTCCTAAACCATAGGAAAACACTAGTTTCAGACTCCGTTCTTATCTGGAACAAAAGCCATGCAGCTGGAGGGAGCAGCTCAGAGCTTCTCAGACACTGAATTCACATGTAGACTGAGTACAACAAAAGACTTGGTTGCCCATTTTCTCCCAAGGTGAGGGGAAGTGACATAGGCTAAGCTTGGCAGGGCAGCTAGCTTTATGGCATTAACCCTTTCATGTATTAATTAGACTAAAGCATGCTGATTATATCAGGCTGATTACTCTACATATTCTTTTCTTTTCTTTTTGTACATAATTTTATTAAGTTTTCTGTTTACAATTTAAAATACTCATTTTACATCCTTAAGATATCAGTGACTTCCCTTCTTCTCTTTCCATGGTTCATTTTGCATATCATAAATCCCTGCATATTTTACAAAAACATTCAGCATTCCATTATTGCATCCATCATAACTTGTTTACACGGTTGAATTTGTCTTAACGCTGCCAGCATTTTCAGCTGTACACAATTGTTTCCCATATATTCAATAAATGTTTTCCAATCTTCTTTAAATGGATGTTCTTGTTCTCTTATTCTATAGATTAAGTCTGTGAGTTGTGCACATTCTGTTAACTTAAGTTTTCCATTTTGGGGCTAACAAAACACGTGCCGTAGTAGTAGCATACATAAATCACCTTGGAGAGCACAGATATAAGCCAAACTCCCAATGCTCTAGGGTGTATTGGCTCCTCATCGGAGATATGCATATTCACTATATCCACCAAATTTTAGTATAATTACGTGCTCTGAGAAGTATTATGTTCTTTTGTCTGTTCTGGACATCAGTTCCACTGCCCATAAATAAAACACGTGAAGAAGACTGATTCAAAAGTTGGGGGTTGCCAACTCTTTTAGGTCTATGGGGACATTTAATGAGTGTTCCTTACACTAGCCCTAATTTTTCAGCATTGTTAGCCTTTGTTAACAAGAGATGAAATAATTATAAAATATATTGTCATCATGGTGTGTTCTAAGAAACATGAATTATTAGATTACAAGAGGGGTGAGTAGTTCCTTCCCAATCATAACTTTCTATTCCCTTCCAGATTAGTCTTGACAGTCTGAATAATGAAAATGTCAAAATGTGGAAATCGGCTGCCTTTAGGTTAAGAAGGTACATTATTACAGCATGTGCATTGTCACCATTAATTGAAATTGAATTCAGCAAAGGGGGTCTTCATTTCATCATGGCCAAATTACAGTGAAAAAACAATAAGAATAACTGGGCTGGGGAGAAAGGTAGAGTGCCGACACAATGGCATGGCTGACACAGAGCAGATTGATGAATCAGTAAAAATAGCATTTCAAAAGAATTGGATTAATATCAAGAAAACAGGTTGGTGGATGGAAGAGAAGCTATTCTATTCAAAGATTCTGCTGTATTTGTATGCCATATGATATTGGTTCCACACTTGCAAGGAATCAATATTTTAGCGTGACCACCTATTTTTTGGAACTCCCTGCCAATGGATATTAGGCAGGTGTTAAAAATATTCATACATACCCACACTCAATCCCACAGATACTTCCTTTTCCCACCACCATCCCTCACCCCTCACCCCACCCTTGTGTTAGACTTCCAATCTACTCAATTGCAATTTCTATCCACTTCTATTACTTTCTTTCACGCACTTTTAAACCAATTTTCTACTTCTTTTTCTTTTTTTAAAGGATTGTATGAAATGTATGTTTGTATATTCATAACATGCATGTATTAATGTTGAATTATTTTAATAATAAAAATTTAGTTTATTTTTTTTAAAAAGGATATTAGGCGGGTGTTTCCATTGCACCATGTTCTCACTCTCAGGGGCGGAGGAAGGGGTGTGTGGTGGGGGTGGGCCACCCTCGGTTTCATCACTGAGGGGGTGACAAAATGCCGGGCGGCACTCACCACAGGGCCTACAGTGTGCCTGAGTCCCATGTTTCTCCTGGGAGAGATGCTGTGGCTTGGGTGCATACAGGCTCCGTGGTGCCCAAATGGTCTGCCCACCGCCTCCCCTCAGCTGTAGGACGGCTGAGGGGACAGAGGCAGGCAGGCTCCTAAGAGGCCCCATGGAGCGTCCTGCCCTCGCTCGCCCCCACGGGCGGCTGGCCCCACCTCTGGGCGCAGGGCATGTGCGCCACCCCAGGTGCCCAATCGGCTTGCTCCACCACTGGTATTCATATCAGTTGAAAGCATGTGAAGCAGGTCAAAAACCTGCATGAACATGGAATGGACTTGCCTGTCTGCTCATGTGCATAAGACGTGGGTCAAATACTGTTTCATCCATCCAAAGCTCGCGGCATCTCTTAGTAAGGCTGAGAGAGAACCATGCCAAACCGCGAGTGATTTTTCTCCCTTCAAGAGAGTCATTTATACATCCTCACTCCACAGAGCCTGGGAAGAAAAACCAAAGGCTGCTTGTTGTTGTTGTTTAGTCGTTTTGTTGTGTCTGACTCTACGTGACCCCATGGACCAGAGCACACCAGGTACTCCTGTCTTCCACTGCCTCCCGCAGTTTGGTCAAACTCATGTTGGTAGCTTCAAAAACACTGTCCAACTATCTCGTCCTCTGTCGTCCCCTTCTCCTTGTGCCCTCCATCTTTCCCAACATCAGGGTCTTTTCCAGGGAGTCTTCTCTTCTCATGAGGTTACTTACTCGCTTTCAAAATGGAGATTTGCAACCAAATTCCTTTGTCCCATGTTCAAAGGTAAATATTCAGCATTAGAGCAGAGAACATTCACAGTTCATTATCAGCTAGTTAAAATCCAGTATGCAGCCATGGAAAAAACCCAGAGTTAGCAATGCACATTTAATCATTCTTCATTTCAGTGTCAATTAAACGATTATACTTAACATGGACATCAAAAAAGTTTGCCCACCTAGTGTCAACTAATCAAGGAGCAGCTAAAAGAGAAACAGAGTGGAACATATAAGCAACTAAAACTTCAAGGCAAATAATATTAAACCAGCCTGAAACTGGGGCCAAGAAGTCACAATGTGCGGAAAGACAAAGGCATAAGGTTAAGTTTCCAGACATCGCAGAATGATAGAAAGCACTAGAGACCTTTTGGGAAATGATATACAATGAATTGAAGAAAATGTTCCATCTAACATTTGTTAAAAAACCTGAAGCATTTTTGTTAGGGATTGTAGGGAAAGACCTGCCAAGGAAATTGAAATATATTTTCATGTATGCAACAACGGGGCAAGAGTCTTAATAGCACAAGGATGGAAGAATGAGGAAATCCCAACTAAAGAACTATGGCAAGAAAAACTGGTGCATTATGTAGAATTGGCAAAATTGACACACAAACTACGGGACAAGGATAACTGTGACTTTAAAGATGAATGGGAACCCTTTACAAAGTACTTAAAGAAGCAACAAAATGAACTGGACTCCTTGGCAGGTTTTGAATAAACACTCGCAAACTTTTATTGATAACAGCTAGTTAGATAAATTAAGGATCTATATATAATTTTGTAACATGCAGAGAATAACATTTGTTGATAAACCAGAGAGAGGAGCTGAGGGAAGTCGGGGGGGAGGGGAGGGGGTTATTTTATGGGGGGAGGGGGTGAAATTAAGGATGATATGTTTTTTGATAAAATGTCTTGTTGAAATTCCTAATAAAAAATATTTTAAAAAGAAAAGAAAGAAAGCACTGGAGACCACAGTCTTTCCAGAAATGTGGCAATGCTCCCTAGAGTGTCCAGTTAAGTGGGCCATAATAGCCTCATTTATTTAGGATGCCCCCAAAGAGAGACCCAATAGCTTACCGTCTCATAGGGCAGCACCAGAGACTTCAAAATATCCTGAGCAAAATGCAAAGCAGAAATGTGACAATGGAGCAACTGATCATTTTCCCTCATGTTAGGTGATGGTGGTTCAACAACAATTCTCAGAGAGAAGATGTAGAAGGGCTACTTGATTAAATATCCTAGTTACAGGAGACCCCTAAGGCTCCAAACCCCACAACAGCACAAGCCAAGAACAAATCTAAAGTTGTTGGTTTTTTTTTAAAAAATTCAAAATATATAAAGGTTGGTTCATAACAGGCCCATGCAGACGTACCAGAATGAACTGTAACACAGAGAAAGCACATGCTAACTTTTGGGCGACATTGAACACGCCATCAAATTTAGGCTCAGCTGCCTTCATAACTCCCATGCCATGTAACAAAATAAGATCCTAACTCTTGAGACTGCCTACCAAAGAACTGAGTCCCAGGTGGATGAAAATTCATTCAGAGCACAAATCTGATTTCATTGCACTAGAATTAAGATATGTTTTGAGATGGAATACTGATCTTTCAATCTGTAGCGGAAATGGCTTATAACTGAAGGACATTCTTTTAAGCATTCTTCTGTGATATCTTTCTCTCTGCGGGATTCTGGTCCTCATTAACAGAAATTCATCCTTTCCTGCGAGGGCTGTTCTTTTTCAAAGCTGCCAGGGGTTTGCCCTTTGTTGCTTAGTCGTGTCCTTTAGAACAGTTTATGTGGAATAGTCCGACGGAGTCTGAAGTTTCAGACATGAAATACTTGAAGCAACATGGCGATTTAAAAAAAGGGGGGGGGGTGGTTCTGTCTGGTTCATTTCTGCACAAAAGTAGCACTTTCAATAGCGCTATTGCTTTAAACTAAAAAATTAAAAGCAAGCAAAATTACCTGTCCACCTGTCCATCACCTGGCTGTAGTAAGAATGTGCAGCAAATGAGGAATGATAAAAGGCACTGAGAAAGTAGCGATAAAGTGCAACTTCAACAGAGGTGTAAAAATATGCAAAGATCATAATGTCTTGACAGCAGTTAACCAACAGTGATTAAATGACAGCTCATTATAAAGGTTTTTTGTAAAGCTCATATTAAAATTCCACAGACCCTTAGGCCCCGTCATTCATTTAAAGCAGTATTACACCACTTTAAACAGCCATGGCTTCTTCCCCCAAGGTATGCTGGGAACTGTATTTTATTAAGACAGCTGAGAATTGTTCGGAGATGCTTATTCCCCCCACAGAGAGTTGCAATTCCCAGAATCCCTCGGGAAGAGGGATTGGTTGTTAAACCGCTCTGGGAATCATAGCTCTGTGAGGGGAATAGGGGGTCTTCTAATCAGGGGTGGCACAACCTGTTTCACCGCCTGAGGGGGAAATGAGAACATGCCACCACTCCATCCCACCATAAGATCTTCTCCACCAGTGGCAGAGGCAGTGGGGCAGGCAGGGCAGCTGCAGGGACACAAATCTTTCAGCTTCTGCCACTCAAGGTGGCTGCTCAATCCTGTCTCTGTTAGTTTTCTGTTATGCCATTGTGCAGTTTTTGGAGTCACAAAACTCTGTTTACATTCCAGACTGTTGGAAGTCTCATGAGAGATGGGAGACGGATGTTGATGTTACTGGTTTCCTGTTTCTTTGTTCCAGTTGTTCACTGACTCTCACAGAGAGCAGGTGTATATTATTTTCTGTCCTGCGTAGTTAGTAATAAACGTAGCAATGTAGCTCATATTTCTTGCTCTTCTGCTGCTGTTTGGATACTCTGCGGAATGGGGGAATGTGCCTGAAGCCTCATTAAAGGCTTAGGTCATTAATCACCATCGGATGAGAGCCTGATGGATTCTGAAGTACGATGAGGAGGAGAGCTATTTCAGCTCGGTCATACGGAAGCTCTGACAGTCTCGTGGGCAGGCCAGCTCTGCTCCTAATAACTCTCAGGATCCTTAAAAAAACTGCAGTTCCCAGTGTTAGAGGTAAAAGGTGGGTCCTAAGAACCTTAACCCCACTCTTTAAAATACAATCTGAACAAAATTGGTGGAGCAGCAAAGAGTTTATTGAATACAATAACATTCACTGCAAGAGCAGGTGTCCAAAGTAGGCACACCCAAAATTGACAAAGCATAAGCTTATATTCCCTAAACCCGAAGCGCAGGTTCCCTCCCTTGTTTCTGTGGGATGTAAAACACAGAGCAGTCAGGTACAACATTCCTAGAGTGAACATGTTTACACATGAGGAGGAATGTTTGTCCATCCTGCAGGTAAACTTCCTGTTTCCTTCTGGGCTGGGGCAGGCTTTCTCTACATGTGACCAGAGGTGGGCATGACCTTCCCTATGCAGGTAATGACAAAAGCACAGGGCAGGACAGCCACCTCTCTCTCTTTGACTCCATTCCTTGAAGAAGCAACATCTGCTTAATCTGAGATGTTCTCAGGAGCTGTCTCCTTATGGGATAGTTACCAGCGATATTACTTTTGTAACTTAAGTCTGCCTTCTGGAATCCATTTGTGAACAGAATGTGTGAGTGAGTAAACTCTTTCTCTTTTCATGAGGGAATAAAAGGGGAATTACCAGGAAACTTATTTTAGAGGCTTATACAAGCCTGGCAAATGCTATCCGCTGGACAAGTTTGAAATGGGGAATGTTACTCTGCTAAATTGTAGAACTTCATAACACAAGTTGGAAAGGATATAATTAAAGAATATATCCTCTCCTGTCTCCCTGAACATTCCCACAGTTTCCCCATTGGCTGGGTACTTGCAAGGTTTACAGCCTATCACGACTGCCTAAATTCCCAACTAAAATCCCCGCATTTTCATACAATGCATATCATAGGGAGGGGAGGAGCAGAAAAATTGAGGTGACCTTGATGTCGGCAGGACAACAGGTTCTGAACAGGAGCAATCTGACCCATCACTTTGGATGTTGTGTGCTGGGGTGCACAATTGAGAGCCTTCCCCAATTAGAATGTATCTTCATTGCATGGGTCTTATTCTTGAGTGTCAAATGACTCTTGCTTTCCATGCATGACATGGTTTGGTAGGAAAACAGAACCTCCACCCTTTCCTTTTGGTTAACTTTTTATCCCTTTTGTCAAGAAATCAAGAAGACCCCTCCCCCCGCCCCCGCCTTCTTTGCACTCTAGCCCACTTCTCAGAGATGTGAGGATCTCTCCAAATTGGCCTGGAATTTCACTTTATGATAAAAGAGTTTGGATTTTATATCCCGCTTTATCACTACCCTAAGGAGTCTCAAAGCGGCTAACATTCTCCTTTCCCTTTCCCCACAACAAACACTCTGTGAGGTGAGTGGGGCTGAGAGACTTCAGAGAAGTGTGACTAGCCCAAGGTCACCCAGCAGCTGCACATGGAGGAACGGGGAATCAAACCCAGTTCACCAGATTACGAGTCCACCGGTCTTAACCACTACACCACGCTGGCCTCTCTCTGATAAGTTCAGGGCAACATGGCTCTCCTCCTCTCTCACTGGAATCATTAATCATCCAAAGGCTGGAGGCAGTTGCAGTCCAAGCCATTTAGTGCTGGAGGTCCAAACTGATCCTTCTGGTAATAAGAGATCATCACAACCGATGAGGGAGGCCGGTTGCTGTGTATCAGGAGGACTGTTAAATTGAAACCGCTCTCTACCACAGCGATGAAAAGAGAGGCCTTATAATGGTGCCTCTCTTTTTAGCACAATATGTAAGTAGGGTTAAAGGATATGGAGGAGGGGAGACCATAGTGTCCTCGTAGGAGAAAATCTGCCAGCAATGGTTGGCATAACGAAAAGTTTTATTTGACTGCCCTTGTAAAGTTAAGTTTCAACGTATTGTACAATGAAGGATGAAAGCAGTGCTTCACTTCAGAAAACCACAATATCATATAGCCAGAAGAAGTCTTCAGAACATCGTGAGTCAATACATTTTGAAATGATTCGTATCCAAAAATAGATCTGTGGCTCTTCTTACCCATCATTTCTTCTTTCTTCTTAAATTTGGCGGTTGGCTATTTCAAGATGATTTTTAATTAAATTGTTTGCTGCTGTGTCATCGCTCCGCTTCTCCAGATTCCACAGTGGGCAGCCTTAAAATATTCTCTCATTGCATCAAACCAAGGACAAGAAGAGCAGCTGCGACACAAAAACATCACGGGGCAGATGGGGAAAACAGACAAATAGACCCTACTGAAAAATAGGGTATGAAACAGTCATATCCAACATATTAATGCCCCAATGATTTGAGCAGAAGCAAGCAAAGCATTGTTGTTTTTTTACTAGCAAAATACCCATTAAGCTTGATAAATGGAAAAGGGATGGTGAATCTCAATTAATTCCTTAATTCTACCACCCTGTACCCCACAATCCTGACTAATGTCATTCCCTGAGGCAGAGCAAGGACTGACACCATAGATTCCCCCCCCCCCCCATCTCTGACACTTTCTTCTGTCCTCCTTGATTTAGGGCCAAACAAGACTTTAAATATGTGAATGCATTTGATACAATTGGGTTTTCCTTAACAGTCGCAGGGGGGGGGGGTGGCCAGGATTTTGATGATGGCATAAAGGAAGGAGGGTTATCTTTTCCCTTTATGCCACAGTTGTGATTAGTACCATTCTCCTAGGCTCCAAAGTTAGGGCATGTTGAATTTGGCAACTTTCAAAATTCCAGAACTGAGGGGTGCTAAAAAGTTGTAACATGACTTGGGTATTCAAAATATATTTTGGTTAAATTAATATCATTTAGTTTTGCTTGGTAGGTAAAATGTGTGTAAAATAGCAGAGAAATAATTAAAATGATTGCCCAGTACTTGCAGTTGTTTGTTTGTTTGTTTGTTTGTTTGTTTGTTTAGCATTACCTGACATTTTCAGAAGGTGAAATTTAAATTCTTTGGTTTTCCGAAAGCTGTTTATGTGCTTCTCCATCAAACATGGACTTACCAGGCTAAATATTTCTCTTCTTCCCATATCTATATAGCATAAATGAAACTCACATTTTATTTGTAAAATGCTACATTTAGGTAGGCAAGAGGGGAAACCCACCAAATATGTTTTGTGCGCATGGAAAATGTGGTTGAGACTTTCTAGTATCTTCCTTAAGTTTAGCAGTTAAATCCATGTGATGATCAGTGTTCCCTCTTGATCCAATAACAAACATATCCATAGTGAAGTTAAAAGGAAATAATAAAAGGTAGAGGACTCCTGACAGTTAAGTCCAGTTGTGAATGACTTTGGGGTTGCGGCGATCATCTCGCTTTACTGGCCAAGGGAGCCAATGTTTGTCCGCAGACAGTTTTCCCGGGTTATGTGGCCAGCATAACTAAGCCGCTTCTGGCGAACCGGAGCAGTGCACAGAAACGCCGTTTACCTTCACACCGGAGCGGTACCTATTTATCTACTTGCACTTTGACATGCTTTCGAACTGCTAATAGTTGACATTTAACTAGCATCTCTCCTGTCAGAGAACAGCAAAAAAGCTAAAGGTCATGCAAATCAATCAGTAGGTCCTGTTACTGAGTTTAAATTTCTGGTATATTTCCACTTCTTCTTTTTTTAAGAATGCGTTTGTTATGTATTTTTAAAACTCACATAAATAATTCTTGCCATGCTGGTAATTTAACTTGAAGACGCATTCTGCAATGATCACTCATAGGATTATGAAGTTGTGCATAGTCTCTTTAATAGAACTGCTTTTGAAGGGCTCGTTCCCAGAGGGGGGGCAGGAATCAGTCCTTAACTCTCCACCTGGGGCATCATTTTGTAAACCAGACAGAAAAATATCTCAATGAAAAAGATGAATGCAATTACTGTGGATTGATGACCTCATGACAGCTATTGGGACATATCCTTGGCTGTTGGAACAGCATAGTCTGTAGCTCACGGTCTTTATGTCAGTAACTAATAGGTAAGGAGTGGGTTTATTTAATCATAGCTAAAGAGGTGCTTTTTGTCATGAAATATTAAGACTGATATTTATTAATACTTGAAGAACGCTTTTTGGTACCCAGCCCTTGAATGTGTCTGCATTAAATGAACCATTTAAGATGTAGGTTGAGGAAAAACCTGCAGGTCCAGGTTTTAATATTATTATTATTAATAATAATAATAATAATAATAATGCACACCGAAAGCACTTCCCTTCAAAGAATCCCAGGAACTGTTGTTCCTGAGCTACAATTCCCAACACCCTCAACAACCTCAATTTGCACCCTCTCATCACCAAGAAATTGATAAATTCTCAATGTAGAGACAGCTTCCATATCTACCTACAGGACCAGCCCAAGACAATTTTTAGGGTTGCCATGTGTCCTCTTTTTCCAGGACACGTCCTCTTTTTCATGGGTAAAATTTCTGCCCAGGTGGATTTTTAAAATTTGCCAAACTGTCTCTGGCTATGCTTTCTGAATGAGACATAGACATAACTGGTGGCTGAATACTTAATTTCTTCTTCTTTTCTCCTGCCCTACTCAGAAATATACCACAGCTCCTATAACCTACATCCAGTAGGGTATTTAAAATGAGAGTCATCATAGCGTCCTCTTTTTTGCTCTTCAAAATATGGCAACCCTAGCAAATAACATGATGTCCTGCCCATTCCGTGAATGAACTAGTTGTTGTCTTTTCCTTCAACATGGGCAAGAGGAAAGCATTTTTCAGGGAATTTGGGGGCAGCGGGCTAGTTTAGCGGATGCACAACAGTCCTGTGGTTCACATAGCTTTGATGTCCAACCATTGTCTTGAGGCTAAGGAGATAATGGTTGGAGATGGGACTGCTGCTCCCTCAACAGCTGCCGCTTGAGGCAGTTGCCTTACTCTGCCTAATGGTGGGGCCAGTCCTACTACTATGGTTTGGAAGAAAAAGGATGGGGAGGGGGATATTTCAGTTAATGTCAGTAAGGGAAAACAGGATGTGTGAGGAACGTTCATTTCCTGTTCATTTCAATGTTATGTCTGAAGACGCTATAAGCCAAGTGTTGAAATAGGAAATAAAATTCTTTTAATCAAACAATAAAACTTCTCAAAACCAAAAAAAGAAAAAGAAAAAAAGAAAAAGAAATAGGAAATAAAATTCTATTGAAATTTGAGAGGAATAGGGGTCTACTATCAATTCTCAGCACGCTTAACAAATGGACTACCCTTAACAAACCACAGAGCACTCATTGCTTAGAAATGAACTGACTAGACTAGATTTGAATTGGCCCTCAATAAAATTGGAGCTGTAGCAATTTGCCTTACAATGCTATTGTGAAGCTTGACCTATGTGGGATGTAACATATTTTCTTTGTTTAAATTGCTATGTAATGATTTGTGGTTTTAGGTAATTTGACAATTCTGGTATTTATTGACTATTTTGAGAAGCAAATCCATTATACATTTTGTCCCATATTCTGAGGTAAGGGGCAGCAATGCCATGTGTCTACTGAATGGATTAATATCTGAATCTCCCTTTCGCTCTGTTTGCTTGCTCTTATTTGGAATACAAAACCTGCTGCACATCTCTGAAAGGCGATATGAGAAAACCTTCCAGTCAACTGCCCCCAGAAACCGTGTTTTTGGGGTCAGAATGCAAAAGCCATTGCTCGCCAATTTATAGAACACCCCACCGTGACAAGAAGACATTGTGGTCGGATCTCGGAAGCAGCCACCTCGCTATCGGGTTTAGATAGCTATGCCTGTTGACATAGCAGTTCAAATCTACCAAAATGTGTTGACAGTCTCTGGAGAGGTCACAGGTTGAAAGGCCTCATCAAAAATATACATGGAAGGGGGAAAGATCTGAAGGACTAGAGAAGAAAGAGGGAAGATCATGTTTACATTTGCATGAGACAGCTGGGAATAATTTCAGCCTTTAAATATTTGGAAACGGAAGGCAGCCCACAAATACTACCTGGAAGTAAGTGCCACTGTATTCAATGGGGCTGACTCCTAGGTAAGCATGCCTAAGATTGCAACCTAATGGATGGATGAGCCAGGCATCAGCTTCTTGTGTGACCTCAAGAAAGCCATTATTAAGTCAGCCTTCCATCTGCAACATGGGCATAAAAGAATACTGACCTACCTTCCTGAGTTGTTGTAATGACAAGAGAGAGAGATTTATGTCAAGGGAGTTGAACATCTTAAAGTACTATTTTGAAAATGTTAAGGAGGAGGAGAAGCCTAGCAGGTAAAAAATAAATAAAGCAGCTGTCAGGGAACTGACATCGGAGCCAGAGGCGGAGGCTAGGCTCTCAAGCGATGCTGGAGAAGGGCCCAGCAGGGGGGGAGGCAGCTCACCAGCTGGGGAAGGAAATCAGCGTAACACCAGGGATAAAGGGGGGCAGATGGGGGAATCAGCGAAGGGGCTCCAGGACTCATCGCTGGAGACCAGCGAGGAGAGCACGGGTCCTCCGCTACCCACACCCTCCCTGCGCAGGAGACTTCCGCGCAGGGAGAGTAGGAGGAGACTTGGGGTCAAACAGCTTTTATGCTGGAAAAGGTTTAAGAAACGCCCACTGACAGATTCTGCTAGCGACTGAACAGCCACGAAGTGAAGGGCTGTCCAGACAGAAAAGGTTTAATAAGGCAACCTAGCCAGGAGTGGCACCAACTTACGCACAATCAACCCCTACATTTATTACAGCAGCCTTTAATGAGCTCACAAAAAATTACTAGTCTGCATTTTTTTCTTTTTTCTTACCTTCTTACAGCAATAGTCTTCAACCTTTTCAGACCCAGGACCTACTTTTAACCCAAACATGGATCAGGATACACATTGGATCAGGCGGTGAAGTGCTAGTGGGTGCTGACCCACTCACAGAACACTAGCAGGTGGCGCTGTGGTCTAAACCACTGAGCCTCTTGGGCTTGCCGATCGGAAGGTTGGTGGTTTGAATCCCCACGACGGGGTGAGGTCCCGTTACTCTGTCCCAGCTCCTGCCAACATAGCAGTTCGAAAGCACACAGTACAATTAGATAAAAGGTAGCGCTGCAGTGGGAAGGTAAACGGCATTTTCGTATGATCTGGTTTCCATCACAGCGTCCCGTTGTGTCAGAAGCAGTTTGGTCCTGCTGGCCACATGACCCGGAAGCTGTCTGTGGACAAACTCTGGCTCCCTCAGCCTCAAAGCGAGATGAACGCCACAACCCCATAGTCGCCTTTGACTGGACATAACCATCCAGGGGTCCTTTGCCTTTTACCTTAGTAGCTTAGAGGAGAATAGCCTGCATTTCCATGCTGGCCACAGAGGAGGGGAAGACCCTGCTTTGCAGCTAGTATTAAAAAACCAGGTTTCTAGCTTCTCAGTAGGGTGTGTGCAGACACAATGCCCTCCAGATGCTGGGGACTACAACTCCCATCAGCTCAAAATAGCATGGCCAGTGGTCAAAGATGATGGGAGTGGTAGTCCAAAACATCTGGAAGGCACCATGTTCACTTTCGTTGACCTAGTGGGCTGGGGGATAGAGTGATTCTTCCTCCATCCCCATTTACTTTATCGCACCAAGCCATCCTGATGTATTTCCTTTTAGGAGCTCATCCTACTCTTGAGTAGGACCCTGGCAGAGACACATGCCCAACTGGCATGTTCCCTCCCTCCTGGTCGATCGTTCAGGAGTTTCAAAAGCTTCCTTCTGCCTGAACATCACAGCGATCGATGCCAACAGACATCGGCACACTTAGGGATCTGCAAAGTCTTCGCAGCTTGTGTAACAGACCTCAGCAACTCAGCATTTTGGCTAATCTACTTTATTCACATATAAACACACACGGAGCACTGCGACATGGCTCCCTCTCTCTCTAGCATCAGGCAGCAAAGAGAGAAAGAACAAAGGACAATAGTCCCACTTCACGGTACACAGTAACACAAACATCCTGTCTCCATCACTTTCCACTCTGTGGAGTCAAAACACACACTGTCATGTGATAGACAAAAATCCCATGACTGCAATATGGAGCGGGAATTCTAACATTTCCATGCTGGTTGTGGAGGAAGAGGCTCTTTTTTGTTCTACAGCTAGCAGATACAGCTACTAGAGGAGAGATGTGTCTGCATGGGATTTCTGGTCGCCTGTGGTGATCTGGTGAGCCGCTAAATGCAAGGCTGCTCTAAAAGCCAGATTTCATGCTGCTTGTCCCATTCAAAACAGAGCATTGGAAATTAAACTAACCATATCAGAACACAGACAGAATAGGGGAGGAAACAGAGCAGTCAGAATGGCTGCGCAATTGTCCTTCGGCATGGAACGCCAGTGCTCTAACAATGGAATAGAAATAAAGGTCTAAACAGAAGCATGGATTGGAAAGGAGTAAATAAAGATATGAATTTTTTTAAAAATATTGCCACTGTCTTGCAACCATCTAACTTGTCATTAATGCTCCAGCATGTGTCATAGTTCAGCTATGGGCCCCGGAGAGTTTAGGTTTGTCCAAATCCTTTTTTCATATATCTGCAAATGCGAGGAAGCAGTCAGATTCCCAGGAAGTGTGGAGGCAAGAAGGCGTCATCTAAGTGACACCCTCACAACCCACCTTGGATTGCACTAGAGCCTCTGATTTTCCTCCTTCTTGTGAATAAATCAGAATGGTAATTCTCTGTGCATCTCAAGGAGATGGCAGCTGAAACGAAATCTGCTAGTGTGCATTCGTTATAACAAGATAATTTATGTGAAGAGTCTTGAAATATGTGTTATATAAACGCTATTAGTAGACGGTGGGAAAATTTCTCCTGTGTCCTTTGCCCCTCCTCACCCTCTATTCCTTGGGGAAGGAGTTTTTTCATTTCTCCACCCAATTATAACTCATTTTCAAGCAGATGCATTTAAAATTCAAAAGGGACTTAATAATGCTTGCAGTATTTATGCACCTATATCAAATAAAACGAACCGAAACTGTCTTTTTTGCTCAGCTTAACTGAGAATAGCATCTTCTTACTGTATCAAGCACAGAAATAATTGCCTCTTGAAGTCAACTTCCTGATGTAGGTTGGGTGATACATTCACAGTGATATATCTGTGCCTTTAGGATATTGAGATCAAGGATTCATTAAGTGATACTGTCAGTTATTTATGTTGTTTGCCATAGGTATTTGGAACAGAGATCTGGAATCCAAATGCCCCAGTTGTTTCTCTCCTTCTGTATGTCACGCAAGCCACAACCTGGCATATGCTGTAGGTGGCTCTCTGCCAGCTTGTGGCTTTACTGAATGCAACTGTACCATATTGTCCAACTACCGTATTTTTCGCTCTATAAGATGCACTTTTCCCCTCCTAAAAAGTAAGGGAAAATGTGTGTGCGTTTTATGGAGCGAATGCAGGTGGGAAGCTCTGCTCAGCGCTCCCTTTAAAGAGCCCCGTGGAGCGTGTGTGCAGCTTTTTGGTGCTTTTCCCCGAGGGCTGCCCTTCTCCCTCCTCGGGGAAAAGCCCCCAAGAGCCACACACACACTCCGCACGCTCTTTAAAGGGAGCGCGGCTCTTGGGGGAGCCTTCATCCCACTGCCCTGAAGGGGCTTCGCATGGCTATCCCAGAAGCCAGAACAGCAAGAGGGTATCCCAGAAGCCAGATCCCTCTTGCTGTTCTGGCTTCTGGGATTCAGAATATTTTTTTTCTTGTTTTCCTCCTCCAAAAACTCGGTGCGTCTTATGGTCTGGTGCGTCTTATGGAGCGAAAAATACGGTATATTTCTCCTTCTCCCACTCCACTCTTGACTTTTCATTTCACTTGCCATTCTCTCTGTTTTATGACTGCACATGCCTGGAAAAGGATCTTACAGACACATTTGTTCATTCGTTTGTGTATTTAAACAGCCTTTGCCAACCTGGTGCCCGCCAGATGTTTCTTGTAGTGCAACTCGCATCAGCCTCAACCGGCAGAGCTATGCTGGCTAAGGTTGATGGAAGTTGTAGTCCAAAACACCCAGAAGGCACCAGGTTGACTTGGAGTGTTTTAAAACACCTACATCCCAACTTTTATAAACTTGCCCCAGGCACCTCCAAATAATTTCATAAAAGACAATACCAAAAAAGCACCGGAAGAATGAAAACCAAAGGTGTCAGAATTGTAATATAATTGCATTATCCACTGAATATTTAGGCCCTTTAAGAAAAAACAACCATCTCCTGGAGAACTGAGTCAGGTGTGGCTTGGTTGGAAAGGTTTGTTACTGCTCTGAGCAGGCTCCCAGGCCTCATAAAAATAAATTGAATCACTCACCTAGCTTGTTGACAGTTTCTGCCAGAAATCCAGTACAGTGGTACCTCGCAAGGCGAATGCCTCACAAGACAAAAAACTCGCTAGACGAAAGGGTTTTTTGTTTTTTGAGCTGCTTCGCAAGACGATTTTCCCTATGGGCTTGCTTCGCAAGACGGAAACGTCTTGCAAGTTTGTTTCCTTTTTCTTAACACCGTTAATACAGTTGCGACTTGACTTCGAGGAGCAACTCATAGAACGCGGTGTGGTAGCCTTTTTTGAGGTTTTTAAAGACTTTGGTGATTTTTGAAGCTTTTCCAAAACTTTCCTGACACCGTGCTTCGCAAGACGAAAAAATCGCAAGACGACAAAACTCGCGGAACGAATTAATTTCGTCTTGCGAGGCACCACTGTACAGTCGTACCTCGGATCCCGAACGCCTTGCAACTTGAAAGTTTTGGCTCCCGAACACCGCAAACCCGGAAGTGAGTGTTCTGGTTTGCGAACCTTCTTTGGAATCCGAACATCCGACAGGGCTTCTGCGGCTTCTGATTGGCTGTGGGAGCTTCCTGCAGCCAATCAGAAGCTGCGCTTTAGTTTCCGAACATTTGGGAAGTCGAACGGACTTCCAGAAGGGATTCCAATCGATTCCCAAGGTACATAACACAACTCCTTACACATTTCCTTGGAAGTAAGCCACCACTGGTGTCATCAGGGCAGGACTTTGGGGCCCATGTCCCATCCAGTGTCCCACGCAGCTGAATGAGCAGGAGGATGCCCCAAACTTAACAGAAATTATTTACCACCTTTCAAAAGTTAAGCACTTTCCAGGCTAATTGGAGGCCTGGTCTTATGGTGGAGTGTTCCCAGGTGATCACATATACCTATTCAGCCCAGACAGACAAATGAAGTCAAGCACATACAGTGGTACCTATGGTTACTAACGCTTCATGTTACGCGCTCTGCTAACCTGGATGTAGCTGCTCCTGGTTGCAAACTTTGCCCCAGGATGCGAACGGAAATCATGTGTCGGAGGCGCGTGCACAGCAATAGATTCCATTAGTGAAAGCGTGCCTCAGGATGAGAACGGTTTCAGTGTTGGTGTTGACCTTTAAAGCCCTAAATGACCTCAGCTCAGTATACCTGAAGGAGCGTCTCCACCCCCATTGTACAGCCTGGACACTGAGGTCCAGCTCCGAGGACCTTCTGGCGGTTCCCTCGCTGTGAGAAGCAAAACTACAGGGAACCAGGCAGGGGCCTTCTTGGTAGTGGCACCCGCCCTGTGGAACACCCTCCCACCAGATGTCAGAGAGATAAACAACTACCTGACATTTAGAAGACATCTGAAGGCAGCCCTGTTCAGGAAAGTTTTTAATGTGTGATACTGTAATGTATTTTTAATCTTTGTTGGAAGCCTCCCAGAGTGGCTAGGGAAACCCAGCCAGATGGGCGGGATACAAATAATAAATTATTATTATTATTATTATTATTATTATTATATTTAAGAATGGACCTCCGGAACGAATTAAGTTCATAACCCGAGGTACCACTGTAATTGATGTATTTATTTCATTTTTGAATCACTTCCTATAAACCATCTTGACGTGATGTCACCATTAAAAACATGCATCAGACACTGGCGCATATAAGAGCAATTAGAGCAATGCTATCTATAAACCCAATTTCACATGCACATGTAAAACCGAGGTAAAAATCTCCAGTTAAAAGCCTTGTTGAAAAAGGAAGGTCTGGAACAGGTGCTGAAAAGACAATAGAGGTGACACTTTTTCGAGATTTAACAGGAGGGAGTTCCAAAAGGTTTGATGCTGCCACACTAAGGGCTCAATTTCTGCATCCTACAGAAAGTCTCCTGATGAGATGATCTCCACAGAAGGTCCTGTCCTGCAGAGTGCAGCAATCGAATGGGTATATTAGGAGTGAAACAAGCTTGCTAGGTATCATGGTCTAGGGCGGTTGTCAGGGACTGGGCAGAGGAGGAATGGTGGAAGACCACATTTCCATCCTGAACCTTCCAGGGAGCATGAAGCGGGAGACCGTACAGATTTACAACAGGGGTTTGCGGGAGGTCACAGCTCAGAGGCAGATGAGGGGGAAAGCTGGGATATAATGGGGGAGGAGGAGGAGAACCGGAGCAGCAGCTGGCTGACACGGTCTTTAGAAAGCATTCCAGACCCTCCATCTCCCAGAACCCGGCGAGCCTTAAAAGTAGGAGAGCAAAGAGCTCAAAGACAAAGGGCAGTTGGTGGCACCCATAGAGGAGGTGATGAGAATGATGAATGAGGAAGTGGGAAAGACAGGGAGTGGAAATACACTCGGGACAACACTATTATCCAAGAGGCTGGGTTCTATAGTCTCTCTCTGTAATACTGAAATAAAAAGACGGCAAGAAACTTCTCTTTATACTTTCCTGGGCAACCAGCCGGGAGCCACTGACAGCATCCCAACAGCAGTATATTAGATAAATAAATAAATAACCCCAACATTTCTCCAAGGAAAATAGGGATGTCCGATGCCATAATAATAATTTTATTATTTACACCCCACCCATCAGCATTAAGAATCTTCCCTATATAGGGCTGCCTTCAGATGTCTTCTAAAGGTTGTACAGTTACTTATCTCCTTGGCTTGGGCGTTGCATAACTCCATACCCTCTAACATTTCCCCAATGAAAATAGAGACATCCTAAGGAAAAGTGGGACATTCTGGGACCAAGTCAGAAACTGGGACGACTTCTGTAAATCTGGGACTGTCCCGGAAAATAGGGACACTTAGAAGGCCTGTGGTCCTATAAATGGGCCATTCTCAATTCATGTACACATAGGCCAATGTCTCCATCTGTTTCATGAACGCTGAAATGGTATACAATTTAAACATCAACGTGCATTCTTGGCAAAAAGGATAGCGTGTTGGGGAGATTTCAGAGGGACTGCTCACCAGAGTTCAGTGAAAAGCTTTTAGCAAATCTGTTTTATGTGTCTGGATAAGTCTAGGCAAACTGCGCTACCTTTGGGGAAACAAGATGGAAATCTCTTGCAAAAGGTACTGTGGAGGAGCCGGGTGCTTGATCTATGTTATTCCTTTTAACCGCACATGAGAAAGACACACCACAACACTGTTCTGGCACACAACTCTGCAGAAAACTTGCTGAAAGATTTTCAAGCCTAGACCTCACTACAGAGCAAACCCAGGATAGCTAGATAAATAGGTCTAATAGGAAATTCTAGCTCTGGAAAATTTATTCTTTTTCATAGTACTGTCATGAGAGACGTATGGGCCAAGTATCTCAAAGAAGCAGTACTGCTGGTAAAAAAACAAACAGAATTTTCTTTATTTTCTCTCTCCTTCTCTCTCTTTCCATTTCTCTCTGAATCCAAGCAAGCCCATGAAATATTTACTAGCAAAATATAAAGGAAGATCACCTCCCATGCTCAATTATTTAGCGAGGTCTCAATGAGACTTTTAAAACATTAATTGATAAAGGCCGCTGGGCATGAAAGAGAGAAGGGGCAGACATCTAGTTGGCTTTGTCTACAAGAGATAGATGCGTAGCTTGTTGCTGTTCCTTTCTCCGAGTCCATGATTGCTCTCCTATCCTTAAAATCCAGCTTTTTCTGTTCTCTTTGTGCTCTTTGACAGTCGATGGGGTGAATTTAGTCTTTGCCACGTTTCCACCCCCCAAATGTGGGCATCAGTAAGAAACATGCTGAAAGGGGGCAGCCCAAACTATGAAGTGGGTGGAAAGGTTGCATAATTTGGGACTTTTCCATTTAGAGTTAAAAGGTGACACAGTGGAAGTTTATAACATTATGCATCGTGCATAGCAGGGAGAAGTTTCCACAGAGGCAGTAAAGATTCTGAACACCAGTAGCTGGAAAACACAGGAGGGGAGAGCTGCTCTTGAACTCAGAGCCCGCTTGCGGGTTCCTCACAGGCTCACATGGTTGGCCAGTGTGAGAAAAGGAAGCCATTGGCTTGATTCAGCAGGCTCTTTTATGTTCATATGACTCTAATTAACTGCAGGGGTCTGGTTGTTTGTTTTTCGATGTGTTTAATACAGTGGTAAGGGTGGCGCTGTGGGTTAAACCACAGAGCCTAGGACTTGCCAATCAGAAGGTTGGGGGTTCGAATCCCCGTGACGGGGTGAGCTCCCATTGCTCGGTCCCTGCTCCTGCCAACTTAACAGTTCGAAAGCATGTCAAAGTGCAAGTAGATAAATAGGTACCGCTCCCGCAGGAAGGTAAACAGTGTTTCTGTGCACTGCTCTGGTTCACCAGAAGCGGCTTAGTCATGCTGGCCACATGACCTGGAAGCTGTACGCCGGCTCCCTCGGCCAATAAAGCGAGATGAGCGCAGCAACCCCAGAGTCGGCCATGACTGGACCTAATGGTCAGGGGTGCCTTTACATTTACCTTGGTTCTCAAACTTAATCTGTACCGGAAGTGCGTTCCAAAACCAAGGCTTGCTTTCCCATAGAAAGTAATTCAAAACAGATTAATCTGTTCCAACTTTTAAAAACAACCCCTAAAACAGCAATTTATCATGATTTTTGCTTTCTAATGAGACCATTGATCCATAAAATGAAAGCAATAATCAATGTGCTGTACTATAAAATAAATAAGACAGTATTGTAGATGATAAAAATTAAAAAATTTTTTTCTTACCTGCACCAATGATCATCATTGTTCGGATGGGGGGCGGGGTTTATCCATTTCTGCAGTCACACAATCAATCAATCTATCTATCTATCAATCAATCAGTAGCTGAACTGGGTTCCACACAGTCACAAAAACAAATTAACCGAATAGCCTCAAAAAGAAAAACGCAAAATAAATAGCAAAAACAAAAGCACCAAAATTAATCCGTTCCAGAAGTCCATTTGACTTCCGAAATGTTCGAAAACCAAGGCGCAGCTTCTGATTGGTGCAGGCGCCCCGGAAACAACAGCCGACAACTGCATTGGATGTTCAGCTTCTGAGAAACATTCGAAAACTGGAACACTTAGTTCCGGGTTTTCGGTGTTTGGGAACCAAGGTGTTTGAGAACCAAGGTGTTTGAGAACCAAGGTACCACTGTAGTTTAAATGTGTTTTTATTTTGTTGCCATTTGTACTGTCTTAACTTATTTGCGTTTGCTTCCCTGAGTGCCTTTGGGAGGAAAGGCAGGATATAAATTTAATGAACGAATAAATGAATAAATGAATGAAATATGCAGTCTTCTCTACATTTACCACCCCCACCCGCAACCCATGCACAAGCAGCCCTATGTGGAATAAGAGATAGCATTTCTGCAAGTTTCTAGGAGAACTAAGAGATGTATTTCCGTGAACCAAAGAGATTTATGATAGATATTTATATGGGTATGTAACAGATGAGGAGGGGGAATTCACAGTGCTGATCAGGAAAGGTCCTCCTTTCAAGAACAGCGGGTTGTTTCGTTTTACATATTTGCAGATTTATAAAGCACAACCCAAAGTTAATGAAGCGGTGCACCAGAAAATAAAAATAAAAAACAGTTATAAAATAACATTGTCATGATAACTCAGTTGGTTAGAGGATGGAGCTAACACCAAGGTTGCAGGTTCGATTCTTGCAAGGGACAGCTGCATATTCCTGCATTGCAGATGGTTGGACTAGATTATCCTCAGGGTCCCTTCCAACGCTACAATTCTGCGATTCTTCTGTCTGCAAATGTCACACGATTGAAGCAGTTTTGTGGAGGTTTCCAGTAGTGTGGTTTCCCTTTTCCCAGACAGCTCCATTTTTCTTCTTTTTTTGGTAGCTTGACAGTGATAAAATGACACAACTGGGTTAAGGCTGATTCAATGCAGATGGGAGGGACTTTTCTGGATTAAGAAGTAAAAAGCCTCCAAGAAAACCTATAAGGACTTCACACTTCCAGTTTGTCCTGTAACGTTCCCTGCCCTGTTCTATTCCCATGCACCGAATAAATGCCACGATCATTCTCCCCAAAAGAGTTCAATGAAACATCACAGAAAACAGCAGCTATTTGAAGAATGGTTGTGTAAGTCAGGCCATCATTTAATAAGATATTAACAGACAGATGCTCAATATACTATTGCATTGCACTGGCAAGCAATTATTCCAAATAGCACTAGGAAACCAGGACAAATCATTCAACGGGTTTTTTAAAAAGCACATAATTGCTTGATGCTGTGCGAAAAGATACTGTACGGAGCACGCGATGAGTCTGGAAAACTATAGCTTCCCTGCATTCAAAGGAAACTACTGGACTTTCCAGGCCTCATTTGTCTCTCACTGTTTGAGCTTGACTTTAAAAGATACGAGTAATTTGCCGATGTGTCTGCACATCTGAGGCTGGCATTTGCAGTCCATCTAACATTGAACTCAGGTGGCTGAGTTCCTTTCAGTTGGGAAGCAAAACAGGACTGTCCAAAAATAAGATCGTGGTTTCTGTATAATTAGGGGGTTCCCTGGCTATAAGGAAGCATAGGGCTGTAAATTAAGGCATTTTAAACACCTCCTCCCCAATCTGACAGGACCTGTAAGCTTCTACAATAAGTGGAATTTAAACAGGTGGTAGAAAAAATAGGAGGAGAGGAGAGGGAGGAATTAATTGATCTTCTCAGTCTCTTAATAAATTAAATTTGAAGGGGAAAGTCAGGGTTTGGGGCATATGTTGTTGTTGTTTAACCGGAACTTGCTGGAACTCAGTTCCGGCACCTCTCAGACGGGCAGCATTGTCATCATAAAAGAACAAGGGAGGCGTTCATGGTAAATTCTTTTTCTGGAAAAATAGCACTGGGGATATTTATATCGATAGTGTAAAACAAACAAACAAATAATAATAATAATAATAATAATAATAATAATAATAATAATTTATTTATACCCCGCCCATCTGGCTGGGCTTCCCCAGCCACTCTGAGTGGCTTCCAACAGAATATTAAAATACAATAGTCTATTAAACATTAAAAGCTTCCCTAAACAGGGCTGCCTTCAGTTGTCTTCTAAAAGTCTGTTAGTTGTTTTTCTCTTTGACATCTGATGGGAGGGCATTCCACAGGGCGGGTGCCACTACCGAGAAGGCCCTCTGCCTGGTTCCCTGTAGCGTGGCTTCTCGCAGTGAGGGAACCGCCAGAAGGCCCTGGGCGCTGGACCTCAGTGTCCGGGTAGAACGATGGGGGTGGAGATGCTCCTTCAGATATGCCACTCTTCCTGCATTATAAAGAAGATGGAAGGAAATTGAAAAGGATGCTGCTTCCCTTTCCAGGGCAGGGCTAGCCCGTTTTGCCACCTGAGGTGAAATGGGAAGTTGCTGCCCTGTGTTCTCAGAACCCATCCCTGCCAAAGCCTCGCTTACTGGGGTCATGCGGCTGCAAACTTCCGGCAGGATCACTCAGAGTCCTCCTCACAATCTCATGGGGCTCAGGAGATCTCACCAGAACCTGGAAGCTGCTGCAGCCACCCCTTGGATTCTGCCACCTGAGGCAACTGCTTCAGTCTGCCTCATGAACAGGAGGGCCCTGTCCTTTCCCCAGGAACTCCCTTCACCTGCCATGTATGAAGTTAGATAGCACAGCTGAGGATGACATCTACTGTTACCCCTTCCCTTCCCTTCCCTTCCCTTCTGAAACTCCACATTGCCAGGAGCACTATGGGGCTCCTGTTCCAGGTTGACTAGAGCCCACCTATAACATACCCTCCAAACGTCCCTGTTTTCCAGGGACTTTCCCGATTTACAGAAGCCATCCTTGGTTTCTGATTTGGTCCCAGAATGTCCCGCTTTTCCTTAGGACGTTCCTATTTTCATTGGAGAAATGTTGGAGGGTATGGAGTTATGCAACCTGCAAGCCAAAGAGATAAGTAACTATGCAACCTTTAGAAGACATTTGAAGGCAGCCTTGTATAGGGAAGTTTTAAAATGTTTTGTTATGTTTTTATATATGTTAGAAGCCGTCCAGTGGCTGGGACAACCCAGTCAGATGGGCGGGGTAATAATAATAATAATAATAATAATAATAATAATAATAATAATGGAATAGGACGTCCCAATTTCTAATGCAGAAATATTTGACAGTACGCAGGTCTCATCAGAAACAATGTTTTTTAACCACTCACACAGCTTGTGAGTTACTACCTGAACATCTGAATAGACTATTTCTCTACAGTCTCCCTTGTTATTACTGATCTTTTATCCTTCCTTCAAGAAGCCCCTGACAACTGTATTAGCCTGCTTAACTACTTTGGGGGGGGGGGGGCAAGCAAAGTTGTAATCCTCAGAATGTCAACACAGAAGTAAGTCTTATTAAATTCAATGGGACTTACTTCCAGGTAAGTGGGATTAGGATTGCAGCCTGAGTTATTATTAGCTTGTGGTATCAGCATTTAACCCCTTATTTATGTTAACAAAAAGCAGTAGAAACATTTTTGAAAGCTAACTTTTATGTTTTGTTTTAATCCAAAAGTTACATGTCTTCATAATATAATGGTCCATTGCTTCATAATATTAGTCCATTTCCAGGCGTCTTGTGTACTCGAGGAAATCCAAACACAAGCTGGCTATGAATTTGTGATTCACATAGAACAAACTTTGTTACCCACACTGAAGCTCTTCTTTTTGATTAAAAAACAACAAAACTAAGCCAGATCAAAGCTGCAAAAGGAAATCATCTTAGCCAAAGCAAAGTTGTTCTGAGCCGTGATTTCAACTAGTCTAAATGAAAACAAGAACAGAAAATGTCAAACTGCCGCAACAAAGACCTGAACAAAGACAACAGAAAATGCTAATGTAAGCAGACAGATTGCATGACAAGAGCAAATGCTAAGATACCCAGCAGATCAAAGGCGTTAATATACAACCAACCCAAGGCCACAGTGTGAATATGAATATATATTTTTAAGTCAGCATACTTAAACCCAGTGCTTTTTTCCCTAGGAAAATTGGTACCGGTGCTCACCATGAAGTTGTTATAGTAAGTGCCACACTTTTTAACAACAAAAAAGAGGTGCCAGTACTGTGTACCATTCAGTACTCCCTGAAGAAAAAGAAGAAAGCATTGCTTAAACTCAAATTTAGACAAACTTTCCAGGAAATAGTTCAAAAACCAGCAAATTTGACTGAGGCTGCAATCCTAATGTTAAGAGTAAGCCCCATTGAATTCAATAGGATCTATGTCTCAGTAAGAATTGTGAGGTTTGTGCTGTAAATCTGTTATACTAATTTGTGGTTTGAGGACCCGACCCCCGCGATGTGAAATGAATACACAAGGACACGTGATATAAGGTTAATGGGCATGGAAAGGCCACAACTTTATTGATTACAGCAGTGAAAAGGTATTGGCTTAGGCATTGGATCTCTAAAACACGTGGGTTTATTCACCAGTAGGTGGAGCCTGTTGATGCTAATCCAACTATAGGCTCCCCCCTGATGTCACCAAGGGTCGTGCCATGGCCTCCCGCCAAGCAGGCATCGGACAGAACACACGACCGCCAGATTCCTTTAACGGAATACCCAAAAATTGAAGGCATAGGCGATGGCCACACCTAGCCCTTCGACACACCACAACGCATTATTCCAATGCCTAACCTACCCACCAATACCACAAAAGTTGTGACGATTGCTACGAGGTAGGCGAAAAAACCAAAAAGCCTAATGCCAAATGGAAAAACTCCTACCAGGCCCCCTGGACAACCAGGGCGACCAACCTAAGGTCCATAGCAAGGCCAATGACCTAAGCCCTAACTCTAAGGGAGTGGAGGGTGGGTGACTCGCGACGAGACGACGGCGAAGAATGAGGCCAGGGAGAGGCTGGCACCGCAGCATAAGGCTGCTGAACACGCCCCCTCCGAGGCACCTGGTTGGATGCCTGCAGAGGGGGCGTGGGCGCCAGCCAGGTGAGGTGGAGGCAGGGGGCAACCGCCCCCTGCTAGGGGCGGTGCTCGGGCTCCCGCCCACAACCACTCCCCTCTCTTCCAGGGAGGAGAGTCTTTGTGGTTCGAGGACCCCCGCGATGTGAAATGAATACACAAGGACACGTGATATAAGGTTAATGGGCATGGAAAGGCCACAACTTTATTGATTACAGCAGTGAAAAGGTATTGGCTTAGGCATTGGATCTCTAAAACACGTGGGTTTATTCACCAGTAGGTGGAGCCTGTTGATGCTAATCCAACTATAGGCTCCCCCCTGATGTCACCGAGGGTCGTGCCATGGCCTCCCGCCAAGCAGGCATCGGACAGAACACACGACCGCCAGATTCCTTTAACGGAATACCAAAAAATTGAAGGCATAGGCGATGGCCACACCTAGCCCTTCGACACACCACAACACATTATTCCAATGCCTAACCGCCACCCGAGCCAATAAGGCTCGCCGCCAATACCCTCACGGCTGTAACCAATCCCTAATGCCGCTGATGACACTATCTAGCCAAATGTTGTTCCCCTGGTCAGAGGGAAGCACCCTGTCATTCCGGTATAAGGCCCGGTTGCCGATCCGGATTTGGTCATGAATAATGACTCGGCCATTCATGAAGTGCACCCAACGGGCCCCTGCCCAATTTACGAGTTTCCTGGTTTTTTCAATGGCCATACAGCTCAGCGCACCGCGCCAAAAAAAATCTCTTCAGGAAGGAGGACCAGAACACCGTTGTTCTGGGGCACAAGGCAGCAAACGCATCCAAGTATACTAATTTACAGAAGGGGATTAATTCATTGTGACTGTACATTAACAGTCTCATTTGTATTCAAGAGTCCATATTTAGTTCTACTCTCAGAGGCAATATACTTTGGAATAACAGTTACCGGAAATGACATATAGTCGCTTCCGACTCCCCTCTGACTCCCCCCCCCCCCCACTGTGGATCTTGATGTAATGATTTTCTTCTCTGCATCTCTGTCATAACTATATTTTTATAAATCCTTTGTCAATCCATAGTTCAAATTTTTACTACAAGTTTTCTGTCAATCCTTCCAATGTATGTAGTTGTTTACAATAGCTTTTCAAACAAATTATAAACTTTCCCCCATTCTTTATTTAAAGACCTCCTCTTCCTGATTTCTAATTCTTCCTATAAGTTTTGCCATCTCGGCCTAGTTCATCCATTTTGTCTGCCACTCTTCCTTGGTCGGAGTTGTACCATCTTTCCATTTCTGGGCTAAGAGAGTCCACGCAGCCGTGGTCATGTACATAAGTAGTTTTGTCTGGTCTGTCAGGATCTCTGGTCCTATAATATCTAAAAGAAAAGCTTCTGGTTTCTTAGGAAAAGTTATTTTCGACATTTTTTCCAGTTCATTATATATCATTTCCCAGAAGTCTTTTATCATCTTACATGACCACCACATAAGATAAAAAGTACCCTTTTTTCTTTACATTTCCAGCACATTTTAGACTTTGATTTAGAATGGTTTTCTTTCCTGATGGTGCAATCGCTTTTGGTGTGAACTACGGTCCAATGTGGTGTAGTGGTTAAGAGCGGTAGTTTTGTAATCTGGTGAACCGGGTTCGCGTCCCTGCTCCTCCACATGCAGCTGCTGGGTGACCTTGGGCCAGTCACACTTCTCTGTAGTCTCTTAGCCCCACTCACCTCACAAAGTGTTTGTTGTGGGGGAGGAAGGGAAAGGAGAATGTTAGCCGCTTTGAGACTCCTTCGGGTAGTGATAAAGCAGGATATCAAATCCAAACTCTTCCTCTTCTTCCATACCTACAACTGAGTGTTCCTTTCCCTCCCAGCCTTTTCTTGCAGGAGAAGGATCTGAGTGAAAAGAGACCATTTGCACCATAATTTACTTACGTGGGTTCTCATTCACTTGAAAGATTGTCTCGCTGTGAGTGTTCACACTCTCAGGACCATCTTTGGTAAATGAGGTATTAGGATTCCCTCAAACATAAAGAGGTTTTGTTCATTTATTTTAAATCTCGCCAGCTCTTCAATGAGCTCAAGGTGCCACACGCATTTGCCCCTCTTCTCAGAGGTGTAGCAGGGGCAGGGGGGCTGTGGCTTTGGGTGCACATTTTGGAGGGGCGCGATCAGGCACTCCCACAACAGGCACAGAGCCCTGGCAGCAGGGGGTTGGCGGCAGCGCGCAAGGGGCCTGCTGGAGGCAGGCTCCGTTCACCCTCCACACGGGCTCTGTGCATGCCGCCGATGCCTCCTCAACCCCAGCTGCGCAGTTCACCAGGGGGCCACAACATTTGCCCTGCCCTGGGTGCCTGCAACCCACGCTACACCACTGCCTCTTCCCATTTTATTCTTGCATCAACTCTATGACATAGGATAGGCTGAGAATGCATGACTGACTGGCCCAAGTGAGCTTAATGGCTGAATGGGGATTTTAACATTCGTTTCCCAGGTCCTCGTTTGACACTCAAACCCAGTAGTGAGAAACCTGTGGCCCTTCAGATGTTTCTAGACTACAGCTCTGATCATCCATGACTATTGGCCATTCTGGCAGGGGCTGATGGAACTCCAAAAACGTATGCAGAGCCACAGGTTCCCCACGCCTGCTCTAGCTGCTGTATCTCATTGACTCCCTTAACATGGTTTATGGTTGTATATGGATTTGAGGTTAGCACTAGACCTGCAAGCTATGTCTTGGGAATATTGTATCTTAAGCCAATGAAAAGTTTGGCCAAAGATCAGAGCCATATGGAATGCACTCTGCTTCTTTCTGCTGTGACCCTTCAGATAAGTTCTTCCTTCTACGAGTGTGGCAGGTGAACATTCTTAAATTCAGAAGCTGTCAAACAAAATTTAGTGTAATAGGATGAGACAGGAAATCTATTACTGAATATTTGTGTTTGTCAAGGCCATCAGGAGAGCGCTGAGGCCCCAGAGGATTGCTTCTGCTTTCCTACTGCTAAACTGTGCCACGCAGAATTTGTCATTTGATAGACAGGTATTATTGCCTTGCCATTTTAGACTTGCTGTGGTCCTGTTTATGGTTAAGAATGCAATCATTCTGGGGAGAAGTTCTTAGAATTCAGCAGGTCTTGCTATAGGCAATATATGAGAACAATAATATAAAAAGATTTATCCTTGCCAAGCACTTTATGTATATATGGCGGAGTTTTGTGTGTTATTCCTCGCTTTATTCTCTTTTTGGCTTTCTGTATCCCATAAATGCACGTATTAAAGAAAAAAGAAAAAAAAAAGAAGGCAGCCAGGCATCAATCATGAAATCGAAGTGGTAAGTATTATCTCGATGCTGGCAGAGAATCAGTAGGAAAACTTATGTTTTAGTCATTTTAGTCATTTGGATCCCAATCTTAAAAGGGAGATTTTCTACACTGAGCATAAGACAAGACCAGCTAGACGATAGTAATGGTGGTGGTAGTGACAACAACAACAACAATTTATTTATTTATATCTTCTTCTTTCTTCTTTGGCGATCACTTGTAACCAAGTAAGATTGTCTTCCATGAACACGTTTTAAAAGTGAGTCTGTAAGTGACTGTGGAGGCCAATTCTGGATCCACACGTCCTTCCACAGTGGGGACATACGTTTCTGGGTGGGAGTTGATCATGGTGAGGGTTTGCTAAGCGTGCCTTCCTCTTAGCGCATTTCTCCCTTTCGACCTGAGTAGAACATAGCAATTGTGCTAGCATTCACCAATGGAACTATCCTTCAGGAACTCCTTGTCTGAACTCCTTTCAATGTCATCCAAACTGGTGACCAACAATACATCTTGTGGTCATGAATTGGAACTGGTGTTTGTCGGAACGCTCAAACTGCAGACATCAGTTTTTGGAAGGTGCCACCGTATCTGTGATACTGTGGAATAATAGCAGTCCCTGTTAAAACAACAAAAAAGGGAAATTTGCCCAGTACTGCTTCTAAAGAGGAAACAGAAGTAGACCACGTCAATTTTTACAGCAGAGTCCTACAGATTTCCAAAAGTACAGGTAAATCCCACTGAGTTCAGTGGAGTTTACTCCCAGGTAAATATGCATAGGATTGCAGCTTTAGCCAAAAGAGACTCTTGGGGTGTGTTCACACCATACATTTAAAGCATTGCGATACCATAGCTTCCTCCAAAGAATTCTGGGAGCTGTGGTTTGAGAGTTATTAGGAGAACCCCTGTTTACCTCCCTGCCCAAGCTACAGTTCCCAAAGTGTTTTAACAATCAATCCCTCTTCACAAGAAACACTGGGAATTGTAGCTCTGTGAGGAATCTAAAAAAGTAAAGGACCCCTGGACAGTTAAGTCCAGTCAAAGGCAACTATGGGGTTGTGGCACTCATCTCACTTTCAGGCCAAGGGAGCTGGCGTTTGTCCACAGACAGCCTTCCGGGTCATGTGGCCAGCAGGACTAAACCACTTCTGGCGCAACGGAACACCATGACAGAAATGCCATTTACCTTCCCACCACAGCGGTACCTATTTTTATTTTTTAATTTTTAAGAAGAAGAGTTTGGACTTGATATCCCGCTTTATCACTACCCTAAGGAGTCTCAATGCGGCTAACAATCCTCCACAACAAACACTCTGTGAGGTGAGTGGGGCTGAGAGACTTCAAAGAAGTGTGACTATCCCAAGGTCACCCAGCAGCTGCATGTGGAGGAGCGGAGACGCGAAACTGGTTCACCACATTACGAGTCTACCGCTCTTAACCACTACACCACACTGGCTCTCAGCGGTACCTGTTTATCTACTTACACTGGCATGCTTTCAAACTGCTAGGTTGGCAGGAGCTGGGACAGAACAACAGGAGCTCATCCCATTGCGGGGATTCAAACCGCCAACATCCTAATCAGAAAGTGAGGAATCTACACCTCTGGCTTCCCAGTGCACTGCTTTCCTTCTAGCCAGGTTGAAGATACCATTAATTAATCTAATGCCATCATTAAAATGCTGGAGGATGTCAAATATGTGTTTATATACATATCCTACTCACACATGGAAAGGCCAGTGGTGATCTGTTCAGGCTGCTTAGCTTCAGAAACATGGTTCCCCAGATACTGGGATTTCCCAGACTACTTAAAGGAGCTGGTTTATCCCTGTCTTGAGACAGAAGACTCCCTCCCTTCATGACATAGGGAACCTTCACAGAAGGTGTACAGTGGTACCTCTGGTTGTGAACAGGATCCGTTCCGGAGGCCCGTTCGCAACCTAAAAAGAGCGCAACCCGCAGTGGCGCACCTGCGCATGCATGGGTTGCAAATTTCTGTTTCTGCGCATGCGCGTGACGTCATTTTGCACATCTGCGCATGCGTGAGCAGCGAAACCCGGAAGTAACCCTTTCTGGTACTTCCGGGTCGCCGCGGGACGTAACCTGAAAGAACATAACATGAAGCGGACGTAACATGAGGTATGACTGTACGCTACTTTGGGCTCATCTCAGATGCTGCAATGTGGGAGATGCTTAGCCAGTGCTATTTTTCTAGAAGAAGAGGTGCCGGAACTCACCAGGAATGCCTCCCTCGTTCTCTTAGAATGGCAATGGTGCCCACCTGAGAGGAGCCGGAACTGAATTCCGGAAAGTTCCAGCTGGAAAAAAAGCCTCGGGTTTAACTATCAATGCCTTTTCCAGGGAACACTGAGAATTGTAGCTTTGTAAAGGGAACAGGGGTCTCCTAACAACTCTCAGCAGTCATAACAAACTACAGTTCCCAGGATTATTATTTTTTTGAAAGCCACAACCGCTTAAAGTGGTGTTATGCCGCTTTAAAAGTATAGTGCAGGTGAAACTGATTTCTACAGCTCTGGCAGGTAAAAATTATCACTTCAGAACAAAACTTTTACGTGCTTGTTATGTTCTTTCCCCTGTTCTTTATGTCTTATTCGTTTCCCCTGATAGTCGTCCTTCCCTAGAATGTATCTTGTTCTGTAAACATGATGAAGGACGCACTTCTCTAAATTTGAAATATAGTTATAACTAAGGGGAAAAGTAGCCATGCTTTGATGGCTCCCATTTAAAGTAAACAGCGCTCTCTCTCTCTTTCTTTTTAATGCCTCCTTTTACTCTGCAAACTCTTTAAAATTTAATAAAGCTGTTTTGTTTCTGCTTTTTTAAAAAAAGATAAGTAAGATAATAATAATAATCTGTAAGCAATAAAAATGAAAACAAAATTGCAGGTAAAACACAATAGTAAGAAAATGAAACAGAGAAGAAAGCTATATATCATTTTTGCCTAGACAAGAGATGCTCAAATATTCAGAAATAGTTATGGTTAGATTTGCCATGCTAAACAAAGAGGAAATAATCCCCAACAGAGATTTGAGCCTATAAACTCTCTGTTATATGTCCGTGGGACATACCAGGAGAGGCAGTCCCGTACCTATGCTAGTCTAATGGTGTAATATTTTGGCCACTATGCCTCAAATGTTCTTTCGGTGCTGGGGGGTACCATAGTGGTGAGGAAAGAGAAAGCAGTTCAGTGTTGCCAATTTCAGGATTTATCATCAGGGAAGGGATGCAGCAACAGACTTGATCATTCCCAATTCTCCAGATCACTTGATCGTTCCCAGTTCTCCAGATTACTTAGGTGTCCCCGCGTGTAGCTGCTGAGCTACACTCCTGCTAAGCAGCCCCATGTAAACATGGGTGCCCAAGGGAGGGCAACCAAATAAATCCTGCTGCTTATATTCTTCCATGCATTTCTTGCCTTCCTTTCTGCTGATCATCAACCTCTTCACAGTGGGCATCATTCTGAACTCCAAAAGAATATTATGTGGGTGCGTCACAAAATTACGGAAGGAAATAATATGAATGATGTTCCTAGCATGCCATTTTCCACACGGAGAAAGGGCTGCAGGTCAGTGATAAACCATCTCCTTTGAATGCAGAAGGTGTCAGATTCAATTCTGGCATCACCAAACAGAGTTAAAACCATGGAGAGCTGCTCCAGGCAGTGTAGATCGGGGGGGGGGGGGAGAGAGAGACCACAGACCTGGGAGCCAAATGCAACCCTCAAAGCCCCTCTCTCTGCCCCTCAAAATTCTCCCTAGGCCACACACCTCCCTGGCTCTTCTTTGCACCTCAATCATTTTTGTCCAACTGGAATGTGTCCTTAAACTCTCATAATTCTCTGCCTCTTTCTTGTCGGGCTGGAGGAAGGAGCAGAGTGCGTGAGTATGTAGAAAGTGGACGGCTATACAAAGGTAAAATCTGATTTTGTTGCTATCCTTGCTTTTGCCTCTGGTCCTGCCCACCCCTGGCAAACGGTCTTCAGAAGGTTGTGGCCTTCAGGGTGGAGAAAGTTCTCTACCACGAGTGTAGACAGTAGTGAACTAGATGGACCAATGATCTCAATCAGTATTAGGCCTGGGTGATGTATTGATACGTTGCCCAGGACCGGCCTAACGGCCAGAGCACAATGGCGCCTTCACCCGGTGGAATATTGCAGGTGAAACTGCAATCGCTTCTGAGTCCCTCCTCCACTAGCACCTGATGTGCAGAGGAAGGAACAAGCTGCCTCAACCCCGGCCCCATGAGCTGCCAGTGTGAAATTGCTGCTCCTCCTGTCGTGGGACCTGGAGTGGGTTCACCTCAGTGCCTTGCAGGGTCGATGCACCTTTTCAACATTGCAATGTATCACTATATCGCGATGTTTGGCTGGTGATGCATCACAATGTTGAAAAGCTGATATTGCTCAGTCTTAGTCAGTGTAAGGCAGTTTCCTATGTTCTACATTGTAGGGAGGAGGGAGGAAATAATAATAATAATAATAATAATAATAATAATAATAATAATAATAAAATTTATATCCCACCCTCCCCAGCCAAAGCCGGGCTCAGAGCAGCTAACAGTAAAAATAACACAGTTTACATAAAATCACAATCAATTAATTGAAATACATTATAAAATCAATTCCTTCTAAAATCAATTCAGAGTCAAATTAATGGCAACCATTGGGCTAGAGTTCTATGAGGATTACAGAAGGAGGGGGTCAGAATGTGCCTTGGCCAAAGGCCTGGTGGAACAGCTCTGTCTTGCAGCCCCTGCGGAAGGGTGTCAAGCCCTTCAGGGCCCTAGTCTCTTGTGACAGAGCGTTCCACCAGATTGGGGCCACGGCCGAAAAAGCCCTGGCTCTGGATGAGGCCAGCTTAACCTCCCTGTGGCCCGGGATCCCCAAGATGTTTTTATTTGAAGACAGTAAGGTCCTCCGTGGGACATACCAGGAGAGGCAGTCCCGTACCTTAAACCTGATCCTGTACTCCACCGGGAGCCAGTGCAGCTGGTATAGCACTGGGTGAATGTGATCTCGCAGCAAAGACCCCGTAAGGAGTCTTGCCACGGCATTCTGCACCCACTGGAGTTTCTGGGTCAGTCTCAAGGGCAGCCGCATATAGAGTGAGTTACAATAATCAAGTCTGGAGGTGACCGTCGCGTGGATCACAGTGGCTAGGTCAGGGCGAGAGAGGTAAGGAGCTAACTGCTTAGCTTGGAAACCATTTCCTCTTGAATTTGCTCAGTCTTATCAAAAATTACAAGATCAGCTGATTTCCTTTTCCATGCCTTTGTCTATACTGTATGAATAAATATCTCCACGTGACTTAATGCTACACTGTCCAGCATCCTTCTGACACCCTCAGATCAGATAGGGAGGCCTTGTTCCATGTTCTGTCTTTCTTGGATATGAAGTTGGTTGAGACACATAGCAGGGCATTCTCTGTAGTGGCTTCCACTCTCTCCACAATCCTTTTCACCTTTTCCTTCACCCCATGAAAGTGTTTATATACACAAAGACTTCCCATGGGTACCAAAGTTGCACCCGCTCTGTGGAACACCCTCCCATCAGCTGTCAAAGAAACAAACAACTACCTGACTTTTAGAAGACATCTGAAGGCAGTTCTGTCTAGGGAAGTTTTTAATGTTTGATGGTGTTTTTAATATTATGTTGGAAGCCGCCCAGAGTGGCTGGGGAAACCCAGCCAGATGGGCGGGGTATAAATAAATTATGATGATGATGATGGGTGAATATTTGAAGGGCTTTTGTGATTATGTTTACATTTGCTGTTAATGTTGAATTATTTGGTGCACATTTAAAACTTCTTTCCATGTAAATGTGGCCTCTGTTTTTGCCACAGACCATGGTCAATGAACATTTTCAAATGTTATGAAATACAAGTACAGTGGTACATCGGGTTACAGACGCTTCAGGTTACAGACTCTGCTAACCCAGAAATAGTACCTTGGGTTAAGAACTTTGCTTCAGGATGAGAACAGAAATCGTGCTCCAGCGGCGCGGTGGCAGCGGGAGGCCCCATTAGCTAAAGCAGTGCTTGAGGTTAAGAACAGTTTCAGGTTAAGAACGGACCTCCAGAACGAATTAAGTTCTTAACCCAAAGTACCACTGTAGTATGTAATCTTATTTCGACTAGTTCCATGTAGAATGTTGAATAATATGGTTCTTTCGAGGTATATACTAAAGTGAATAACCAGAGTGATTAAAGTAAACCAGCCTCCGACCCTGAAAAAAAACAGTAAACCAGCCCATCTACTTGTGTAACTAAATTATCCCAACAATATTACTATAGAATATAGATGTCCTTTACTATTGAACTTTCCCATTCATCATGTAGGACAATTGATCAAAGCAAGGAACAAACTAAGACCTGGATACTTTACCTTAGCTCTTTAATCCTGTGAACCATCATCCATCGTTTATGACAGTCCAATATCAATACATATCTCATGCTTGAGAACAAAGCAAATGTTAGCATATTGATCACCATTATGCAAAGATACACACATTGTCAAGTGTCCTGTCCAAGTTAGATCAGCTTAAAATTGTGTGCCCTCCCCAATCCAACACTGATTCTGTGTCCCGTAGCTAAAACAGTCACAGCAAATATTAATTTACTAATTTTGAAACAAAATGATATTTGCCCTCACATGATTTAAAAAAACAAAACAAAACCAAGTCTACATGAAAATTCAGCATCGTTTTAGTGTGAATTTCTCCTAATATCATTGTACGCATTTTGCCTAATATACACATTTTTGAAAAAAGAAAAAACCCTTATACAATTATTTTTATGCTTTGTTCACTAATTTTCACACTTTACCCTAGTATATGAATTTTTGTACGCATTACTTTTCAGGAGAACTGCACGGCAAAATTCAGAGAGGTGTAAATTTTGAAGGAAAGGTTGGGTGTTGTTTCGCGAATCGTTTCAGAAAGAATGAATTAGGTAGATTGGCCCACCAGTGTGCACTGAATCAGATTTCTCCCCGCCCCCCTGCAATGTACCTAAAGGAAACCCCGAGGCAATAGATGGGATGAACTTGAAGAACACAACTTATCTGCATTGCTTTGATCTGAATGCAACTCATCTAAGTTAGGACTGAATGCATCTACATTGGAAGAAACCCAATTTGAATACTGGCCAGATGGGCAAGGAAGGGCTGGTTCATTACATTCACATATACCCCTCTCTCTCCCTCCCACTTTCTGGTTCCATCTTCCCTCTCTCTTGCTTCTCCTTCCATCCCACCTACATGAAATTGGGCAGAGGAGCAGCTGCTGCACTTTGGCTGTAGTTTCCTAACCCTGTACTGAAGTGATATATATCTGGAAAGCAAACAAACATTGTTATTTCTGTTTACACCCAGCAGGAATGCCTGTGTGTTTAGCTGGCATGTAATCTATGCCAAAAAGTCTTTAATATTAATGGAACAGTGTGCAGATTGGCATGTAGACTGCTAGCAGCATCCACTCTGGGAATATCAGGTTTGGGTTTACGCATGCATTGCATATTCTTTCAAGAAGCTAATGCACCGACTTCAAAAAAGGGGGAAAATATTTAATACAGAGGAACCATTTTATGCAATCACAAATTATATATATTTCTTTTAAAACCCCTACTGTGTATTTTATCACAGTTGCCTTGGAAAACAATGGAAACTACAAAATGGAACAGTTATTCTCAAAGGCTTAGAGATGCGCTGTGTGTGTGTGTGTGTGTGTGTGTGTGTGTGTGAAATCTATTCACTCAGTTCAGCTCCACTTCAGAGCCCCTGGCAGTTTCAGAGCAGAAAAGGATAGGTTTTCTTTCCTTTTAGAAAAATAATAGCAACGTTTCTTTCTCTCCCTATATGTTTACTCAGAAGCCGAGATAGGCGAATCTGTCCATTTCAGTTTCTCCCAGTTTCTCATTTTTCCAGTCTTAAAATCAGTTATCTGCATTTCCACATCAGTTTACTATTGTTTGTTAAAGTCCTCAAGAAAATTCACCACTTAACGATAGTATATGCATCTTTGTACACATTACTTAGCTGGAGCAAAATTCAAAGAAGTGGGGATTTCAAAGGATGGCTGTGTTTCAATTTGTGTATTGTTTCAGCGAGTACGAATTAGATAGATTTGCTTTTAAATGGGAACTGAATCAAATTACTCAGAATTAAGTCCTATTGAGTCCAGTGGGACTTATTCCCCAGATAACTGTGCAAAGGATTTCAGCCTTAAAAATACATTTTCTTCTGTGAGCCCTGGAACTGAATTTGTTGTTTTTAACTGATAGCAGTATCTTAGGCATGTCTACTCAGAAGCAAGTCCAGCCGAATTTAATGGGATTTACTCCAAGGTGAATGTGCATGTGATCATGGCCTAATACAGACAAGACTGAATTATATCTAGCTTATTGTATATGTAAAAGGGCTCATACTACAGGCTGTTTGAAACGAAATCCTTTCTCAGATCTTTGGACTTCAGTAACCATCCAATGTGTCTCATTGCTCAGTTTCCATTTGCAATACTGCAGTATTTTCTCTGCTGCAATGCAACACATGTGAAATAGCAGAATGAACAGTGGCCACTATGCTTCCTCCAAACAGAACACAACCCCTCTGCTATAATGAGTTCCCCAGGGAATAATGAATTCAACTATTTTATCTAGGGATAAAATATAAGAGTGATAACTTGGTCACTGAAGTATCCTTGGGAAGCAATAAAAGATTTTGTTAAAAAGCAAAGAGAGGCAATCTATCACCAAATGTCAGACAGCTCATAAATCATCCTTTTCTTAAACAGGGGAGGAAATATTGATAGCAGAATTTAAGCAACACTTCATTCACTAAGGTTCATTCTGCTGATTTGACTCACATCTAAGGAGACCAGGAGTGGTTCCAGTGTCAGCATAGGGGGAGGGCAGAGGGGCAAAGAGCAAAGGAAACAACAAAATATTTTGGGGAGAGTGCAGTCTGATTCATACATTAACCCTTTCCAAAGAAAAATGTATAAGACAAGTACAAATACCTGCTGGCAATGTAAAGAAAAAGAAGGTACCTTTTACTTTATGTGGTGGCCATGTAAGGTAATAAAAGCATTCTGGGAAATGATATATAATGAATTGGGGGGGGGGGAATGTTTAAAACAACCTTTACAAAAAAAACCAGAAGCTTTTTTATTAGGAATTGTAGGTACCAATATCCCAAAGGAGCAGAAAAGACTTTTTATGTATGCGACTACAGACACACAGATGCTACTAGCGCAGAGATGGAAAGAAGAAAGAGTCCCTACCAGAGAGGAATGGCGAACCAAGCTGTTGGACAATGTCGAAATGGCAAAACTGACTGGAAAACGTAGAAATCAAGAGAACAAAACTTCAAGAAAGAATGGGGGAAATTTGTAATTTATTTAGGAGACCACTTTAAGCAGATGAAAACATTAGCAGGATTCAAATAACACTTGTAATGCAACAAATATTATGGACAATATGGAGAGACATAAAATATAGATTATGAAATATTACGCAGTTGATAAATGTTGATACGGAGGGGAGGGTGGGAAGTCTGGAGATTCAGAGAAATCTCTAAATATGGATATGTATTTGGTATTGTTATAACTCTACACTTGTAATAATAATAATAATAATAATAATAATAATAATAATTGTACCCTGCCCATCTGACTGGGTTGCCCCAGCCACTCTGGGTGGCTTCCAGCATATATAAAAACAAATTTTTATACCACCCTTCATCTGCAGATCCCAGGGTGATTCACAACTACTAAATACTAAAATACTAAAATACTAAAATACTAAAATACTAAAATACTAAAATACTAAAATACTAAAATACTAAAATACTAAAATACTAAAATACTAAAATACTAAAGGAGAATACAAAATACATTAAAAAACCAAACAAACCCCAAACACCCCTGCCACAAACATGTTTAGAAGGCCATAGAATCAGCTGGACATCTGATTGAAGAGAAACATATTCACTTGGCGCTTAAAGATATGTAATAAAGGCACCAGTTGAGCTTCCCTGGGGAGCCACCTCAGAAAAGGCTTGATCTTGTCTTGCCGCCCTCTGGACCTCTTGTGGAGGAGGCACATGAAGAAGGGCCTCATGATGATCGCAGGGTCTGGATCAGTTCAGATGGAGAGAGGTGGTCCATAAGGTATTGTGGTTCCGACCTGTTTAAGGTTTTATAGGTCAAAACCAGTGCTTTGAATTGGGCCCAGAAACTAATTGGCAGCCAGTGCAGTTGGACCAGGATCGGTGAAATAACACTCAACGTGGTCGCCAGATTCTGCTCCAGCTGAAGTCTCCAAACTGTCTTCAGCATTTGGGATTTATGTTCATCAAAATATGCCAGAACTATTGAATATCTCCAAAGTGACCTTTAAAGGAACTTTGGATATTAACACGGAGATGAGGATGTTCATTCCTATAAGTTGCTCATAGACGCCAGTATTCAGAGCCCTCTCAAAAGTTCATTAGCTACCATGTGCATCTGCTCAAAGTTGATAAACCTCTTTATGACATAAGAGCCTATAAACCAATGGCATTCAGAGGTGGGTCTGGGACAAATCTGCATAACTCGGGTCACTGTGACATCAAAACAGATCAATGATAAAGACAAAGAAAAAGAGGTCAGAGGTAGAGATAAAGATAAAGGGACCCCTGACCATTAGGTCCAGTCGTGAACGACTCTGGGGTTGCGGCACTCATCTCGCTTTACTGGCTGAGGGAGCCGACGTACAGCTTCCGGGTCATGTGCCCAGCATGACTAAGCCGCTTCTGGCAAAACCAGAGCAGCGCACGGAAATACTGTTTACCTTCCCGCCAGAGCAGTACCTATTTATCTACTTGCACTTTGACATGCTTTCGAACTGCTAGGTTGGCAGGAGCAGGGACCGAGCAATGGGAGCTCACCCCATTGCGGGGATTCAAACCGCTGGCCTTTTGATCGGCAAGTCCTAGGCTCTGTGGTTTAACCCACAGCGCCACCCCTTAACACAAAAAAACAAGAACAAGTCCAGCAACATTCACAGCTTCTGGTACTGATGGTCCTTTCTTAATCTTTCTCATAATGACAGGGCAAATGTATGCAAAAAATGAGGAACCAATAGATGATACATACAGTGAGAAATTAAATGCAGAAATTTATATGCCCAATAATAAGTTTATCAGCTGTGACAGATCTAGGTTTGCATCCTGGTTTCATTTAGAAAAGCAGAGCTAAACGAAGATAACTATAATAGAATGTGTCATAACTGAATGAGCACATGCTATTGTCGGAGGAATCATAGCCGTTAGAACTGCACTCTTATACAATTGTGAAGAATTACATAAATCATCGATCATTTATAAAGTGGCAGGTTTCATTATAGCTACTATTTTATATACAGACTGGGAAAATTTTGTGATCATGATCATGATCATTAGCATTGCAGCCAATTGCATTCTTTTATCCCAGTGCACACCCAGCCCCCAGCCCAAGGCCCGTGAATTGAATTTGGGAGCCAAATAAGAGCAAGAACTGTTTAGTCACAACCTTGGCACTTGCTCAGTGGGAAGGATTTGGGGTCACTTCCTCACCTCAGCCACAACAGGCAAGACCATTTCTCCTCTGCCTTTTACACCAGAGGATCAACTGTGATACAGATGTTGCCAGACAACCAAGCTCTCGCCAGGGTACGTGATGGTGACCAAAGGCAATTTTCCCATTAGTATCATCCCTAACCATCACATAATTCCAGTGCCATCAGCAACCTCTCTTGCTTTCACCTGACCTAGGGTTTTCCTCAGGGTGGAGAGGGTCTTGCTACCCATATTTGCAGAAAATGAAATTCAGGTGGAATGTTGTACAGTGGTACCTTGGGATGCGAACGGGATCCGTTCTGGAGCCCCATTCGCATCCTGAACAGAATGTAAGACGCGACTGTGTGTCTGCGCGTGCACTGGTCGCGTTTCGCCGCTTCAGCACCTGCGCATGATGTCATTTTGACCATCTGCGCATGCACGAGCGGCGAAACCTGGAAGTAACGCGCTCTGTTACTTCTGGGTCGCCACAGAGCGCAACCCGAAAATACTTATCCTGAAGCGTATTTATCCCAAGGTATGACTGTACAGTGGTACCTCGGGTTACATACGCTTCAGGTTACAGGAAGGTCTCATGTTACACAGAGAACATAACCTTGAGAATCGCCTGGAACATCCTGTCCCACGCTTAGACCCATCATGTGATGTAAAAATTGTACTGCTTGTTCGCAGCTGCGTAGTAGTCATATCATAACTCTCTGGGGGTGCGGCGGCAGCAGGAGCCCCATTAGCTAAAGTGGTGCTTCAGGTTAAGAACAGTTTCAGGTTAAGAACAGACCTCCAGAATGAATTAAGTATGTAACCAGAGGTACCACTGTATTTAAATGCACCATATTTGGCTAAATCCTGAATCCTGATCCAAACTGAGCTGATTCAGGGAGAGCTAGGCTTGGGCCAAGTTGGGCCAAGGCACTTCCAGATTGTTCTGGGTTAGGCCAGGCCATGGTAGTGATCTAGGAAATCTGTCAGGAAATGGGTTGTCGGGTGGGAAGACTGCAGGGCTCTGCTTCACAACTGTGTTCCCTATATATTTAAACCCACCTAATTAAACACCCTTGCTGCCCCGAAATTGATTTGAGGCAACATGTGTGCAGATACAGGTACACCGCCCAGATGTTAAAGAAATAAACAACTATCTGACTTTTAGAAGACACCTGAAAGCAGCCCAGTTTAGGGAAGTTTTTAATGTTTTTAGTATTCTGTTGGGAGCCACTCAGAGTGGCTGGGGAAACACAGTCAGATGGGTGGGGTATAAATAATGAATTATCTTCATTATCATCTGGGCCCCCACAGCATAGCTCAGACCTCCAGGACAGATATTAATATGCACTGACGCACTGTGTCACTGAAACATAAGAAACAAATAGGCCTGTTGTTAGACTTGTGAACACGAATAATATCCCCCCCAAAAAACAGAGCTATACTAGAATGCACTAGCATTTTAAGTTCTTTAAAGCTTTCCCACCTAAGAAGTGATCTGCTACCATGTACAGTGGTACCTCGGGTTACAGACGCTTCAGGTTACAGGCTCCGCTAACCCAGAAATAGTACCTCGGGTTAAGAACTTTGCTTCAGGATGAGAACAGAAATTGTGCAGCGGCAGCGCAGTGGCAGCAGGAGGCCCCATTAGCTAAAGTGGTGCTTCAGGATAAGAACAATTTCAGGTTAAGAACAGACCTCCGGAACGAATTAAGTTCTTAACCCGAGGTACCACTGTATATATTTATATACAACAACAATGTGAAGTGGGCAAGCGAGTGAGTGAGTCTCTTGTCTACGTTACCTTTATGAACAAAGGTTTTAGCAACTGTCTCTTGCAACACACTAATTGCAGAGCTTGAGGGCAAGGGGATGCCATTGTTACGGAACTAAATTGATTTTGGGCTCATTTTTGAGTGGAAATTAAGGAATGTGTTACCCCCACAAAATTATTCTACTTAATTTGCAAACTAGTCCCTCACAACAGCTGTTCCCCTGAGCCTTGTTTCTTTGACCTTGCTTGCAAATGAGAGAGAAACTTTTACGGTGTTCAGCTTGTTTTATATATATTTTCCCCCTTTTGCAGCTGTAACATATGGACTATAACCATCTGCAGGTAATGGCATTATGTTCTCGTAAATGTCTAAAACAAATATTCTCTTGGGCATAGAGAGCCTTAACTAGTGTTTGTTTACATAATGAGCAGAAAGAGACCTAATCTTTATTCGTGTTTTGAAGCTCTACTTTTTGGCGAATATTGTAATAGATGACAAAAACAAGACAGAGGAATGCCATTAAGACCTTATGGTGTAGACTGTTCTAGGCCAAAGTTTTTCAAATTTCTGTCCGGAGGGAACTCTTTCCTTGACGACTTTTCTGTTGTGGAAATGCCGTGAAGTTGCAGAATGTTCTAGAATATGCATTCAGTTTGTGTGGGGCAATTTGACATCAGACCTGTTTGGCCTCATGGTCCCTACACAGGAACCAAGAATGTGCTCAGAAATCTAGCCAACTTTTGTCTCCAGCACCACATCACAAATAATTTGGGCCACGCCTGTCTTTGAGGGAAGTGCAGACACCCTTATTCATCTCATTCTCTTCCCTCAAACACAGTTTTAAAACCTAGGCTGGGAACAGGAGCAGGTATTATATTTTTGCTTGAAATTTTCCCCTTCCAACAACCTGGTTCAAACACTAAACCATCAGTGGAACCTTGCAAACAAAAGTTAACAATACCACAAAACATTTACTAGCCTCCTAAGGGTCTTATGGGACGCAGGTGGCGCTGTGGGTTAAATCACAGAGCCTAGGACTTGACAATCAGAAGGTTGGCGGTTCGAATCCCCACGACGTGGTGAGCTCCCATTGTTCGGTCCCTGCTCCTGCCAACCTAGCAGTTCGAAAGCACGTCAAAGTGCAAGTAGATAGATAGGAAGGGAAGGTAAACGGCGTTTCTGTGCACTGTTCTGGTTCGCCAGAAGCGGCTTAGTCATGCTGGCCACATGACCCGGAAGCTGTACGCTGGCTCCCTCGGCCAATAAAGCGAGATGAGCGCTGCAACCCCAGAGTCGGTCACGACTGGACCTAATGGTCAGGGGTCCCTTTGCCTTAAGGGTCTTATAAATTTATTTGAATGCTGTCTGCAGAGGTGGGGCATCCCTTCTTCAACAGCCAGTGCAGAAATGCTGGCTCCTACCTCTTAGCAGGCTAGTAAAAAATACTTGTCTTCAACCAACTAGGCTAGTGCAAGAAGCACAGAGCAATCCATTCCTTTCTGCTAACCTGCTGAGTTTCCACATTGGTTGTAGAGGAAGAGACTTTCTTTTCGCCAGAGTTAGCATGGAACCCGAGTAGAATTCATGCAGAATTCTGTGCAACTAGATTCCAGTTCTCACAGGAAGGAATAAATTTAGCTTCCTGAAAAGAGATATAATTTGTCAGATATCATGGTTGCCACAATGTTTGGGAACTCTGCAAGTCATGGCTAGTGTACGTATGTATTTATTTTTTTAAAAGTATACACAGCTTGATTGAAAAAAGAAGAAAAACACCTCCATGCAGTTTACAAAAAGATAAAACAATAAACTGATGAAAATTCGCAACCATACTTTAAAACATACAAAAGTTAAAATACTAAAACAGATAAAAGTATGGAGATCTTCCTACTAGGAATGAGTGAATCTCACAGTTTTCTCCAAATTTCCCATTTCACTAGTCTTCAGTTATTTCCACATAAGTTTGCATTAAAAAAAAGGTTCTCATGAAAAATCACCAGTATTTTAGTGTATTTTTTTCCTAATATATGCATAATATTCATATTTTTGCAAAGCAATTGCCTCTAATATAATCTTGGATTATTAATTCCGTGAATCCCTCCATTGTAGGCTCAGTGTAAATAAATCATATTCATAAAGACACCACAGTCTCCACTGTGCCTCATTTCCTAAAAGAATCACAGACCCTGTGTAAGTGTGCCCAGAACGCCTGGAAACTTGCACTACTCAGAGATTGGGGTGGCTTGCAACAATAAGTATTTTTGTACACACTGCTTTACCTGGAGAACAACACTGAAAATTTGGAGTTGTGCAAATCTCAAAGGATGGCTGTGTTTTCAGCTGCATATTGTCTGGAAAAGTGTGGATTAGGAAGGTTCTCCTTTCATTGTGATCTGAATCAAATCCCCACCCCCATCCCATATCTTCTTCCTATGGGCTCCAAGTTCAAACATTATCTCTGCTCTGGACCATTCAACTAACAGCAGACAACTCCCCCAATTGTCTTTAAATGCAGTTGTTATAATAAAAAAAAGATTAAAACCTGCAGTAAACTTTACTTTCTGAAGAGCTCATAATTTCAACAATCTACCAGTTATTAACAAGGAAGCTGAGACCATGTTTGGGACAATCAATAATCTTTCCTCGGGTTTATAATGTTTTTTGCTGAACCAATGCATATTTTTACAGCAGAGCGACATTTTGTTATTTTTCACAAGTTATTTAACATTTTCAGGGAAGTTATGAACTTGCCAAACATTTGACCAGCTTTTAGGATGTCTAAACTAATGTTTAACTCGGGTTTTATATGCAAACGTCCTCATAAACCATTAGTTGTATACCATTTCTCTTTGATTTGAATTGGAGAAAAGTCTATTAAGAATTCAGGCTTTTTGTAGAAAGTTACGTGTTTTTATATTTTACAAGCACATTGCTGCCATATAGTCTCTGTAACACATAAGCAGAGATGACTGTGGCACTCAATCCCATGGCTCGCACAGCATCTAGACCCTGGCAAAAGAACTCTGTGCCAAAGAATGCCAACCATCTTAACGGTTCTTATAAATCTTTACAGTGGTACCGCAGGTTACAGATGCTTCGGGTTATAGACGCTTCGGGTTCCAAACTCCACTAACCAGGGAGTGATTGCTCCAGGTTAAGAACTTTGCCCCAGGATAAGAACGGAAATCGCGCACCAACAGTGCAGCGGCAGCAGGAGGCCCCATTAGCAAAAGCACGCCTCGGGTTAAGAACCTTTTCAGGTTAAGAACGGACATCTGGAATGAATTAAGTTCTTAACCCGAGGTACCACTGTCTTTTTAACCTGGACTCAGATGGGACATACCTTCAAATCATAGGTGGCAAGTGGGAGGGGGCCAGGAGCCACAGCCCCTTCAATATTTTGCATGAAGTATTAGCAGCTGCTAATGCATACCAAGGGTGTCATGAATTCTTCGTGGCGCTTTAGCAGAAATGCTCAGAGTTTCAGGTTCTTCAGTGCAGTATATTTCTTGTGAGCTATATATACAAATATCTACAGGCTATAATACATGAGCAGTTCATACAGTCAAACAGAGTACCTGGTTGCACCTTAAGGCAAACAGGAAGACCTTTCTACAGCAGGGGGATACTGTAGATAGTTTTCACTCAGGTCCACATATGCAAATAATGGATCAAAAGTGACGTTCAGTGATTGGATAGTTACAGAAAATGGTTACTGTTGCGTTCTAGTGGAGCTCTATATAAGCAGGCTGGCTGAACCCTACAGTTCAGTTCTGTTCTGGCCTGTGAATAAACAAGAGCTGTTTGAAGAATCGCTGTGTCGTCTGAGATGTTCACCCACAACTTAACAGAAAGTATTGCAGGCTGATTGCACAAGCCTGCAGACTTACTATCTCACACAGCATTCTGTGAATCCCGACAGAGGGGCGTCCAAACGACACATCAGTATGCCCTGTGGCATGCACGAGTAACATCAATACACTGTGGGGCATGGGCACGCACCGCAAATATGCCACAAGGCATGTTGAAATCACTCACGCATGCCATGGGGTGAGCTGACGTCATGTGCACATGCCACAGGGTTTGCAAACACAATGTGCTGATGTCACATGGCCCTGGGCCCCGTCAATCACAGGGGCAAGGCAGCGCCATTGCTTCAAATGGAGGACTTGCCTCGTAAAGCAGGACACAAGATTTCTTTAGGATCAGGTTCTCCAATACTGGAATGCCTAAATAAATGCTCGGTGGTGCGTCCCTGGTTTTTGCTACAGCATTCTCACAACCTCTGGCATCTCCAGGTGCAAAAGGCCTCTCCTATTGTCCTCCGAGAGTCCCACAGAAAATTCCTCAGTGCACTTGAGGGCCAGTGAAACTGAAATTCTTTCCATTCTGTTGACACAGTCATAGCATATTAGCAAAGTCTTGCTTTTTTTAATTGACTTCACAGGGAATTGAGCATTAATGCACGCAGCATGGCTGGTGGAATTAAACTCCCAGAATGTTTCCATGGAGTTCCCGTAGGGTATACTCATGTGGAATAATAGAGCGAGTTTCCTGTCAGGAAAGAAGCAAGAGTCAGTTGCCAGAGGAAGTTGAGGATAATCTGTGGAATACACCATCAGTATTCCCCCTTCCCACATGCACAAATTTTCATTTTCACCGAAAGCAGCAGAATTTGACTTGGGGCCCCTCCAAGCTGGTGGGGTTTTCTGGCGGGTGTATTCTGCAACATGCCGTTGATGCAATAATAGTGTGTAAGTGTTGAGATTCTATTGGATCATCTGCACATCATTCAGCTTTATATTAGTTCTTCTGCTATAATTCCCAGAGTGAGAACTGTAACTCCATTTCCGTGTGCTGCTCTGGTTTTGCCAGAAGCGGCTTAGTCATGCTGGCCACATGACCCGGAAAAACTGTCTGCGGACAAACGCCGGCTCCCTCAGCCAGTAAAGCGAGATGAGCACCGCAACCCCAGAGTCGTTCGCAACTGGACTTAACTGTCAGAGGTCCTTTACCTTTTTAAAAAACTCTCAGTACCCTTAACGAACTACAGTGGTACCTCTAGATGCGAACGGGATCCGTTCCGGAGCCCCGTTCGCATCTAGAAGCAAACGTAACCAGCAACGGCATGCGCACGTCGCTTTTTGCCGCTTCTGTTCATGCCCGTGATGTCATTTTGAGCGTCTGCACATGCACAAGCAGCGAAACCCGGAAGTAACGCGCTCCATTATTTCCGGGTTGCTGCGGAGCGCAACTCAAACGCGCTCATCCCGAAGCACATTCAACCCGAGGTATGACTGTACAATCCCCAGGATTCTTTGACTGAAGGCATGACTTTTTGAAGTGACATGATACTGCCTTAAATGTATATTGCACAGACAGGGCTGGGGACACTCGTCTCCTTTTAGCATTTCTTCATTTCCTAATTGGTACAATTCTCCCACTTCTGCAGCCGCTCTCTGTCACTCGCCAGATCTATGCTTATATTCTTTTGGTGGTGTTTCCCACTCCTGCTTCCTCAGCATCCGATCCCCCTCCCCATGCTAAAATCAGCCTGCCAGTCATGTATTGTGCCAAATACTTCATGTAGCTCCAGAGAATGTCCCCCCACCCTGCCCAGCCCTGGTAAGCCACCATGGGCTTTGTTTGGCTTGTGTGACCACAGTTCTTCAGACTTGGTTTTTGGTCCTAAGAGGGAGGAAGGAAGGAAGGAAGGAAGGAAGGAAGGAAGGAAGGAAGGTATAGGCTTGCATAAAGTGTTCATGTGTTGATTTCTATAGAGAGATGCAAATTGAGAAATAATTACTGTAATTTTAATAGAAAGACAATACCTCTCCCCATAGTGGGGAAGACTGAGAACAGGGGACCTGTGTGCTTGCTCAGTCTGCTGTCAACAGGCAACATCCATCCCCTCCATCTCTCCCTTCTTATGGTTCCTTTATCTTTTAAACTGGACTTAAACCAGATAGGCCTTCAGATAGAAGACTCCTCCAAACAGGGGTCTGTTCCCTGTAAATTAGGACACATGGTTGCCTCAATGTCAGCACAATCCTAGATGTGTCTCCTTAGAAGTAAGTTCCATTCTCAGGTAAGTATATACAGTGGTACGAAGTCAAACGGAATCTGTTCCACAAATCCGTTTGACTTCCAAAACATTTGGAAACCAAGGCGCGGCTGCCGATTGGCTGCAGGAAGCTCCTGTAGCCAATCAGAAGCTGCAGAAGCTTCATCGGGTGTTCGGTTTCCAAATAACGTCCGCAAAATGGAACACTCACTTCCGGGTTTGCGGCATTCAGGAGCCAGAATGTTCGACTCACAAGGTGTTTGGGATCCAAGGTACAACCGTATAAGTTGACAGCCCAAATCACTCTTCCGTTTTATAGCTTTTTATTTGGGACAGTTTAAAAAAATATCCTGCTTAACTTTCCTCTTCCCAAACCTTGTTTGAGCAGATTTCATCAAATTCAGCAGTTGACACCTTACTTTTAATCATCTAATTGCTATTTTTCTCCAAACAAAAATGTTGTCACATTTTCCAGAAATTATTCTGCTTGATGTGTGTGGAGGTTGTGTGTGTGACCAATTCCAGTGATACCGCTTTCATATCTCCTTCAGGTAAACATGAGTAACTGGAAAAACATAAAAGTAACATGCACCAAACCAGGCTGAATGAATTATTCTAAATAGTCCTCCTCTCAGTAGTGTTACTGGCAAGCTAATGATTCAGTGTTTGTATTAATTTCATATTCATGCTTCTGTCGACTTCAATTCTGTGGGTAAGAAATGAAGTGTAGGTAGGTTCCCACGACGCATTTGAGGCAAGACACTACAGACCACTGAATACATAACAAGAAAGATCTGAGAAGATCAGAAGGTGCCATAGACTTCCCAAATCAGCACTAGTGTCAGAAAGACTCATAAGAACTCTGCTTAATCTTGTCCAGTTGCTTCGCGACTCTTTCTTTTGTATATAGCTACTGAGAAACGTGAATAATTATAGGACGGAATTCACCCAACGAACCTTGTCTGCGTATGAGAAAGAGGCTGGAGATTGTTCTATCTGGCAAACTGAAATGCTTGAGGATGCTTTGTTTCATCCTCTTGTTTCCATTAATGTCCAGACCAATTATTCTGGGCACTATTTAACCCATAGGACCTGGTTTTCAAAGGCATATTGCTACTGACCCTGGAGGTTCTGTTTATCACCAATATGTAATTGATTAAATTCCCTGCCTCTGTTCGAACTGCATTTCCTTTGCACTGAAATGAATGGGGTTGGAATAAAGTAATTATGTAATTTAAGTAATTTGTTACATAAATGGCGTCATTTCAACACAGTGGACAGCAAGGTGCATGATGTAGTTTTTGGCAGAAGATGAACTGCAGTGGAATGGAAGCAGTGGTGCATACAACAGATACAGATTGGAATGGAAAACAATGTCTTACATCCCTATTAGTAATGGAACTTCTCAACTTGGTTGAGCAAAGAAAGGAATAAGGTTGCACACTATGTGACAAGAGGTGGACACAATCAATTCCCCAAGGAAAGAAATAAAAGAAACTTGAGAATAGCTTTCTATATCTGTCCAGAAGCCAAAAAAGAAAAATCATTCCTCTCCTGTGTGTTTACCCAGTTAGATGTGCAATCTCCAACTTTCATACCTTTTGAGTTCAAAAGAAGATGAAGGAACAATCCTTAAAGGGTACCTTTTGGTTTCAAGATACTGTGGGAAAGTAGCAAATTGAGAAAGAAGAGACCTGTTGATGGCCAGAGAGAAAGGAAAGTAAACAAGAAAGAAGTCATTTCTACTTAAGACAGTCCTTGTGTCAAAGGATACAGGATTTATCCTCATCCCTGCTCCTTTTATGACAATGCACCTGAACATGAAAATAAAGAAAATATGGGGAAATGTAAATCCATCATTGTTTGCTATTTAGCGGGTGTGGTGAAGAAAATATTATTCCATTCTCCCCCAAGGGCCACAAAAATAGAAACAGAGGAAGTATGAAAATACGGCATGGCTCTGTGAAGCAGAGACCATCAACCTTTTGCACCGGTAGGCACATTTAGAATGCTCATAAAGGGTTGGGAGCTCCGATTACAAAATGGCTGACGTTGTGATATGGCGTAACACAAAATGGCTGCCGCCTCTGAAAGAGCAGGAAAAAAGACAGGGCCACAAAGTGGTGCAGGCATGCTCCATAAATGGGGGAAAGGGCACCTATATTGGCCTCCCCTGCTGCACTTGATCACAATCAGAAGTTCTCTCAACCTATTCAGAATGGAAGTGAGAGAACCAATGAAATGTGGGCATGTTCCATGTAGAAAAGATCACTTTTAGCCAATTAACACCCTATCTCCACTCCTTGGGTGATAGAATGGAACTTCCTGATAAGTTCAGTGGTGATTCATGCTGGAGTCTCCCTTTGAAGGTCCTTTCTTCAGTGGTGGTCAATTTATCAGTAGCAGGGTGATCTGGAGAGCTGGAAATGTCTGCCCACTGGTTTCAGAACGCTGCTGTTTCTGATGTCAGATTTGCATCCATTTATCTGTTTGCACGGAGAGTGGCCTGTATGTAGAAAGGTGTTAAATGTTCAGGAAAAGTCAGAAGCCCAAGGCAGTATAAGTTCCTCAACTAAGTTTAGTCAACATTTGTCAGTGACAACAGCTCACTCATAGGAACACAAGAACCAAACTGACTGGACAACACGATAATAATCCCAAGCATGAACTGACCGTTGACAGTTGACAATTGAAAGAGCATGCGCTTACTTGCCATTAGAACGTTCGTCTGCCAACGCTTCTACGATTGGTTAGAACGTGCCTTGTAACATAAAATGTGTTAAACCCAATACAGTGGTACCTCAGGTTACATACGCTTCAGGTTACATATGCTTCAGGTTACAGACTCCGCTAACCCGGAAATAGTGCTTCAGCTTAAGAACTTTGCTTCCGGATGAGAACAGAAATCGTGCTCCGGCGGCACGGCAGCAGCAGGAGGCCCCATTAGCTAAAGTGGTGCTTCAGGTTAAGAACTGTTTCAGGTTAAGTACAGACCTCCGGAACAAATTAAGTACTTAACCTGAGGTACCACTGTACATAACAAAAGGCATGGCTGCTAATACATAGGAAGTTGCCCCCAAAGAAATGTAAGTGATGTGTGCTTTCTCTCTCCCCACACTCCCAGGTTTCATTCAAAAGGCTGGCAAATGCAGACGCCCCACAGTGAATGGACACTTGACCCCATATCAAGAAAATGTACATCTTCCGATCTGAATCTCACGCTCCTAACATCTACCCCTCACCTGCAATACTGAACACTTTTTTCAGTAACTAATGAGTTCTTTCTCTATACCCCCTTAGACATTTTGTAAGTTTTTGTGACTTTCATTCTTGCTTTGTCCAGAGTTCTTTTGTAGTTTATCAATGTAGGAGTGAATGTGAATCTTGTCTCATTTCTTTCTCACCTGTGGGAATGAGTTCATTTTAGCCCATCCATTCGATCTTCTGAAGCTTGGTAATATTTTTGACTGTGACTCTGAGTTCCTTTAGCAAACTGTCATATTCATCTTTCCCCCTTGGGAAATCTACCACTGTTATTGGCACTTGTTCATTCTCCTCCACTGAGAACAGTAAACTATATAGAATTAATCTGCATTTGTAAAAGAAATACCTATCGCTTTTTTCCCTTCTGTGCCATAGGCATGCTTTTGTAAGATCATTGTATTCTTCCCCAGTGTCTTTTCCCACTTCCTAACCTCCTCCCTCAGTGCATGGGAAAATGCAAACTTTACCCAAGACACCGAAAATTGTACTAAGGCAACATTACATTATATCTTATATGATTTAACATTACAGAATCCCTTGAAATTCACTGCGGGTCACAAACCAAAGTAGTATCTTGTTGAAAATTCTTTAAAAATCTATGACTGAGGCAAGGCAAATTCTCACATAAAAAAGCGACTAAGATGCAGGCCTATAGCTGACCCATATAAGTATGGGGCGAGGAATTCATTGAGTTTGCCTAATTCACGTTTCCTGAACCAGTACGCCAACTGCCACCCCCCAGTTAAAATTATCGTAAGATAATTGTATCAATGCAAGCTTCAAAAATCACTCGAAAATAGCATTAAACACCAACGAAAAACAAGGTGTGCCAAGGACTTAAATATACTGGGTGGTATTCAATACTAGTCATACTCAAGAGTAGACCCATAAAAATTAATGGACATAAATGACATAGTGTTTTAGAAAGTCTGACTTAGGAACGTTCACCTTTAAATGTGAACAGTATCAAATTTCCACCCCATCCCTGTTTGCGAGTTACCTATGGCATGGGCATTTGGCAAAATGGTGGGCATCAGATAAGGGCTGTCCAAGATGAAACAGGAAATTTTCCCAGTAAAGACAACTCTTTATATAGCATTAATGTCCCCAGTCGCAGCGGCCTGCCTTGGTGCCTTATTAGTTTTAATGAACATTGTTGTTTTGTTTTCATATTTTAACACACACACGCGCTCTCATTTTATTCTGTAAACCTAATTAGGTCCAAAACTGCCTGCTCTGATCTCAAGATAGCTGTTGAGAAAACCCAAGTTTTAAAAAATTCATTTGTTTTCAAGCATTTACCTCCCCTGATACATGAACTGGAGCACCATTCTCTCAGTCCTGCATTTTTGCTTTATAGCAAATAAAAATCCTGTCATAAAACATTCTCTTTACCAGCGAATGTGCCAAGATTTGCAGAAAGATTAAAGCAATATATACCAGAAGAAGAAGAAATACAACCAATATATCTTTTTGTTCAGTGCCATCCAAGATTCTATTGCCAAGAATCATTTGAAGGCTACAATATTAGAGTATTACTACACACACTTCCTTGGAAAGAAGTCCCATGGAAATCAATAGGCCTTACTTCTGAGTCAACATGCATAGGGTTGTTCTGAATATTGTGCCTAGGCACTGCCATACCTTTTGTGAACCTCCTCTAATAAATTGAATGTTTTGAAATAATTGACCCACGCATCACAATGTCAATAGGAGTCCTAAATGGATGGCAAAGATTTCAACATCTCTCAGGGTCTGTGATTTTCTTTTCTTAAAAGGAAGAGCATCAGTCTCCAGTATTAAGCGCAGTACTGTTGTGTAGACACACAGAGAACTTATAGTGTTAGGAGTATCATTTGTTGCCTATTACAAATTTTGTTGCATTTTCCTATTGAAACGCATGTGAACTTTACAACAGCCATTTAGAGACAAAGGGGTAAAATTTGTCCAGTTTCTCTTCCCTCCATGTTGTTAATAGGGTTACAACATAAACCAGGGGTCGGCAAGCTTTACCGGCCATGGGCCGGATCAGTCCCACGGAGATCGTCTGTGGGTCAGACTGGTGCAGCGCGACGCCAGAAATCATGTCTGCGCATGTCTGCTGTGGTGCCGGAAATTGCTTCTGCGCATGCCCAGACGCCAAAAATCGCACCTGCACAGAAGCGATTTTCGGCATCTGGCCATGCACAGATGCGATTTCCGGTTTCTGCGTGTGCGCAGACACGATTTTCAGCACCGCTCAGCGAGTCCCCGCACCACGCTGCGCCAGTTTAGTGCAGCGTGGGGGGGGGACTCACCGAGTGGGTAGCTCGGTTCAGGGTGGCTTGTGGGCTGGTAAAACGGTCTTCGTGGGCCACATCCAGCCCATGGGCCATACATTGCCGACCCCTGAGATAAACCCATGCATGCTTACTGTGAAGTGAGCCCTACTGTGTTCAGTTTTGCTTGATCACAGGAAAGTAAGATTTCAGTTGTCATTTCATCTAGGCAGGAGTGGGGAACTGGTCCTCCCAAGGATCCAATAAAGGTCTTCTTCTTTGGCGATCACTCATAGCCGAGAAAGATTGTCTTCCAAAACATGGTCTTAGCAGTGAGTCCGTAAGTGACTGTGGAGGCCAATTCTGGATCCACACGTCCTTCCACAGTGGGGACATAGGTTTCCGGGTGGGAGTTGATCATTTTCAATGCATAGGCCAACCTGATACCCTCCACGTGTGCATTCAACCTGAGATAACATGGACAATTGTCAGGGATGATGTGTTAGTCCAAAAAAACTGGAGGGTACAATTTTGGCTGCCTTCCTGCCTCTGCCTCCACATCTGGAAAAAGCCTAATTTACTGGGGTCTGTTTGTTACAGGTGGCTTGGAACTGTAAGTTAGAAGGGGTAAATTACAGTACCCAAAATTCCTTTAAGAATTTATAGTGGGACCACCTATGGGCTCAAAAATATTGCACCAATATAAATAGAGCAATTGCTAGAATAACTAGAATGGCAGTGAGCCTGGAACTATTGCTATTTTTTTATTGACTTAGGTGAAAACATAAATAAATGCTATCATGCAGGATATGCTCAGTATTGGAGGGTAAAAGCAATAGCTAAGGTACAAGAATGGGAGATTCAAATGCACAAATAAGCTGTTAACGCTAAATTAACCGATGCATTTGGACCAAAGAAGGTAGGCAAAATATGGAATAGATTTAACAAAGGTGTATTTATAACTAGCAGTCCTTGCATTGCTTGTGAATTCTGAGAAACCCCCCAAAATAGTGCAGTTGTGAAATCAGTAGTTAAAATCAGTGTGGATTTGAAAGGTTCTGTCTGCCATCTTGATTCAAAATGGCATCCAATCTGGACAGTTCTGCAAGTTTCCCCAGCTTAAACTGACTGCCATTCCCTTCTTCCTTCTGTACCTGCTGAACTCTTCCTTCCAACAATGATCCACAGCTATCACAGAATCACAGAATTCTAGAGTTGGAAGGGACCTTGTGGGTCATATAATCCAACCTGCTGCAATGCAGGGATTTTTTTGTCCAGTGTAGGGCTGGAACCCGTGACCCTAAGATTAAGAGCTTTCCCAGCTATGCCTTGCCAGAGTAGCCAAGACCCCTGAAACCTCAGGAAGACGGTAAACGATAAGGTAAACTTAGGTTGTTTTCACCCAGACTTCCACCCCCAAGATCTGACTTCTTTTGTAACTACCTGAGCCACTGCAAAAAGAAATGGCTCTACAGTTTGCTCAGCTTATTATTGTTTCACAAGGGACTTTGTGACAGCCTAGTAAAGGAGCAGAATTATGGTGAGAATAAAAGTAAATGTAAATGATGCCCAGAAGAAATGCCTTAACATTCCAATATTTCCAGTGCCGTTAAACTGCTTGATTGCAGCTTGCGACTCTCCGGTATGACTACTCACAGAAATTAAAACATGCTTATGTTTCCTGCCCAGAAGCAAATGTTATCTGCCTGGTCTCCTCCACAGCTCAGTGGTGGAGCTGAAGGTTTGGCAGCAGAAAATCCTGGTCTCAGTCCCTGGCATTTCCAGGTTTAGGTGATGGTGATGACAAAGACCTCTGCTGGAGAGCCAATACGAGCCAGTACAAGTGAATCCAATCAGAATAGATTTAATATTGTGTAGATGAACAAATAAGGAAATCAGCCCTGAGTGCTCACTGGAAGGACAGATCCTGAAGCTGAGACTCCAATACTTTGGCCACCTCATGAGAAGAGAAGACTCCCTGGAAAAGACCCTGATGTTGGGAAAGATAGAGGGCACAAGGAGAAGGGGAGGACAGAGGACAAGATGGTTGGATAGTGTTCTTGAAGCTACCAGCATGAGTTTGACCAAACTGCGGGAAGCAGTGGAAGACAGGAGTGCCTGGCGTGCCCTGGTCCATGGGGTCACGAAGAGTCGGACACGACTAAACGACTAAACAACAACAACAGATGAACAAATAAACTGACCTGGCATTGCGCAAAATTCCCAGGCACTTAATATAGTTTTTTCTTAAACTTCTCCCCTCTTTTTACGAATTAGAGGCTCAGAGCTATCCTGCAGCAAAAAGAAAGCATTCTCTCCTACACCCATCGTACTTGGTAGTCTACTTCATACAGGACTGGCCCACCCATGAGGCGAACTGAGGCAGTCGCTTCGTGTGGCAGAATGCCAAAGGGCAGCGCCTCCATGCGTGCCCTGCCTTCCCCTACCGCCACCCCTTGAAAAATGAGGAGAAGCAACAGCAGAGGTTTCTGGTGAGATCTTGTGGAACTCTTGCAAGATTTCATCACCGCCACTGCTTCTTCTCACTTCTCCAGAGCCGACCCCAGAAAGTGAGGCTTTGGCCAGGCGTGGAGGCAGGGGCAGGAAGGCAGCATCTTCCCATCTTGCCTCAGGTGGCAAAATGGAATGGGCCACCCCTGACTTTCTTATATTGCATATCTAAGGAGAAATGGAGAAGTCACTTTCAGTGCAATACTATGCATGTCTACACAAAATTAAGTCCCATTGTGATTAACTTCCACAGTTATGTGTATATAGGACTGCAGCCTTAGAACATCTTTATTAAATCCTGGGGGGTGGCTGAACTTTAGCAACATCATGAAACAGAATCTGCAAGTACTGACTTCCGGGGGCGGCGCGAACGGCAATGGCGGTCCTCTTCTGAACGGGAGAGGAGGCTCCACAGACATCGGGTCGTCTGCTACGGCGAAGCGGAGACCCACTTCGGAAAACCACAGGCGGCAAGAGCCTGTGGTCTTGAGGCTTGGTGGGCGCCTAAAGCGACCCTCCAAACGCCAAAGGAACCCCGTAAGGGGCTCCGGAGCGTGGAGGGGGGTTGCGGCGCTGTGAGCCGTTTCACAGTCTGCGGAGCGAAGCCGCGCTGCTGCTGCCGGTGAGCGCTGATCCCTTTTCCTGTCAAATTCGGATTCGGAACGAAAACTAACTTACTCGTGAGTAAAGACTGAATCACTTGAAATTAGAGATTTTAAATTAAAAGATCTGAACTTGGTTGAACTTGGCTGAGAGCGGAGAGACGTGGAAACAGGAAGTCCGTCTTCCGCTGCCATTGAACTTGAAAAAGCAATTAGCTGGAGGAGTGGAGGCTGAAAGAAAGAGCTTTTAAACTTTACAGATCTAAGCATCCACTGAACCTGCAATCTAAAGTAAAGATCCTAAGTTAAAGATTTGGAATTATTATTTGCATTTGACTTTCCTCCTTTTATTGGATTATAATCAAAAGGTGAAACCCAGGGTCCGGAGCTGCCTGAGCTTTGAGAGACTGAGCTGTCAGTACTGCAGATTTGGATATTGTATATTGGAACTTGCAACAATCTGAGGGTATTGAGACCTTCTAATTTGAAACATTCTTTTTGGAGACAAGTAAGCACTGTTTGTAACAAAGTGACTATTTATCAACTCTGCTAAATATTTGTATCTGAAGGTTCCTGGATACTAAATTAGACTCTGAAAGACATTTTAAGCTCCCTCTAGAGGATTGGATTAAAACAGTGACTTTACATTTACTTTCGATTCCCTTGCTGTTTGCTTGCTCTGGGCCTTTCTATTCCCATGGGAATAACTCAGTGTGACCTTGACTGATAGATAACGTTGGAATGAGTGGCACAAGAAGAAGAGGAAGAGTTAGACAAACAACTTTGACAACTCTAACCTCAGCCTCGCAGACACGTAGATCATCTGTACCTACTTTGCCCTCAGAAGTAGAAGTAGAAGAAGTTGCCTCGTCACAGGCAAAAGAGGGAGAGGGTGAAATAGAGCAGTTACAATTGGAAGATATGGCCTCAGGAGCATCTGTTTCTGTTTTAGACAAAATTTTTGAAAAATTGGAAGCTTTGGACAAGAAAGCAGATGAGCAATCAGCAAAGATTGACAAAAATACAGAATGCCTAAATAAATTAACTATACAAGTGACACAGAACACACAGGCAATTGGACAGTTAACGGAGGCCACAGCAGAAAATCGGAAATTGGCTGAGGATACCAGACAAAAATTAGAAAACTTAGAACAAGAGGTAAGACCACTCACCAAACAAGTTGGGGAACATCAGATTTATCTTTCTATGATAGAACTGCGAAATCGTGAGAATAATTTGAGGATTAGATCGTTACAAGAGGCAGAAGAAGGAAATCTAGCTGAGTTTTTGACCAAAGAATTCTCCAAGTTCTGGAATTTGGAGGAAAAGGACTTCAAAATTGTGTCAGCTTTCAGACTTGGAAGATTCATAAAGAAGGAGAGGCCCAGAGATTGTTTGATAACATTGAGATCAAAGGAGGAAAGGGACAAGATTTTGGGCCTACACTACGGAAAGTCACTGGAGGTTCTGGACAGAAGAATTGAAATTTACAAAGATATTCCAAGACAACTGTTGGATCTTAGAGCCGCCTACTCTGAACTTGCCAAATTACTAAGGAGCAACGCAATTCCATTTAGGTGGGAATTCCCCCAAGGAATATCTTTTACCTTTAGAGGGAGAAAGGTCAAAATCAGAACATTGGAAGAGAGAGACAAATTTCTGTCTACACACGGAGAGGACCTTCAAAAAGGAATTGAACTACCTTCTGGGCCTGGGGCAACGCCAGTACCAACACCAGCACCTGGGGAACCTGAAGATCCAGTGAAGATACCACCCCTGGAGAAATAACCAGATCAATTCAGGATGTCTCTGCAACTGTTGAGTTGGAATATTAATGGTTGTAACATTCCGGAAAAAAGGAAGAAAATATTTCACATATTAAAAAAAGAACAGTTGGACATTATTTGTTTACAAGAAACACATGTGACGAGGCTCCATAGAAAAGTGTTAATAAATAAAAGACTGGGCCAGGAATTTGTATCGTCGGACAAAGTTAAGAAGAGAGGTGTGGTGATATATGCGAAAGAGAGCCTGTCACCTAAATTTTTATTTAAAGATGAACATGGAAGAATTTTGGCAATTGAGATACAACATCAAGGAGAGAAATTGTTGATATTAGGAATTTATGCACCTAATGAAGGGAAATCGGAATTTTACAAGAAGCTGCAGGAGACAATGCTGGATTATCTGGACTACAACAACATCATAATGATGGGAGATATGAATGGGGTCGTATCAACTAACATGGACAAGTCACAAAGTCAAAATGTTACAAAAGACGGCAGACTACCTAAAACCTTTTTTGAAATGACAGACAATATGGATTTGATTGACATCTGGAGGACAAAGAACCCACTAGGAAGAGAGGGAACATTCTTTTCTGAAGCCCAACTGACCTGGACAAGAATCGACCAAATATGGATTTCTAGAGGCCTGGCACCTAAGGTCAGAAAAGTGGAAATCTGCCCAAAGACCTGTTCCGACCATAATGCAGTAAAGATGGATATGACACTACTACCAACTGGATCCTTTAGATGGAAGATGAATGACAATTTGTTCAGAGATCAGGAAATTACCAAGAAGGCCCAAAAAGTTTTGAAGGATTACTTTGAGATAAATATGAATACTACGGTGGAAAAAAGAATCGTCTGGGACGCAAGTAAAGCTGTAATGAGGGGATTCTTGATACAACAGAATGCAGTAAAGAAAAGAACACAAAATGAGAAAAAAGATAAGATCTTGGATAAAATAAAAGAATTAGAGAAGAAGTTAAGAGTGAATCCGAAGTCACAGCCAACTCTGAGAGAAATTAAACTTTATCAAACACAATATTCTAAACTGATAAACCAGGAAATTGAATGGAAGGTTAAACTAATGAAACAAAAAACGTTTGAGTCGGCGAATAAATGTGGAAAACTGCTAGCTTGGCAGTTGAAGAGAAGACAAAGATTAAATACGGTTACAAACTTAGAGATTGAAGGAAAAAACATTCAGAATCCAGTGGACATCAGAAAGTGTTTCCAGAGATACTTCAAAAAACTATACACCCAAGGGCCGCAAGACGAAGTTGAGATTAAACAATTTTTGGCAAAAAATGGACTATCCAAATTGTCACAAGAAAATAGGACAATCCTGAATTCTAAAATAACACGACAGGAGATTGAACAAGCCATTCAGAACATGCAACTTGGCAAATCTCCAGGGCCAGATGGGCTGACCTCCAAGTACTATAAGACATTAAAAGACTATTTGATACAACCTTTGATGGAGGTCAGCAATGAAATTATGGAGGGGAAGAGGGCACCGGAGTCGTGGAAGGAAGCGTTTATCACATTAATACCAAAGTCGGAAGCTGAAAAGACACAACTTAAGAACTACCGTCCCATCTCCCTTCTAAATGTGGATTACAAAATATTTGCAGACATTTTGGCAAGTAGATTTAAAAAAGTTTTAAATGAAGTAATCCATAAGGACCAGGCTGGCTTTCTCCCAGGTAGACATTTGTTTGCTAATACAAGGAACATTATTGACATTTTGGAACTTTTGCAAACAGATATAAATACAAAAGCAGTTTTAATTTTTATAGATGCGGAGAAGGCCTTTGACAATATCTCCTGGAAATTTATGATGGGAAATTTAAAAGAGATGGGAGTGGGACGGGGTTTTGAGAATGGGATTGAGGCGATATATTCAGAACAGAAAGCTAAATTGATAGTTAATAATGTGGTTACAGAAGAGTTCAAAATTGAAAAAGGGACACGACAAGGCTGCCCTATCTCCCCTTTGTTATTCATTTCGGTTCTGGAAGTGCTGTTGAACATGATTAGAGGGGATCGGTTGGTGGAAGGAATTCAGGTCGGACAGAAACAATACAAATTAAAAGCTTTTGCAGATGACCTGGTTTTGACCCTGCAGAAGCCAGAGCCTAGTACGAAAAGAGTATTACAACTGATTAATGACTTTGGTCGGGTGGCTGGATTTAAATTAAATAAACAGAAAACTAAGGTTTTGGGGAAAAATTTGACTGATACAGAGTCAGAACGGTTTCAGAATGAGACGGAACTTAATGTGGTTAAAAAAGTAAAATACCTAGGGGTAAACATAACAGCAAAAAACCTAAGTCTATTTAAGGATAATTATGAAAAATGCTGGGTAGAAATTAAGAGAGACTTAGATAGTTGGTCAAAATTGAAACTTTCTTTGTTAGGCCGAATTGCTGCTATTAAGATGAATGTATTGCCAAGGATGTTGTTTTTATTTCAAACACTTCAGGTTTTGGACAAGACGGAGTGCTTTCAGAAGTGGCAGAGAGATATTTCTAAGTTTGTCTGGCAGGGCAAAAAGCCCAGAATTAAGTTTAAGATATTAACTGATGCAAAACAAAGAGGGGGCTTTGCCCTGCCAGATTTAAAGTTGTATTATGAAGCCGCAGCGTTCTGCTGGCTAAGAGACTGGTTACTTCTTGAAGACACTGATGTGTTGGATTTGGAAGGGTTTAACAATGCTTTTGGATGGCATGCATATTTGTGGTATGACAAGGTTAAAGCAAATAAGGCCTTTAAGAACCATATTGTCAGAAAATCACTGTTTAATGTCTGGACAAAATATAAAGACTTGCTGGAAAATAAAACCCCAAGGTGGCTTTCACCTTTGGAAGCTAAGGCCCGAAAAAGACCCAATATGGAGGCCAAATGGCCAAAATATTGGGAAATTTTAGAAAAAGATGGAGACAATTGGAAACTGCAGAGTTTGGAGAAAATGAAGGATAAAGTGCGAGACTGGTTACATTACGCTCAGATTAAAGAAGTTTTTAAAAATGACAAGAAATTAGGGTTCCAGGTGGAGAAATCGAAAATAGAAACAGAATTGTTAGAACCTAAGAGTAAGGTACTTTCAAGGATGTATAACTTGCTGTTAAAATGGAACACACAAGACGAAATGGTTAAATCGGCTATGATAAGGTGGGCGCAGGACATTGGGCACAACATTATGTTTGAGGACTGGGAAAGGTTGTGGAGTACTGGATTGAAATTTACTGCATGTAACGCTTTGAAAGAAAATGTAATGAAAATGATATATAGATGGTATTTGACCCCAGTCAAACTTGCAAAAATTTACCACCTGACTGACAATAAGTGTTGGAAATGTAAAGAGTGTGAAGGAACATTCTTCCACCTCTGGTGGACTTGCCCCAAAGTGAAGGCGTTCTGGGAAATGATTTATAATGAACTGAAAAAGGTATTTAAATATACCTTCACTAAGAAACCAGAGGCCTTTCTTTTGGGTATTGTCGGCCAAGGGGTGGTAAAGAAGGACCAGACATTTTTTATGTATGCAACAACAGCAGCAAGGATACTACTCGCAAAGCACTGGAAAGCTCAAGATCTACCCACACTGGAAGAATGGCAGATGCAACTGATAGACTACATGGAACTGGCCGAGATGACCGGCAGAATTCGAGACCTGGGAGAAGAGAGGACTGAGGAGGATTGGAAGAAATTTAAGATCTATTTACAAAAACATTGCAATTTGAGTGAATGCTAAACAGGATGCCAGATCAATATAACTGAGCACCACTAAACTTAGATGACTTTAAGAAAATAAGTGAGATTGAGAAAATATAACTCTTTTTGAGAAGTAGAAGATTATGAAGCATAGAAGGGATATAAGATTGCAAATAAGATAATAAATTGCTGACAAAATGCTATAACGATGAAAGTGGGAGCGGGAGATGTGAGGAAGTCCAAAGAAAATGTGAAATTATGTCAAGATATATGTTACATTGTTTATTATGTGTATTGCTATTGTAAAACCCAATAAATTTCTATTAAAAAAAAAAACAGAATCTGCAAGTACTAGTTATTCTCTCTCTCTCTCTCTCTCTCTCTCTCTCTCTCTCTCTCTCTCTCTCTCGTCACCTACTTGCAGAATATATGCATTTCCAGAGTGAAAAGGAGGGGTCAGAGAAAACAAAATGTTCTATCTCCTCTTGACATTCAGCTTGTTTACATCTCTGTATCAAGTAAGGAGGGAGAAGCCACCTGGGACCTTCTGTTTCTTACCCTAGAAGGGAAGGCAGATGTTCTTCTGAGTCCTGAGAAAGGGTCAGGACATTCTTCCCCAACGTTATTTTTATATATATTATTGCCTTATGTTCTGTCTCTCTTTCTTCAGGAACCTTGCAGAAGACTTGTGGTTCCTGGAGCTGGAGAAATTGACGTACAAACTACGTGATAAGGACAACTGTGACTTTAAAGAAGAATGAGAACCTTTTACCAAGTACTTAAAGAAACAACAAAATGTACTGGACTCCTTGGCAGGTTTTGAATAAACATAAACAAATTTATTATTGATAACATACAGGTAGATAAATTAAGGAGCTTTACAATTTTATAACATGCAGAGAATAACACGTGCTGAAAAACCAGAGAGGAGCTGAGGGAAGTCGGGGTGGGGGTGGGAGGGTTTTTTTTTTCTTTTGGGGAGGGGGGAAAGGGGGGGAAATGAGGATGATTTGTTTTTGATAAATTGTTATGTTGAAATTCCTAATAAAAAAATATTATAAAAAAAGACTTGTGGTTCCTAGGCCAATGGTGGAGGAAGGTGGTTGCAGTGGGGGCGGCCCATCACAGGCGCCCCCCCCGGGATGCTCACCGCTCACAGTGGGTGGCTAGCCCTGCCCCCACAGGTGGCTACCCCGCCCCTGGGTGCCCCTGGGTCCCAGAGCAGCTAGCTCCGCCTCTGTCCTAGGCAACCACCAATCTAGACTCTGACTTAGCTTCAGCAAGGCGATAGTCTCATGTGCTCTCAGACCTAGGAAGGTATAATTATGAGACCCCTTTTAGGTAAATATGAAGTCTGTTACTGAGGATCAATGGTTTCTTTTCTGGAGCTCCTAAGACCTAACCATGATGCTTTAGTAGGAGCTCTGCTTGAATCGAAATCTAGGACTTAATGTCAAGGGACCTTCCATGTACTTAAATGCCCCCCTCTTCCAACCTGCAATTAAGTTTTTCTGAAGTTCAAATGCCATCCAAAATGAGCATGTTATTGTTGGATATCGTTTCTCAACCAATCCCTCACAGATTCCCCCCCCCCCGCAAATAGTTTGTCCTTCCAATATTCCTTCTCCCAATTGATCCCCTGCTTGCATTTTGTTCCCAAATACCCAACACCCTACAAAAGGAAGAAACCTTACTTTTCTCACAGTCACTAATTCCATCTCTAAGCAAAACAGAAGTGTAACATTTAAGGTAAGATGTTGAGCTGGGGAGCAGATGCTCAGGCAGTAGGCAACTCAACTTTGCTACCTCAGTCACTCACTCTCTTTTACCAGCCTCTGCCACAGCTAAAGCTGTGGTTCTTCTAGGAAATGGTAGACTCTGCAGTTAGGCTGGTTGACATAGTTTCTAATCTACATGGCGACTTCTTCATGCTTTCATCAGGAATGGCTACCTATCCATATGTTGCTGAAGTAGAACTCTCCTTGGGTGTGATGGTGTCAGGGACTGGGCAGAGGAGGAATGGTGGAGACCACCTCCCCAGCCTGACCCTTGCAGAGAAGAAGAAGACAGCTCAGAATTACAACAGGGGTTTGAGGGAGGTCACAGCTCAGAGGAAGATGAGGGGAAAAGTTGGGAAATAATGGGAGAGGAGAAGGAGGCAGAACAGGAGCAGCTGGCTGACACGTTATCACTAGAAAGCATTCCAGACCCACCATCTCCCAGAACCCGGCAAGCCTTAAAAGTAGGAGAGCAAAGAGCTTGAAGACAGATGGCCCTAAGTGGCAACCATAGGGGGGGTGGTGCTGTTGATGAATGAGGAAGTGGGAGAAAAGGGAGGTGGAGATTTACTCGGGACAACCCCGTTATTCTAAGAGGCTGCATTCTCAAGCCTCTCTCTGTGAATATTGAATAAAAAGCAGATGGTTAGGACTTTTTCTTGTCGTATCCGCTCCTGGCATTCTGCTGTTGGGATTGGTTCCTCTGCCACCTGACAGATGTGTGGGTGAGGCTTATGGTATTTAGAGGGCCACTGTTTCCCCATTCTTGCTCTACAAGTAAAGTGCGGTACAGATCACCCTGAAAATCTTCTTCATTGTCTAGATCACCAACACGGCTTCCGGTAGTGGTGTGAAAGACACCCTCCAGTTGCGTTGGCAATCCATGTGTAGAACCATGTGCCACAGCATGGAGACAGTGCCAAGCATGAGCTAAGTCTGAAGGCAGCCCTGTTTAGGGAAGCTTTTAATGTTTAATAGACTATTGTATTTTAATATTCTGTTGGAAGCCGCTCTGAGTGGCTGGGGAGGCCCAGCCAGATGGGTGGGGTATAAATAAATTATTATTATTATTATTATTATTATTATTATTATTATTATTTAGGAATCATAACCATTTCTCCTAAACTCTTGTGTCCAACTGAATTGGAAGAACTCTTGCAGGCTGCAGTGCAATTTAATTGTGTAGAATGTATCAAATGCAATTAAAAGAATCAAATAATGACTACATTACATCATATTAACAACTCCCATGCATTCGTTTTGGGAGGAAAACAGGTACTTGGAAAAAGGCATAAAACCATTGACCAAAGACCAATCCTATGATAAGAAAAACACTTTCTTGTACTATGAAGAGTAATTGAAAGCAAAATTCATAATCCTACTATATTTGTCAATGGCTAGATGCTTTCCTTAGTCTGGTAGTATGCCAAACTATCCCCCACCCCCCAAAAAACAGCTAGTGGCATCAATGCTTGTACTAGATGGTTTTTTATTAACACTTCAGAACTTTAGGGACGCTGGTGGCGCTGTGGTCTGAACCACTGAGCCTAGGGCTTGCCAATCAGAAGGTTGCCAGTTCGAATCCCTGTGACTGGGTGAGGTCCCGTTGCTCGGTCCCTGCTTCTGCCTACCTAGCAGTTCGAAAGCACGTCAAAGTGCAAGTAGATAAATAGGTACCACTGTGGTGGGAAGGTAAACGACATTTCCGTGCACTGCTCTGGTTCACCAGAAGCGGCTTAGTCATGCTGGCCACATGGCCTGGAAGCTGTCTGCGGACAAACGCCAGCTCCCTCAGCCTATAGAGCAAGATGAGTGCGCAACCCCAGAGTCGTCCGCGACTGGACCTAATGGTCAGGGGTACCTTTACCTTTACCTTTACCTTTACTTCTATTTGGTTTTACCTTTGAAGAACAAAGCAACTTTGAAGTACAAAGAAATAATATTTGTATTATTTTCCTTCTCCTTGTTGGTGCAAAAAACAAAAAAGATATAAAAGGTAAAGGTAAAGGGACCCCTGACCATTAGGTCCAGTTGCGAACAACTCTGGGGTTGCAGCAATCATCTCGCTCTATAGGCCAAGGGAGCTGGTGTTTGTCCGCAGACAGCTTCCGGGTCATGTGGCCAGCATGACTAAGCCGCTTCTGGCGAACCAGAGCAGCACACGGAAACGCCGTTTACCTTCCCACCGGAGCAGTACCTATTTATCTACTTGCACTTTGATGTGCTTTCAAACTGCTAGGTTGGCAGGAGCAGGGACCGAGCAACGTTGGCAGGAGCAGGGACCGTCTCGGGTATTTGAACCGCCGACCTTCTGATCGGCAAGTCCTAGGCTCTGTGGTTTAACCCACAGTGCCACCCGGGTCCCATAAAAGATATAGAAAGGAGAATTCCCTGGATGCCAAAATCCAAGTTTGGGTCAACTATTCTTTGGTGAGAGGACTTCAGCAGAAATTTAAAATCACAACGCATACCTTCTATGTTTCTTCCAAAGTTTCCCTCTTCCCCTGCCATAGAAAAATACCACATGGTTTTTAAGTTAAATAAATTTGCAAACTCTACAAAGGACAGATTCATGTGCTTTTCCATACAGCATTCAGAGAAAGTTGCACAGGCAATAAAAACTTGGCTTAAATACAAAGTAGTGAAAGTTCCTACCTAAATTATTGGTATAGGAACTCATGAGTGGCTTGTGAGAGCCATGTGGTCTAAGCTGGAGCAACCAGCTCAAACCCCTTCACACGTTGAGCTTCTCAGGTGAAGGACAACAAAGACTTGATAACCTACTTTTTCTCAAGGTGAATGGAAGTGGACATAGCTAAGCCTGGCACGACAACTTACTCTATGTTATTAACCCCTTTGTGTGTTAATTAGACTTCAGCATGTTAGTTATATGAGGCTGGTTATCCCACACTCTTTAAGTAGGTGCATGTTGCTCTACTACCCCTTCTACACTAGTACAGTGGTACCTCAGGTTACATACGCTTCAGGTTACATAAGCTTCAGGTTACAGACTCCGCTAACCCAGAAATAGTGCTTCAGGTTAAAAACTTTGCTTCAGGATGAGAACAGAAATTGGGCTCCAGCGGCACGGCAGAAGCAGGAGGCCCCATTAGCTAAAGTGGTGCTTCAGGTTAAGAACAGCATAGCTCAGACCTCCAGGACAGATATTAATATGCACTGACGCACTGTGTCACTGAAACGTAAGAAACAATAGGCCTGTTGTTAGACTTGTGAACACGAATAATATCCCCCCAAAAAAACAGAGCTATACTAGAATGCACTAGCATTTTAAGTTCTTTAAAGCTTTCCCACCTAAGAAGTGATCTGCTACCATGTACAGTGGTACCTCGGGTTACAGACACTTCAGGTTACAGGCTCCGCTAACCCAGAAATAGTACCTCGGGTTAAGAACTTTGCTTCAGGATGAGAACAGAAATTGGGCTCCAGCGGCGCAGCAGAAGCAGGAGGCCCCATTAGCTAAAGTGGTGCTTCAGGTTAAGAACAGTTCCAGGTTAAGTACGGACCTCCGGAACGAATTAAGTACTTAACCTGAGGTACCACTGTACCACCAAAAGAGGGAGGATGAGTCCATTGGCCACTTCCTCACTCACACACCCCATCCGCTGTTCTTGCAGTCTCCCATATGTTGGGGGCTGAACCTCTGGAATGTAGAGCTTGCTAAGGACTAGGAAAATCTGTCAATTTCAGTTTCTCTAGGTTTCTCATTTCCCCTATATTAAATTCAGTTCTATGCACTTCTTTATCAGTTTGTGATTTTTTAAAGGAAGTCCTCATGACAATTCGTCAGTGTTTCAGTGTACATTTTGTCCACAATGAACATTTTTATGTCATTTTGACTAACATACACATTTTTGCAAAACAATTGCCCCTAATATAATGAAACTTTATTTTCACTAAGATATGCACTTTACCCTAGCACGGGAGAAGTGATAAGTATGAATTTCAAAGGATGTCTGTGTATTTGGTTCAGACGGGGGGGGGGGCAAAATCTGGAAATTTTACTTTTAAATGCAAATTGTTTCTAAGCATGAATAAGCATGAATACTGTCCTCCCCACACCACCTTGTCACCTGCTGCCCAACACACCTCAATGGTGTCCAGCAGGAAACACACACTTTGCCCCCCCCCCATGTTTTTCCCCTCAGGCCCATCTCCGCAGGGCAGGTGAGCAAGCAATGCTCTGTTTTCTTTTGTGTGGACAAAGAGAAGATGGGTGCCGGAAAAAGCAAAACCGAGGGGAGGGACGGAGGGAGGGAGACTTCAGGCAGAGAAGAGAAAGAGCTATGAAACACCGGAGGGTGGCAGGAAGAAACAAGGGACCCCTAGGAGAACAGCCTTGAAAGATGCTGCTTTTGGTGGGCTGGTGGGGAAAGTCAAGGCAAACACAGAGGAGGCAGAGGAAGAGAGATGGGTTTTGGACCTTGCCAGGGCCGTCTTAACCATAGTTACCAGGGGTGCAAGGCCAAGAGTCCAGTCCCGAGAGTTGGAGTCCGGGGAAGAACCTGCCCATCAGTCGGAGCACCACGACAGGCTCTTCTGATGTGGGCTCTTCTGCGCTGTGAGTTCGGGGGGTGAGCGAGCCAGTGAAATGCTGAGGCGGCCAACCGGCTCCGCCCTACTGCGCACCTGGGATTGGTGTAAGGCCGTGGATAGGCCTGTCCAGCGCACACTGCTTACACCAACACCTCCGGCTTGTTTGTTGCACTGGACTCCTTATGTTTTGTGTTTTCTTTTCCTGAGCAGAGATAAGCGTGGTGTCAGGTTCCTTAAAAAGGTTGACAACTCTGGGCAACCTGGGGGGAGGGCAGGCGTCGGGCAGATCTTTGCACCCTGGCACTGCATATGCTTAAGACAGCCCTGGACTTTGCCTCAGGTTCTGGCAACCCATGCTATGTCACTGCATCCTGTGATGGTGATTACATGTGGGGAGTGGGGAGAATGACTGAATAGGTCTATAGCATTATTTCTGGCAGAAGGGCTCCAGTGTATGCATGAACACCAGTCACTCCCCCATTCATGAATGAGCTCATGAGCAGCCCTCTAAGCATCAAGAATTCTATTTCTATTTAGCCAATGGATCACAGCCACTGCCCAAGAACTAGACGTCTGTATACATGTGAATGGGCTGGTTTTCTCTTTGGGGCTCATCCCTTCCAAACTGCAACAAACACTCTTCATATAATCCCCTGTCATTTAGCAACAGATGCTGCATCTAGCCATTGAGATAACTTTAAATGGTTCACAGGGGCCTTTCCACCTTTCAATCAATGGAGGAAAAAGTTGTGAATGAAGCTCAAAGAGGCATTCTAGTTTATGTTACGTGTAAGGGAGCTTCATTGAAACTAATTGGATTTTTATAGTATTAATTTGGTTTTAATACTGGTTTGCCTTCTAAAGTGCAGCCGCGCTTTGGGCTTCTTGATGAAGCTCAGTGAGGGATTTTTCTAGAGTAGGGCAATAATTTAGAGAAACTTTCTCCAAGTGAAAGATGTAGCTTTAATTCAGGGACACTGGGCTTCTATTAAAGGCCAGAAACATGTTAGTATGCACAACAAATCGGCTACAGGCAATATTTTCAATCCCTCCTTATTTGCAAAAGAAATCCCAGTGGGACAATTAAGGGCTATGCGAAGAATGTGGTATTGACAACTCAAATTTATGTTCAGCCAAGGTCATGCAGTTTAATGAAAGCCAATTTTGTTATGTATAAAAATGAGAACACTCTTCCCTTGAGTTCTTTAGCAAAATAGTCTCCAGTTTGGGCTTCTTTTAATTCAAGTAAACAATTGTAGGGTTATTGGGGAGCCTGATGCTGGAACTCAATAATTAAAAATAATTAAAAGAGCAATGTGGTAAATATTAATACCTGGAAGTCTCAGAGCAGTTCATTGCAATTGCAAAACAGTTAATGATGCTGTCCTCATCTAGTAAACTCAATATTTGAGCTTTGGGCATTTTGATTTTATGATTCAGTTGCACTACAGTATTTCTATTAGACATAGTGCTTTAATGAAATAAGCAATATTAGCAAATTATGTACACATGTAGTTTTCATTCAGGCAAGTTCTCTCAGTGTTGCTGGAATTTAAATAGTGAGTGAATTGATTTGATTTTAAATTTTTAAAATGTATTTACTGCACTTCCAATCAAAAGTTCCCAGGACAAAGAATAACAATAAAAGCAATAAAAACTACAATTAATCAGAGCAGTACAGTGGTACCTCGGGTTACAGACGCTTCGGGTTACGCGTTTTCAGGTTGCAGACCACGGGAAACCCAGAAGGTTACTTCCAGGTTTCGCCGCTTGCACATGAACAGAAGTGCTAAATCGCCCTTCGAGCATGCGCAGAAGGCCAAATCGCGTCACACGCGTGTGCAGACGCGGTGCTGCAGGTTACGAATGCTGCGGGTTGCGGACATGCCTCCATCACAGATTACGTCTGCAACCCGAGGTTCCACAGAACAAAAGACAGATTCAGCAAAATTAAAATACTAACATCTTGTGTAGATATAGATACAGATACAGATATATACCGTATTTTTTTGCTCTATAAGATTCACTTTCCCCCCTCCAAAAATTAAGGGGAAATGTGTGTGCGTCTTATGGAGTGAATGCAGGCTCCATGGCTTCGCGTTGCTTTCACTGAAGCCTGGAGAGCGAGAGGGGTCGGTGCGCACCGATCCCTCTTGCTCTCCTGGCTTCGCTTCGCTGGAGAGGCGCTGCACAGCTTTCCCTCTCTGCGCAGTGCCCCTTCAGCGAAGCGGGAGGAGAAATGGAAGGGGCTCCTTTCTCCTGCCGCTTCGCTGAAGAGGCACTGCACAGAGAGGGAGAGAAGATTTATTTTCTTATTCTCCCCATCTAAAACTAGGTGAGTCTTATGGTCGGGTGTGTCCTATAGTGCGAAAAATGCGGTAGTTTTAAACGTTTACTTGACACTGAAAAGGTATCAGTGTAGGAACCAGAGATGGCCAGAAATGATAACTTCAGTTTGTGCAACCCATGAACATTTCAGGTACAAGTATATCTAAGGAGGCTGACATCAGGTTTTGTATTTAAAATGGATCTGGGGAGGAAAAATCATGTATAGGATAGGCAGGGCTTTAGTCATAACCTCTTTCTTCTTTGCACGTTGTGCCATTAGGACACAAGATTAGTTTCCTGCTAAAGGATACAACTCCCCTTTGCAGTAGAAACAGAGATTCATCCGCTTTGCTAGGGAAGAAATAGTCACTGTAATTAAGGCTGGATCTACACACAGGAAGAAACCCACTATAAATAAGTCAGAAATTAAATCGTTATAACAACAGGGAGGAGGGGGACCACTATGGAAAATCAGTTAGAATTTGTATTTGCTCTCTGGCTCCATCTGGTGTCGCATGTTTATAACACATTCAAAACGTTGTTTCTTGACTAATGTAGCTGAGTCCTAAGTCTGTGAGACTGGAGCTGTGTGCCAGCATATGTTTAAAGAACGTTTAAGGAGCATTTCCCTCCCCCAAAGAATCATGGGAACTATTGTTTGTTAAGAGGGCTGTGGGTTATAGCTCTGTGATGGGTAAATTATGGTTCTTGGGCGTGTGCTTTAAATCTATGGTGCATATGCAACCAAAGAGAAAATCCTTATGTCATCCATGCCAGGGTGGGACTAGTGGCACAAGAGATTCCATCACTCCAGAAAGAGATATGGAACACATGCTTCCTTTAACTTCCTAAGGTCTCATCAGCCCTGAGCGGCTCAACTAGTACAGCTTTTCACCAGAACATTTTTGCTTCTCTTTTTGCTTCCACGGTATACATGTCAGGCTTTGGGGAATCAGCTTCCTCCCCTGTGGCCATAAATGAGCAGATCAAACGAAAGAGAATTCTTACCAGTTAGTTTCTTTAATAAACACAGTGAATGACAAAAGGAAGCGTCTAACCAGAATGGCGGTGCTCCCAATTAAGGCTCACTCCCCCTTCCGTCCCTATTAATCTACCGTCACTCCTACGTCTTGTAGCCTCTGAGCTTGTAGCCTCTGCGCTTTCTGTTCTGACACTTTCTGAGCTCTCTGTGACTTTGGGGAAGGGGAGATGAATACTATCCAGAGACTGAATCTGTTAACCCACTCTCTCTTCCAGTGTTTCTTCAGTTAGCTGTTCCCCATCCAGTACTTCCCAGCTTCTGCCTTCTGAACTATGCCCCTCTGCAAACCATTTCCCCAAATCTATACTGTCCTTCTGCTCCTGGGAAGATTCAGGATCCTGATCAGGATCAGGGGGAGGGGGAGGGGGAGGCTCCCACCATTCCTCCTCAGTGCAGCCCTCCCCAGCACAGTCCTTGACAATACCCTTGTAACTGCTGCGACGCTACAGGATACAGCAGAAAATTGGATTGAGCTGCCATTATATGGCATGCACATGTACAATGCATGGGGAATAAAGGCAATTTCATAAGACCTCTCGTTATATTTTAGGATACGTCCCTATTGAACAGCTTGTTTCCCTGCAGTTCCCATGGCTACAATCATGCTTACCTCCATCAACCTCTTCTGCTAGGAGCCTGAAAACTGTGAGACGCAGATGGTACTCCTTTGAGGAGGAGGGGCTATGTTGACTTGGTGGCTTCCTGTTATAGATCTTGAGTAGGCCCGGGATCCACATTTGAGCTGGCAGATTTCAGCATTGTTTTTCCAGAATACATATGTTAGATCCAGCAGTCAGAAATTATGAATCTTTACTGAACGCTTGGCTGCATATTTATTTTTTGCCATGTCATGACAAAATACAGCTCAGGGAACTCAGCAGGGATAGCAGGCTTTGGACTGTCCAAATATGACAGGGAGAAGTTATTTTTAAGTCCACCACTTTGTCCGTTGGTGGTAACAGTTTCCTGTGAGAAAGCCTTACTCTCCGAGATACCAGGAAATATTCCTTTCATTGCATTAATAATAGTACAGGTCATGAAGACTGAAGTCAAGACCAGTACCAGAAATTATCCCAGATACAAATACTTAGCAACTGATAGAGATATCTAGAAACCAATTTGTCCACGAAGCAGTTGATATTAAAGAAGGAAAATCAGGTATCACCATAGCAATGTGCTGACTGCGCATCTATAATCAATCATTGTCAAATCCTAGGAGAGTGATGGTTAAAAAAGAAGAAGAAAGAAATCCCATAAAATTCAATCAGGATCTCCATGCTTATTAACAGGGAATTTTTGATGGACAAAACCATCTCAAAGAACAGTAAGAAATGTTGCTCTTTGTAGGCCAGAAAGAAGGCATTAGAGGGGAGAAGGTTAATTTTCTGTTTGCTTAGGCCTTAGGGAAAAGAAAAGGCTACAGATCTTTCAGATGGTTAAACACCAAAGGAGGAAGAAAATTGCTCGTGTAAAGTGTCAAAATGTAGCACCAAAAATAGAGAAAATCAGTGAGGGAAATATTTTGAAAACCTCAGGGAAAGGCCAGAAAGATTTCAATGTGGAGGAAACCTTTTAAGACTTCAGTGTTATGAATTAAAAGGCATCCTTCAAGTTGCATATGGGAGCATTAGACTGGGAATTGGTTAGAAAACTGGAATGAAAATCCATAGACAGACTCTTAGTGATCTTTTATGGTCAACTCTTTTTACTTTCTAAGAGATGGACTTGACTCTCCTGACAAAATGATGCGAATGAACACTTTTCCAAATGGCAACCAGATTTCTTGTTATATGATGAAATGCAGAATTAAATCCACAGCTTTGACATGCTCAGGGGACAAGGGGAACAATGTAAACACAGACTGACTCTGTGGCACAGCTAACTCTTCCTGCAAACTGCTGACCTCTCCTGGGAACCCCAGTTTCCTAGCTTCTACTGCTGGTCTCTTAAATGCTAGGAGCCAGTCCTGGCTTTGTAAAACCCAGGAAGGACAAGACATTGGCCAAAGCGCTAAAAGATTTCAGAATCTCCTGTTTCAAAGTCTTTTCTCCTGCGGGCGGCTGCCTGAATAATGTATCCCAGTAGACTCTATGAGGATAACAGGAAACTCTTGCCATGTAACAGAACAAAATAAAATCAAGCCTATGCAATACGTGCTACCTGGCATCAGTAATTACAGTAAATAAGCAAATGGTCTTTCTCCTTCCATTAGACAAACAAGGCAATGAATCAAATGCATTTCTATTCAGCCTAATTGTAGCGCCTAAAAGAAACACACACACATAGCCTGTAAATGTTATATGCTCAGGTTTGGCCTGCCAAGATGTTAGAGCTAGTTAGAGCAGAGGTTGCTCCAACTGGTTAAGAGGTGAGAGCACTTCAACAAGAGTGCTATTGTCTCCTTAATGTGGAAGATTGCTCCTAGTTATTCCAGAAAATCAAAATTCTTTTGAAAAACAAATTAGACTAACTGCTCATTTGGACCAATAGTCTAATTTTAGTTGGTGCTTTTGTTTGCAAATCAAATGCATTCATAGCTGGAAACTTTGTGTCTGCATTCCTTTGCATTACACTGTCTGGGGGATGCTGATTTTGCTTGCTTGGACAAGGGCTTCCCTGGACTGAATTACAAAACCCTGGGGGTGAGAGTATAACCAAAGATTTTGCACCAGTGTTGAATCTTGACCCCATGCCCACCAGTGAGCTGGAACAGCTACTAATGTTCCTGCTCCAGCAAATGCTATCTGACTTCAGCATCCAAATAACTGTACCACACAAAGCAGTGGTGTCACTCAATTAAACATTTCAAGAGAAACTTCCTAATGGAACTAGTTGTCCTTCTCTGGAGGTGTTTGAGCAAAGGCTAGACTACTAGCTGTCAGAACCTGCACGAAGAAGTAGAAGAAGAAAAGGAATAGGAAGAGGAAGAGGAAGAAGGAGGAGGAGGAGTTTGGATTTGATATCCCGCTTTATCACTACCCTAAGGGACGCGGGTGGGGCTGTGGTCTAAACCACAGAGCCTAGGGCTTGCCGATCGGAAGGTTGGCGGTTCGAATCCCCACAACGGGGTGAGCTCCCAATGTTTGGTCTCAGCTCCTGCCCACCTAGCAGTTTGAAAGGACATCGAAGTGCAAGTAGATAAATAAGTATACCACTCCAGCGGGAAGGTAAACGGCGTTTCCGTGCGCTGCTCTGGTTCGCCAGAAGCGGCTTAGTCATGCTGGCCACGTGACCCGGAAGCTGTACGCCGGCTCCCTTGGCCAATAAAGTGAGATGAGCGCCGCAACCCCAAAGTCAGTCACGACTGGACCTAATGGTCAGGGGTCCCTTTACCTTTACCTTTAAGGAGCCTCAAAGCGGCTAACATTCTCCTTTCTCTTCCTCCCCCACAACAAACACTCTGTGAGGTGAGTGGGGCTGAGAGACTTCAGAGAAGTGTGACTAGCCCAAGGTCACCCAGCAGCTGCATGTGGAGGAACGGAGACGCGAACCTGGTTCACCGGATTATAAAACTACCACTCTTAACCACTACACACACTGGCAGCAGCTAGAGGAAAGATGTCCTAGCTACTTTCCTGCACTTTGCTTCTGTAGTTTGTGTGTGTGTGTGTGTGTGTGTGTGTGTGTGTAAAAAAATTATTTTCCATTTAATAATATACACTCACATCATTATTATCCACTTTACCTCCCTGCCTATCCACTTCCTTCCCTCCCGCCTCATGGCTTTCAAAATTAACCTTTATATCATTGCATTTTGTACGTTTTCCAATTCTAATTACACTCATTACAAAATAGCTCAAAATTTAAATAAATATAGAAAGGTAGAAAAATTCTCATTACAAGTCTTCAGGCAACCCTGCTAGTGATGTTAATTGCTTACAATAATCTTTCAGATATCGTATATATTTACTCCAGTCCTTTCAGAATACTTGATCACTCTGGTTTCGGATTTTTCCTGTCAGCTTCGCCAGTTCTGCAAAATCCATCATCTTCATCTGCCACTCTTCTTTCGCTGATACTTCTTGTTGTTCCCATTTTGGGGCTAGGAGAATTCTTGCTGCAGTTGTTGCATACTTAAATAGTATTTATCTTCCCTTAGTATCTCTTCACCCACTATACCCAATAAAAAGGCTTCTGGTTTTTTAACAAAAAATTTTTTGAACGTTTTCTTTAACTCATTATATACCATTTCCCAGAAAGCCTGTAGTTTATGTATTCAATTAAACACGATGAAGGACTGGAAATAAGTCAGTAGCTATGTCTTTGCCTTCCGTTGGATGCCATCCTACAGGGCCAACTTTCCATAGGCTAAGAACCAAAGGGTGGCAGGTTTGCCAAGAGGGGCAGAGCTGAATGATGAAATTATCGCTTGAGCCACTGCAGTAAAAGGCTGGTTCGCTGGATTAGGCTAGCCAAGTTATCTCTCTTTGTTGATGACACTTCTATCCCTTTGTTGCTTTCTTTGGAAACAAGATTATGCATTCCACTGGCATCTATGGCGCTGGGACAAAGTCCCTGTCAAATGTATTTGAGTTAGGTCCACGAGGTTCTACTTATCTGGAAGTGTCAATTGAAAGGAGCTGGGGCGAGTTCCATGAAATGTCAGGAGTTTTTTTCCACCCTTCTTTCAGCTGCTAAAATTGCAATGAAATTTAATCAAAGAATTGGCTGTTATTAGAGCAGCTGCAGCAGATGGATTCACAGCTGAATGGCACATCACTCTCAATTCCCATTGTCCTGAACCTTTGATGCTGACCAGAGCCTCTGCCAAAAAAATACCCTCTAGTCGCCAAAAACTAAGGAGGTTGGAATATTTCTCGCAGCCACCTTATCAGATGTAGATGCCACCCTCGTACTATATGCGCTTTATGGGTATGTATGAGTTAATTATGCCAGAAAAGAAAGGAAAAGTCATAATGCTAAACCACGGTTTAGTGTGACATGAGCAAGTCTTGATCTCCCCTCTTTCCACTTTTGATTAACGACATTTGCCATGTCACGCAGACCCACGGTTAATCTCAACCATGATTAGTTCAAACAAAGCAATTTTAGTAACAATAGTTTGAAACTGGCTTGTATTTCTTCTTCTCCAGAATTCATTATTGAAAGTTTTGTTGTTGTTTAGTCATTTAGTCATGTCCGACTCTTTGTGACCCCATGGACCAGAGCACGCCAGGCACTCCTGTCTTCCACTGCCTCCCGCAGTTTGGTCAAACTCATGCTGGTAGCTTCAAGAACACGGTCCAACCATCTCGTTCTCTGTCGTCCCCTTCTCCTTGTGCCCTCAATCTTTCCCAACATCAGGGTCTTTAAAAGTACAAATTATATGCACACTGAACATGGTGAGACGTAAATAAAAGAGAGAAAAAGTAAAGAGAAACAGAACCCGTGTAAGGGGGGGGAGGGAACCCCCCCAAAAAACTGTATACTTTACAAAGTTGTTATTGTACTTCACTGTATCTTAACCTCTTACAGTATTTGTAAGAATGGATTCCAAATATAATTCAATTTGTGCATGGCAAATGCATATGCAAGTTGTTCATATGTTGCGAGTTTGTATAAGTCCAGTCGTAGAAGGGAGCCCCATTTTTCCAATTTATCAGTATCAGTCTTTTTGCTGTGATCAGGACATGGAAAGTCCACTCATATTGTTCTTTTGTAAGGTTTCATGTGCTGGGTATATAATTCAAAGGGATATTTTGCTCTATAAATGTAAGTTTGTTCCATACAGTTCTGTTGATAGTTTCAGTTACCTTCTGCCAAAAATCTTTCAATGGTCTTCAAAAACCATTGAAAAAAGAATGAAAAAAACATATGTTTTAGAGAAGCATTATCCCTATTGCATCTCCAACAGGTAAGATACCTTAGATAGCCTTTTTAAAAAAACAAACGTAATGGGGTCCAGTATATTCTAAATAGTATTTCAGTATATTTCAAAAATAAAAATGAAACTGGCTTGTTAAAAATGAACCATAGTTATTGGCGATGACTGTTTGTCCAGCTGGACAACATGAGATAAGCAAAAGTGAAAGAAGGAGTGAAATATACTCAGAGTCGAGAGTGAATTTCATGCTCTTTATTCAGCTCATAGTGGTGAGGAGGAATGAAATGTCCCCTCAAAGTATCTGCTTTATATACATTATTTACACAATGGGCTGCACGTGATTGGCTAATACTGGAATTCTCCTGTAGGCCAATCAGGTTGTGGATTCACTTGAATCTGGAGCTGGATTGGGTGGCTCCTGCAGACCAATCATACTGCTGCATTCTGGATCCTATTGTTCTAGGACCAATCAGACTGCTGCATTCTGAATCTTATTGTTCTAGGACCAATCAGACTGCTGCCTTTTGGATCCTATTCAACTCAGTACATAACAAGGAGCTTCCAAACTCCTCCTCACAGCTGCACAAGAAGACAGGGGTTCCTTAGACTTGTTCTGACGTGTTGCGCTAAACCAAGAATGGGGGACTTCTTATCTCCAGATGTTGTTGGACCAATTCCCACCTTCCCTGGCCATTGGTGATGCTGTCAGGGGCTGATATGAATTAGAACTCAACATCTGGAGGGCTACAGGTTTCCCATGCCGACACTAAACTAGGGCTTAGTGCAGAGCTTTCCAAACTTTTCATGTTGGTGACACACATTTCAGACATGCATCATTTTGCAACTCAGGAATTCAGTTTTGCTAGCAAACTGGAGGTTAAACGAACCCCTTTCTAGTCCTGGGAGGAGTGTGGGGAGCATTCGCGCGAGTACGGTAAATGCCACTAAAACACAGCATGACTTGCTTCTGAGAAGACATGCATAGGATTGTACTCAACTGCAGCTAGACTTTCGTCATTCTTTGAACACCAGACATGGTTACACAGATATGCTCTCTAATTCACAACTACTTCTCAATGAATGACTGTCTTGCGCAGCCACTTACAAGAGCATTGGCACCAGCTATTTAAGTGCTGCTGTGCTGAATATTTTATTAAGTATTCTCACTGTGCTTGTTAGAGGCACAGAATCAAAGATGCGCCTTTCAAAATTTCATGAAATGTATGCTTACAATTAAATGCGAACTCCCAAGTTAATGAGATGGCAGGGCCTTGTAGAACCTATATTCCCAAAAGGGCTGTGAAAGAACAACAGACTGTTTGGCTAAGACATTATAAACAAGTCTTTGGGGAGAAAGATCACAAAATTACTTAAAATTATTTAAAATGCCATACTTTGTAGAGCGGCATATTTGATAAGCAGCTGACCATGCTGAAAGAACTGCAGTAGATTTTATCAACCAATTCTTCCAACTCAAATCAAGAGTGGCTGTCAAACGTTTTATTAATGGACCATGTTGATTCCTTTGTTCAAGAGCCTATTCTTTGCATTTAGAAAGTCCCCACCCCCCTTAGCTCCTACTGCATGGCCTCAGGCCACAGCTACAGTGTGCTCAAGTGACTGTGTGTTGGGCGTGAAACATTGAATCTGTCCTAAAGTTCTCATGTGCAAACTTCCTTTAGCTTATTCGGGTCTTCTTCTTCTTCTTCTTCGGTGATCACTTGTAGCTGAGTAAGATTGTCTTTCATGAACACGGTCTTAACAGTGAGTCTGTAAGTGACTGTGGAGGCCAATTCTGGATCCACATGTCCTTCCACAGTGGGGACGTTGGTTTCCAGACGGGAGCTGATCATGGTGAGGGTTTGCCAAGTATGCCTTCTTCTTAGCACACTTTCCCCTTTCGTCCTGAGTTTGAGCATCTTCAAATTCCATGACACCTTTGGTAAAGGCTGTTCTCCAATTGGAGCGTTCGCAGGCCAGTGTTTCTCAGTTGTTGGTGTTTATACTACATTTTTAAAGATTTGCCTTGAGAGAGTCTTTAAACCTCCTTTGTTGCCCACCAGCATTATGCTTTCCATTTATAAATTCAGAATAGAGTAGTTGCTTTGGAAGACGATAATCAGGCATCCAAACAACATGACCAGTCCAACGAAGTTGAGGTTAAAGAATCATTGCTTCAACACTGGTGATCTTTGCTTCTTCCACTACACTGGCATTAGTTTGTCTTCCCAAGTGATGTGTAAAAATTTTTGGAGACACCGTTGATGGAATCTTTCCTTTAGCTTATTCGGGTCTCTTTAAACCCCTAATGTCTCTGGCTGCCTATTGTACTTATAGTCGGCCACACAGGCATTCTATGTGTGACTATTAATTATACACAAGCAATGTAATTACAGTGGAACCTCAAATTGCGGACGTAATCTGTGACAGAGGCACATTTGCAACCAGCAGCATGCGCATCCTGAAGCACCGCGTCTGCGCAGGCATGATTTTGCGCTTCTGCACATGCGCAAGCGGCGAAACCTGGAAGTAACCCATTCCGGTACTTCTGGGTTTCCTGTAGTCCGCAACCCGAAAACACGTAACCTGAAGTGGCCGTAACATGAGGTATGACTGTAATATCACTTTAGACACACGTCTCTGCCCTAGGATCCAATGTAGGTTAAGGCTTCTTGATGCATTTGATTGTTTTGGAAATGACTGCAATTTAAATACAATATGTGGATGCTGTGATCGGAAGCCAGACTGTTGATGGCTCCTGTCCTCCTTTCAAACAGAGGACTCCTTCAGGCAGAGGACTTCCAATAGAAGATTGTCCTCTGCAAATAGGGCACATTGGCATCTGAACTGTAATTCCGTGAATCACAGTTTGTAAGAACAGTGGAAGTCATAATAACTAAAGTTTCAGCTTAAGATCCTAGTGAGAATATTAGCTTTATGATGACTCAGTAAGCTAATGCAATCCTTCTCTTCTTCCATCTCATTCTTTCCCCAGAGAAGACTAATTGTTGATCTATGGCTGAGAAGTCTGCAAAGCATCAGACCCCATTTCCCAGAGCATTTACATATGAGCTCATTTCATTATGAAAAACAATCAGTGCAACCCTCCTCATCACAATGTGATAAAATGAACTCTCAAGCTAGAGAAGAGGACAACTGGAGGTCATAGTGCTGGACAACCAAATTGATAAAATGTTTTAATATGTGGCAAACATTCAGGAATGCAAGGGATGAATTTATGAAGCACTAAACGTATTTTCCCCCAAACTGCATAATTTTTCCTGAGAAATAGAGTTAAACCAACAACATATATTTACCATCAGCTTTCAAAATAACCTCCTTCAATGGATGTATTTATGTTACTTGAGAAACTGGGATCCTGGATTAATGTCTAATGCCATTGTTTTGGGTCTAGCACAACTTAAAAACAAAACAAAACCCATGTCTCCAACTTCCAACAGCAGTAAAAACTCACCCCCAGACAGACCACTTGGTCTATTGCTCTCTCTCCTAGGATGACATGGCATCCAGACAAAGGTTGGAAAAATCCCACCCATTTGTCTCTATGGCAACAAGGCCACCTCTTTGGACATGTAAAGGATAGTACATAACTGGCCAGCTAAGGCCATCATCTTACAATGAAACTGGTCTGGACAGTTCGGCAGGTTTCCTCTTTATAAAATCTAACCTCACACATACAGGATCACAGGTTTGGGAAGGGAACTGTGTGTATCATCCAGACTGACCCCCACAATCCTATAACAGTATTGAACCAGTCTGCCAGCGTTTTTAGGCAATGGGTGAAGTGAGAGCTGTGACAGATACGTGAATTGTTTGTGGACACCAGACAATAGGAATCTCTGGGGTTCTAAAGAGCTGTTGGTTCCCCTCCACTCTGGTTCTCTTCTCCAGCTCCTTTCCTATTTTCTAGGTCCTTGGAATCTCTGAAATTTGCCCTTCCTTTTTTCCTGTCAACCAGGATACACCCTTCCTGTGGTGTGCTCATCTGAGATCAAATACTCTCTAGATGTTGTTTTCTGCACATGCTCCAGCACATTAAGGGGATGTAAAAGAATCCCTCTCTGCTCCACAAAGGAAAATGTGATAACTTTGCAAAGAGGATTAGCTATGTCTCCTGCTGTGCTGGAGCTAAAGATCAGGCAGTCTTTAAAAAGTCACTGTCTGGTTAACTTACAGTGCAATGGTATACATGTCTGCTCAGATGCCTCATTCAGTACATGGCATTTACCCTTTCAGCACCATCTATAGACAACAGTCATCTCCAGAAAATACATCTAGGCAGGCGGTCATTTATCTTCACAATTAGTTTGTTACCAGAGCAATATATAAAGTTGTCTTTGAAATAAATTACCATGGGTTTCGGTATGAGAAGGCTGGTGACAGGCGCAGACATCTTTCTCAAACCATTTTTATGAGAAGGACATGCCTATACCCAACAATTAGGTCATCAATGAAAACTCATCTGTCAATAGCAGAGAGATGTGCCGCTCCCGCCTCTTCACAGTTACTCATATGAAAGCCACACTGAGTTCAATGGCCTTCCTTCTCCCAAGTGAGCAGTCACAGAGGTGCTGCCTTAAGCTACTCGTGTTGTTTTCTATCTGTGGAAGGCTTCAGATGAAGAAAGCCTCGGGTAAAAATAAGTCTCGCCATTACCATATCAGCAAGCTTCCTAGCACTGCAATGCATCACCGTTAGAATACAGCATTAAAGAACATGAGAGCATGCAAAGCCCAAAAGGATTCATTGCTTCCTACTAGACAGGAGCCTGCAAGGGAGGCGTATTAACTGTCAGCAGAGAAGTCTGCTGTTATTAATTAATGTAGCCGATGTTCCCTTTTACTGAAATAGAATAATAAACTCCGGCATCTAAGCTACCCATAGAGAGAATGTTTCTGTGTAGCATTGTGAGAAGTGCCACAAGCACAAAGAACTAATCAGATCTCCTTCCATATTACTGTTTCTTAAAGTTAACTTAGGACCTCCATATGTACTGAGGTTATGGGTTTCTCCTAGCTAGAACCATTCCTTTCACAGTCAAATATGACGAGCATAATAAATCCAGTCTCTGGCAATGGTCCCCCAAAGATCAAGCAAAGAGCCTGGAGGGAAATATGCGAGAAATTAATTGAAGAACACAGACAAGAAACAAAATGCAAGGAAAAAGCCTGTCCGTTAAAGAAGGAATGTACAGAATACATGTCACTGAGCTTGCTAACTTTAGATTTTTAAATTCTGGGCTGAGCTAGAGGGAGGAGCTTAGCAGACTTGGGGAGGTAAAAGAGTGGTGTGAAAGACTGGGGTGAAAGATCAGCTGGCCACTTAATGCATCACCCCAAATAAAATGAGGAAATGCTGTTAGAATTCCTGCTCCATGGTTGCAGTCATGGGATTGTTGTCTTTCACATGACTGTGTATGTTTTGACTCCATAGGGTGAAAAGTGATGGAGACAGGATGTTTGTGTTACTGTGTTCCATGAAGTGGGACTATTGTCCTTTGTTCTTTTTCTCTTTGCTGTCTGATGCTAGAGAGAGAGGGAGCCATGTTGCAGTGCTCCGTGTGTGTTTATATGTAAATAAAGTAGATTAGCCAAAATGCTGAGTTGCTGAGGTTTGTTACGCAAGCTGCGAAGACTCTGCGGATCCCTAAGTGTGCCGGTGTCTGTTGCCATTGGTTGCTGTGATGTCCAGGCAGAAGAAAACTTTTGAAGCTCCCGAACAAAAGACCAGGGTCCTACTCGAGAGTAGGACGAGCTCCTGACAAATGCATCACCAAAAAATTAGACAGAAGTGGGCACGGAGTCACATAAAAGCTGCATATGCTATCTGATATACCTCAATGCAAATTTCAAAATAATGACTATAATTTAAATGTACTGCTACACCACAGCAGTGGTATATTTAAATTATAAAGGGATGGTTTCAGAAGGATTCACAATCTTGCCTATGGGCAGCATGCATGAAAATAGCATGTTCCTAGAGAATACCCCTAGATTTTACAAAGGCTTCCAACTCACAGACAAATAGGTCTGGGGGAGGGGGAATTGTACTAGGAATCTTTAAAGTTGTTTGGGGGGGGTTGTTTTGTTTTTTTGAGGGGGGAGAACTAAAAGAGATTTGCTTCCTTCTCTGTGGTTTTGTGAGCAATGATTGTGTTATGAAAATGGCACATGTCTTGGGGCACCCCTAGGAAAATAACTTGCAAAATTCCAGGAGGATGGGGAAAAGATGTCGTGCTGGGGAGTGTCCAGCTTCTATTCTGCTCAGTGGGACCAAATATCGCAAAGCTAAGTGCAAAGTTGATTTGACAGGGTGGGCATGTGGCACAGAGACAGGAGGATGTGAACACACAGCGTTTTCTGAGAAATCCCCAAAAAGCACAAATCAGTCTGATGAGACTGATTTGCATGCCTGTTGCGTCTTTCTCATGACGGCCCACCAGAGTCCCCCAGAAAAATGCACCTGGGCCCATTGTCCCAGCAGGCCCCCCCCCCCCACTATGCCCCTGCATGTGAGTCAGGGGTGAGAAAACATTTTAAGCCCAGGGTCTACATTCTTCCACGGACAAGCATTTGGGAACTGCAGGTCAGAGGCGGGTAGGGCCAGAGGCAAAAAGTGAGTAGAACAACAGTTGCAACCTTTACCCTTTGAACAGTGTACAGTGGTACCTTGGTTCTGAAACTTAATCCTTTCCGGAAGTCCGTTCCAAAACCAAAGCGTTCCAAAACCAAGGCGCGCTTCCCCATAGAAAGTAATGCAAAATAGATTAATCCATTCCAGACTTTTAAAAACAACCCCGGAAACAGTTATTTAACATGAATTTTACTATCTAACGAGACCATTGATCCATAAAATGAAAGCAATAATCAATGTACTGTACTATAAAATAAATAAGACAGTATTGTAGATGATAAAAATGAAGATTTTTTTTTTCTTACCTGCACTGATGATAGTCATTGTTTGGATGGGGGGCTTTTATCCATTTCCACAGTCACACAATCAATCAATCGGTGGCTGAACGGAGTTCCACACAGTCACAAAAACAAATGAACCGAAAAAGCCTCAAAAACAGAAACGCAAAATAAATAGCAAAAGCGCCAAACCTAATCTGTTCCGGAAGTCCGTTTGACTTCCAAAATGTTTGAAAACCAACGCAAAGCTTCTGATTGGTGCAGGCACCCTGGAAACAATAGCCGACAGCAGCATAGGACGTTCGGCTTCTGAAAAACATTCGAAAACCGGAACACTTACTTCCGGGTTTTCAGCATTTGAGAACCAAGGCGTTTGAGAACCAAGATGTTTGAGAACCAAGGTACCACTGTATTACCTGCCACACAAAATATGTTGCCTGGGGATCTTGTACATGGCTACATCTGGGCCTGAGGTTCCCGATACCTTTTCCATGTCATCCACTAAACAGGCAGAAATTTGGGTGGAGACAGCACAGCAGTGACAGGGTAGGTGGAGAAAGGGCGCAGACCCTCTCTTTCCCAATAGTGCATGTGTGACTTGTGCATGAAAAGGGCTGGGGTCTGCCCTAAATTAGGGAATATTCGCCAACTGCAGTCCCACTTTAGTCCAAATCTGAGCATCGAATGGAAGCATTACAAGGTCTCATTCTTTGGGCTGGCCTCAATGTTTAGCTGGGGGGAAAGTTGGGGGTGGAGATCTATTGAATGCTTGATGTTTGTTTTCATTAACCACCCTGTGCCTTTGCGATGAGGCAGGTTTCACATATAAATGAATGAATGCAATCGCTCTCACCGTTGAGTCATTTACATCCTTATTTAATGCAGTGGGATTTAGTCAGCGGCAACATGAGGTGTGGTGCTTGTGTTTGTTTCTACAAGTGTGGAGAATGAGGTGAAAATAATAGAAAAATCACACAAATTGGCAGGCAGGTGAAGGAAGATAATTTATCATCCCAACGAGGGGCTGTCATGATTTTAAATGACTTGACATCACCACTGAATAGAAGCATGTTAGTCCAACAGCCTGACATTGCAAATCTTATTTTTGAAAAATGTCAGCCTGTAGCGAAGCATTTAATTTTTGCTCAAGTCAACAGAAACTTGTCAAGTTGATGTATACAAAGAAAACTAAATAAATAAATAAAAATCTTTGGTTAATCATTTAGTTTGGTTAATTGGAGGCAGGATAAAGTCCTGTACACACTTATCAGAAGATAAGTTACATTGTAACTCAGTGTTTCCAGATAAACATGCATAGGATCAGGCAGCAAATTGTGTAATGAAATTAAGATACTGTGTCTACTTTTGTTATTCAGAATATATGCATGTGTTTCATTGCTTTTCCTCACACATTTCATTGCTTAAAAGGAAAAAAAAATCTGATAAATGTTTCTGGAACCTCTCTGCCATTTTAAAGCACTTACAACTTGCTCTTCACAATATAGTGATAGATTGCTTCAGTAACCGACACATGAGTATTATATTCAGGGGATTCTTGTTGTCTTTGAATTATCACTTGCACCACTTTGTAAACCTATATCCAATGTCCTTGTTACTTGTCTCGCATACATGGCTGCCTTGGCAATCTTCCCTGTAAGTAAAACTGTCAAATTCACCTAAGGACAGAGTCAAATCCCAGTTCAACAAAAATGATCCGAGTCCTGTCTCACAGAATAATACAAGAATTGACTTTTACTAAGCAGCATTCTCAACAATTAAGGCTGCAGTCATATACACCAGGCAGAGGGCCCTCTCAGTAGTGGCCCCCACCCTGTGGAATGCCCTCCCATCAGATGTCAAGGAAATAAACAACTATCTGACTTTTAGAAGACATCTTAAGGCAGCCCTGTTTAGGGAAGTTTTTAATGTCCGGTGTTTTATTGTGCTTTTAATTCTGTTGGGAGCTGCCCAGAGTGGCTGGGGAAACCCAGCCAGATGGTCGGGGTATAAATAATAAATTATTATTATTATTATTATTATTATTATTATTATTATTATTCACATTTACTTGGAAATAACTCCCTGTGAGCATAGTTGGACGTCTGAGAAAACATGTACAGGATTGCACTTTTAGAATTAATTTCCACACTGCTTTCTTTTTCTTTTTGCACAGGTGTAGGTGACTACAGAGGAAAATATGTTCTATGTTGACAATTTAATGGATGAAAACCTCATTGAGTGTCTATTTTGCCAAGCTTGGAAATCACTATACAGTGGTACCTCTGGATATGAACGGAATCTGTTCCGGAGCCCCGTTCGCATCCTGAAGCGTGCATGGGTCGTGATTTGTGGCTTCCGGGCATGCGCATGACGTCATTTTGACCGTCTGTGCATGTGCGAGCGACGAAACCCGGAAGTAACACGCTCTGTTACTTCCGGGTCACCACGGAGTGCAACCCGAAAGCGCTCAACCTGAAGCAACTTCAACCCGAGGTATGACTGTACATTGCAGCTCCCAAACGCATACACATGCAACAAACTAGGCACAATTCTCACCTATGTCTTGGTATGAGGAAGGACCACCATTCAGTGGCAGAACATCTGCGTTGAGTGCAGAAGGTTCTGGAGCCCTAGGATCTCTATGCGGAGCTGAGAACCTTTAAGATCAGTGCCCACATTGGAGGATTAGTTGTGCCATGTCACAATCCTGGATTTGCGTGAAGTCAGGGTGGGATAGGGGAGCAAATGAGAAGACAGGTTGCGCAACACCGGTGCTCATTGAATGGGAGTGAGGAGGGAAACGGCAGTTCAAACAAAAGAAGAGGTTTGAGTGAAGCAGGGATGGAGGGAACTGAAACAGGGAAAGTGGCTTTTTAAAACAGTGACAGAGTTTGATTCTTTATATATCATTTCCCAGAATGCTTTTATCACCTTACAGGACCACGACATATGGTGAAGAAAAATGTTTATAATAACCTTTATAAAGAAAATCCAGAAGCTTTTTTTATTGGGAATTGTAGGTACTGATATCCCAAAGGAGCAGAAAAGACTTTTTATGTATGCAACAACAGCCACAGGGATGTTACTAGCCCAGAGATGGAAAGAGGATGAAGTCCCTACCAGAGAGGAATGGCAAAGAATAGGCCGAAATGGCAAAATTGACTGGAAGGCTCAGGAACCAAGATGACAAAAACTCTAATAAAGACTGGAGAAAATTTATAATTTATTTAGGAGACCACTGTAAGCAGATGAAAACATAGGCAGGATTTTAACAACACTTGTAGCAAATATTGTGGTTAATATGGAAAGATACAAAATATGGATTATGAAATAATGTGCAGTTGAAAAGGTTAATAGGACCCATGGAGGGGATGGTGGGAAGTCTGGAGATTCAGAGAAACATCTAAATATGGGTATGTGTTTCGTATTGTTATAATTCTATACTTGTAAAATCAAATAAAAATTATTTCAAAAAAAAAAGGAAAGAACAGTGACAGAGTTTGAGTAGAATGTGCAGGGTGGGAAGGGGGAACAAAGGGGTTAATCTGGAGCGGGTGGAGTCAGCAGGGACACAGCCATTTTTGTATGTGTGTGTATCCAAAGAAATTCAGTGCCTGACTAAATTGTTAGCGACAACTGAAACTGTCCGCAAATGCCACTTTTCATATTTCGTTTTAAATATATAGGGAAACAATCGAGATTGCCTGCCTCCTAGTAGTACAGTGGTACCTCAGGTTAAGTACTTAATTTGTTCTGGAGGTCTGTTCTTAACCTGAAACTGTTCTTAACCTGAAGAACCACTTTAGCTAATGGGGCCTCCTGCTGCCGCTGCGCTGCTGGAGCACAATTTCTGTTCTCATCCTGAAGCAAAGTTCTTAACCCAAGGTACTATTTCTGGGTTAGCGGAATCTGTAACCTGAAGCATATGTAACCCGAGGTACCACTTTATTCCTCATGTCCTGGTGTTCCAATAATATTCCTAATATTCCTAAAACTGGTGTATTGTGGGAAATGTCTTGCAATGACTACTGACTTCAGCATCTCACAATCTCCTTCAATTAGTGCCAATTACCAGTTTCTGGTAGAACAATCCCATTCAATTTGACTTATGTTGACTATCTATTTTATTCTGAAAACCCCTCCCATAATATTACACCATTAAATTGATGCAACATTGGCATAGCTGTCAACCTTTCCCTTTTCTTGCGAGGAATCCTATTCGAAATAAGGGACTTTCCCTTAAAAAAAGGGAAATGTTGACAGCTATGGTCAGTGGGTGTTCTGTGACCCGAAAGGGTTTTATTTTTAAATTTTCATCTTTTCGCCATATTGCCTCAGGAACATATTTCAGCCATCAAATACCTCAGACATTTACAAATTCGCATCAAGCAGTTTCTGTGTGATGTCATTTTTACAAGGCATAAGTAAACATCTGGGGAGAAACTGTTCAACAGAGCTGGCAGGAAATGTGGTGACATATTTTGAAAAGAGCATTTAGGGCCTCATGGGAAACCTTCAAAAACATTATTTCTGAAGAAATAAATACACATTTCAAGTTGCAACCTTTATTTTTATTTATTTTTTTAAATACTGGGGCAAATTCTGTTTTAACAACATTATCCCTTAAGAGTGACTCTGTCATTGGTCTCTGATCATCATTTGAAGCTGTGATCTCCTCCTCTCTTGGTCTTTTGTAACCCTTCAGCAGTCCCCAAGATGCATAAAGGTGTGAGGAAGAATGCCAGAAATGGGACATTTCAATGGGGAAGGCCAAGGATAGGAAAGAAAATTCCATATCTTGTAGATTATAAGCCAAGGGGAGGCCAGTTATCCAGTCCCCCACCCAAAAAACCCCTCAGACTGGGGTAAGAGCTTTAGCATGCTGGAGACAAAGGCACAAAGCAAAAGTAGTCCCATGTCTCAAAATATTTAAGATAAGGCAACGTTAGCACTCAGAAATGCTTGGTCTCAGGCTACTGCTGGTTATTTGAGTCCCCGTTGCTACCGTACCAAATTAAGCAAAGTTTATCAAGTGAATTGTGAATTACTGTATCCAGCACCTTAATTTTAAATGGGGTTATATATATTCAAACTAAGTTGTGTTGAGGGAAGCGGGTGGTGCTGTGGGTTAAACCACAGAGCCTAGGACTTGCTGATCAGAAAGTTGGAGGTTCAAATCCCCGCGACGGGGTGAGCTCCTGTTGCTCGGTCCCTGCTCCTGCCAACCCAGCAGTTCAAAAGCACATAAAAGTGCAAGTAGATAAATAGGTTTACCTCCGGCGGGAAGGTAAACGGCATTTCCGTGTGCTGCTCTGGTTCGCCAGAAGCGGCTTAGTCATGCTGGCCACATGACCCGGAAGCTGTACGCCGGCTCCCTCGGCCAATAAAGCGAGATGAGAGCCGCAACCCCAGAGCCGGCCATGACTGGACCTAATGGTCAGGGGTCCCTTTACCTTTACCTAAGTAGTGTTGATAGGATGGAGATGTAGGGATGATCGCTGGGTCTGGAGGACACTCCCCACCCGCAGGCAGCCTCAGCCTGCCTGCACGCATGACCTTGGGGTGCGGGGCACACTCCCCCTCACAGACAAAGCCACAGCTGTCTAACATCATGCCTTCTGTCTAACCTTTTGCGGTCTCAGTAGTCTGCGGTGTCCTGTCTGTGACCTTTGTCTCTGAGACCTTTTGTCTCCTTCGTCATACACTGTGCAAGGGGAAAATGATGCGGTGGAAACAGGTGCTAAAATAACTTTGTGCCGCCCCACAATCTCGGGACTGGAAGATGTGTAAAGGTCACAGCCCAAAATGTATCTGCCTGGGTTTGCATATTTGTGTCAATAAAAGGAGCCTCCACAGAGCTGGCCAGCAGCTTGCTTGCAGCTCACCTGTGCGCAGCTGACCAGCATTATCAACTCCTGCCTCATGGAGATACCAAGGTTAAAAGACTTCAGGGAACTAGCTTCTAGGGGCTGAGGCCTTCGGGGGGCCCTATATTTTTGACGTAGGGGCCAGCCCCACCCCCATTGTCCTAAAAGTGCAGAGCCGAACGTGGCATGCCTCCAGAGATTGGCTCCTCCTCCTGCTGCTGCAGCAGCAGAGGGGAAGGAGGGTCAAAGTAGCCCCCTTCTAGTGGCGGTACGAAAAGGAGGCGGAGAAGGAGCCACTGGCCCTTGAGCTATGCGGTCGCCATGTTCAACTCTGCCCCCGGCTCCTCCCAACATCCTGTTGGGATTTTGCCTACGTGCAGCTTCCCACAGAGGCAATTAAGAGTTGGCCAAAGGCCAAGAAGACTGAGCAGAGGGAGTTATTCTGCCAAGAGATGTGGGGCCTTGGATACAGCTCTGCTATTGGTCGAGGTCTCCACATAGGCAAGATGACTCATGACCTTCCTTGGCTGGATAGTTGGTTGGTCAGTGTGGTGTTCTGAGAGTCGTTTGGAGTTTGTTAAGAGAGAGAGTTTAAGATCCGTGTCTGTATCTTGTATATAGTAACTTGTAGAGTCTGCTGTAAATAATAAACACCTCTAAGTAATCAAGTTACTAGTAGCAGTGTCGTGTTCCTGCTTCATCCTACCTACCTGCAACTGATTGCTTCTGGAAGTCTGCGTATGCTCTGCTATATTCAACTGGGTCTGGCTAAGATCCTACAACAGGTGAAAGTTGCGAAACATCAATACATCATGCATGTGATGTCATGACATTGTGATGTCACGCACACAACATCAGCCCCCGCCAATCGCCCTCGCAAGCCAGCGCCTCTGGAAGACTGGCTAATGATGTTTGGCGCTATTGCATGAAAGGTCAAACTGACTGACATTATCAAGGCAAGACAGACCAGGCATCATGACAACCGCTTTACTGGAAAGTGGAACGTCTTTATATAACTTTTATAGCCACCTTTCTTTTCTGAAAAAAAGTTTTTCTTTAAGTGCAGCTACGATTTCCCATCACCCTCAAGCTGTTTCGTTCTAGCCATAAACTTATGTCTTGATTTGTCAATGAACTCAACTGGCAACCAATCAGAATGGGAGAGGGGTGAGATCATCATCCTGCCTTGTGGCTCATAGAGTAAGGCAATGAGAAAGTAGTTGCAACAATCCACGATTGGAAAAGCTAGCAGCTAGCTGTTGGAGTTGTGTTGTCATTGGAACAGGAATGGGGAACCAGTGACCCTTCTTATATTGCAGCCTGCCATCATGCCCAAGGGTCAGGGATGATGGCAGTTGTAGTCCAACATGGTCTGGATGTTTCCTTTCAGGTTTCATTTCCTGGAATAGACCAAAGATCTTGCAAACTAAAGGCCATCCAGGGTTGTTTTTTAAAAATAAATAAATTACGTTATAATCACACGGCCCTGAGGACCTCCACAAAATGTGATGGTTCTGTTGTATAAATAATGGGCCACCAGAAAAAGAATCAGATTTAATGTCGATGATGATGAAGATGAAGTGAGCATTGAATTCAAATCTTTTGAATCTCACCCTGGTGCCAAATTCATCAAAAAGTATCCTCCTCTTCTTCTCATTTGATCACCAGTTTCTTGCACAGCAATATAGAGATCCAGACACACCAGTGAAACAGAAAACCCTGAACACTACTCAACCTGATGGTTATTGAAACTTCCAGGTGGGCATATTCCATTGATTTTAATAGGTTTGGGAACAGTCCATCAAGACAGAAAACTCTGTTTTGCTGCCCACCTGCCTATCTTTCATAGAAGAAGTGGAGGTTGAAAAATACAGCAGAATACTGCTTACAAAGAGAAAAATAATTACTGCTCTGTGTTAATCATGCCTAAGCATACTGTGCTTCAATTGCCTAGTATTATTCTTGCTCGAGTGTCTTTTATCTTCCTTAGCCCACTTGGGTACACTGTAACCCAAGTATGCTTAATATACAATAGAAATAATTACTCTTGGAGTGATTTGAAGAACCTGGCAGCACCCCACAAATTGAGATATCCAATCAATATTGTGTTCTGCTAAACAATTATACCTGACGATGATGAAGCAGATGGAAGCAGCCAAAAGCACATCATTCAACTGGAACCACTGATTGCTGTTGGTGGGCCTCTGGACAAGGTCTTGCAAATAAATGCCGAATTTGTAATTCTGTTGGTGGCTCTTGTTTCCAGGTGTGTGTCCTCCATGAACAGATTTCAATAAAAGGAATAGCACCTACTCTGTGATTTTCCAGTTATTCAAGATATCTGCTCTTTTAGGACCTCTTGAGGGCCTTCTTAATAGTGGCACCAGTGCTTTTTTCTGGGGGAACGCAGGGGTACGCATACCTCTAAACATTTTGTGAATCTAATTTTGGCCTCATTGAGGGCAGTATTTCAATATGAGTAGGAAAATAAGGGTACCCCTGAGCATTTTTTTAGAAAAAAAGCACTATCACCCACCCTGTGGAACGCCCTCCCATCAGATGTCAAGGAGATGAGTAACTATATAACCTTTAGAAGACTTCTGAAGGCAGCCCTGTGTACGGAAGCGTTTTAATGTGTAATGTTTTCTTATAATAAATGTTGTAATAGATGTTGCCCAAAAATGGAAAGAAGAAGTCCCAGCAAAAGAAGAATGGATACAAAAAATTATGGAATATGCAGAAATTGTGAAACTTACTGGAAAAATAAGAAATCAAGATAGCAAAGTTTTTATGAAAGAATGGAAAAGGTTTATGGAATATTTGCAAACAAACTGTAAACAGATAAGAAGACTGGCAGGATTATTCTAAAAACCTGCAGTTATATAAGAGTATGTATTTAAAGCAGATGAATAAATGAGCAAATTTAGTTAATTAAGCAAATTTAGTTAATTTGGATATGCAGAAAATATTAAAAATAAATTTAAGGAACCACAGAAAGAGGGGGAAGGAAGTCAAGTTTTGAAATTTTAAAATGATTGTAAAAGTATTGAAATGTATAAAACAAAAAAATCATGAGAGAGAGAGAGAGAGAGAGCGCGAAATGAAAGATACATACACCATCATTTACAACAGGGTAGGCCAAAGGCATGATTTGGACCTCATGCTCCCCTCTTTAATATGCTTCTCATTCAAATATTCAAAAATGCAAACACCAAACTCAGCAGAGCTATCCAAAAGGCAGAAGACAAAGACAGCAAGACGATAGGATCTATGCAGAAACATTAAAGGTGAAAATGCATCTCCTCCCCCTCCTCCTTTGCTTAAGACAATACTTTTCTTCTGAAAGCACTCACAGACATGCCGCTAGCATACCTCTAATAATGTATTGCTTCATAAGTGCTTAAAAGTCTATGGCAGCGTGAGAAAATAATCTGAGACTGAATCGCTGCCAACAACAGAATTTTATAGTAAAATAATGTACAGTGGGTAGAACCATTATACCAGGCTGGGGGAGGGAGCCTATGGAGCAGACAAGGAACCATCATCCTTTCAGTACAGTGGTACCTTGGTTCTCAAATGCCTTGGTACTCAAACAACTTGGAAAGCAAAAACTGAAACCTGGAAGTTAGTGTTCCAGTTTGCAAACTTTTTTCAGAAGCCGAACATGCTCCACTTTGAGTCTTACACTTCCAATTTGAGTGCCACACTTCCCTTTTGAGGTCTGTCTGTTTTTGCTATTTATTTTGTGTTTTTGCGGGTTTTTTGTTTGGTTTTTGTGACTTCCGCTGTACCAGCTGAACTATCTATCCCTCAGGTGATTTCATAGAATCATAGAATCATAGAGTTGGAATAGACCACAAGGGCCATCGAGTCCAACCCCCTGCCAAGCAGGAAACAAACATGATGAGAAAACCTATTATTGGGCCACCAGTTCAGCCTAGGGCCATAGCACTGGGGAAAGGTGGAGGGGTTAACCCTTTCTGCTGTCCTATTTCCCAATCCAAATTGCCTGGTCGGGTGTGGGGCTTCGGAGCCAACTTCTAGGGGCCGAGATCCCTTCGCCCTCCCCATGAAATATTTGAGGGGGCCGAGACACCCCAAAGTTGATGGGCATTGCCATTCAAATGGTGTGTATGCACCACATCATGTGATTGATGGGGTGAGCTCCCCTTGCTCTGTCCCAGCTCCTGCCAACCTAGCAGTTTGAAAGCATACCAGTGCGAGTAGCTAAATAGGTAACACTGTGGCAGGAAGGTAAATGACATTTCTGTGAGCTCTGGTTTTGGTCACGGTGTTCTGTTGCACCAGAAGCGGTTTAGTCATGCTGGCCACCCTGGAAAGCTGTCAGTGGACAAACACCGGCTCCCTCGGCCTGAAAGCGAGATGAGTGCCACAACTCCATAATCGCCTTTGACTGGACTTAACCATCCAGGGGTCCTTTACCTTTTTATCTTTACTGCTAACGGAGTATCTGGAGGAGTGGAACGTCAACTTTCTTCCTTTTTGGTGTATTCCAGCCAAATGGAATACATTACCAGGAATACTCTAAATCTCCTTCTGTAGAATCACTCAAAAAGCAAGTTCAGTAAGGGCAGACTATCCGACTCAATCTAACTTTCAGTAAAAGGAGGTGAGGTGGAAAAACACCAAACATTAAGAGGAATGGTGTTTTTTAATAAAATAAAATAAAATAAAATAAAATAAAATAAAAAAGGAATAATTTAGATTTCCATGCAGGTGTCTATTTTAAAGACAACAATAAGTTGTCATCACAGGCACTTAATGAAATGTGAACATTAATGGATTCCTTTTGTTATTTTCCAAGTCTGTGCCTCTTTTTTAAAAAATAAAAAAAGGTTTGCAATGAAAGATATGAAATGGTGCCATGACAAATAAATGCTTAGGGGTTATTCTTCTAGCTCTGAAACAATGCGAAAAGGATGGAATTGACACATTACTTTGGTTTAATTGTGTGACTCCTATTGTGAAAAAAATGAAAGAAAATTCTGGTTTAAACCAGGTGAGAGAGGGTTAGACAAAAGCATAAGCACGGCGTCATTCCTGTTAGAAACTTGACAGAAATTATAGTTGTGGCTTTCATAGATACCGTGAAAATTAGTTTGAAAAACAAATGAGAAGAGGTGGTTTGTGAGGGGAGGCCCCTGTGCTCTACAGCAGCCATCGGGGCAGCATAGGTGGGGCTGTGGGGCTGACCTAGAGGGGACAGGAGATGGACATGGCAGCACAGTGGAGACACAGCAATGGGCACCATTGGGTCTCCTGGCACTGTGCCCACACCATGTTAAGCAGCGGCAAGCAGGGTTGGGAAGCCTGGTCGGCAATGAAGCCCAGCTCCTCCTACTATTAATGGGCGATCATTTCTCAAGTTGCGACATGCCATAGTTCTCATGAGGAACTAAAGGGTGTGGGGAATTTGACCACACCCAAGTCCTCGAAGGAAGGCAGGAAGCGATGCGATGCTCCTTGACATGTGGGCAGAAGTTGTAGGCAGCCGTCTCCTCGCATAGATGGGTGCCTCCTTCATTCCTAACTCATCTTCATCCATCCCAAGAGATGTGGCTTTCAGAAAAAGAGAGCTCAGGGAGATGAAAGGAAAGGCAAGCGCAGGCAAAATTCATTAATTGAACAGGACATCCTATTAAGTCAATGACTTTGCTCTGACGCACTAATGTTGTACATGACAAAAGTACCAATGTGACCACTTTCTTTTTTTCAGTGGCTTGACTGATGAGCACCAGCGACAGAAGGATATAAACCAGTATTTCAAACCTGGTATTTTCAGATTCCATAGGATTTCCTCCATTAAATGGCTAATGGTTTCTAACAACGTAAGTAACAGCAACTTAAATGGTGACTAAATGGACACCAATAAACTAGACAGTGACTCTGGCAACCTCCTTCCTTCCTTCTCACATATCTGTCCCCATTCATGGACAAATCATGGGAAAATGGGTCTAATGTTTGATGTTTTATTGTGTTTTTAATATTCTGTTGGGAGCCACCCAGAGAGGCTGGGGAAACCCAGCCAGATGGGCGGGATATGCATAAAAAATTATTACTATTATTATTATTACAAAGTTTAACAGCGGACACATAAGTGGATGAAGAACTTTTCCATCCCTTCCAGCTTGCCACCCTGAAGTCCATCTTTCCAAGTACTTTCTGCCCAGCTTGCAGAGTTGGAGTCTGTCTGGGGATAAATTAAATAAAGGCAATGGACTTGCACACACTTTAAAATACGACATTACAACTCCCACCCCAGCATTTTCAGGGCAGTTGGGGACTATGAACGAGCAGAACAAGAGGTTCATGCAGCAATTAGTTTCACAGTTGACAGTGAAATATCTGCTCTAAATCTTTCCAATGACATTCTATCCATAAGAACGTTCTGGAGAACTGTGGAGCACTGGTACATTGTTGGCCCAAATTAGATTCATGACTCTTGTGCCCAGAGCAGTCTTGAGGTATAGCTTTAATTTCTAAGGTCATTGTAATGGGTTTAGGGGTTGCTCGTGCGTAAGTTGCCGCCACTCCTGGCTAGGTTACCTGGTTAACCCTTTCTGACTGAACAGCCTCCAGCATCGTGACTGTCAGTCACTGGCAGAATCCGTCAGTGGGCGTTTCTTAAACTTCTTCCAGCACAAAAGTTCCTTGACGCCAAGTCTCCTCCTACTCTCCCTGCGTGGAAGTCTTCTGCGCAGGGAGGGTGTGGGCAGTGGAGTACCCGTACTCTCTCCGCTGGTCTCCGGCGAGGAGTCTTGGAGCCTCCTCCCCGATTCCCCCATCTGCCCCTCTTCTCTACTGGTGTTATGCTGATTTCCTTCCCCAGCAGACAGGCTCCCTCTCTCCCTACTGGGACCCTCTCCGCCATCCCTTTGGAGCCTTCCCTCCACTTCCAGCTCCGATGGCAGTTCCCTGACAGTCATCCACTAGAACAAACTCAATTAAGTAAGCAGGGCACTTGCATGATCAGAAACTCAACTTACCTATTCATCTTTTGTTGCCTTCTCCTTAAAATACCATATCTAGTTCTGTAGAGATTCATATATTTTTTCCACTCTGAGCTGCATTCTGTACTTTTCCCTTGCGAAAGCAATGTCGTGCCAAAGAACGGTCCGGTGATTCAGAGATTGCATCTCAAACTTTCTGTTTGAGATATTGTTATTCAGTGTATTTATTGCTATCTTCATGTATTTACTACCTGTAGATAATAGAGATGCATTTTCTTGGTCCACTCAGATATATTCTGGTTATATCTCACAGCGAAGGGACTTTATCCATGAGAAGGTCAACTGAAGACTCTGTGACCCAACTGTTGCTTGACATTTTTTTATTTAATAGGCTATTTCTGTAGACCTTTTCTGTAACATTTTTGATGGAGAAGTCATGGTCAGACAATAGATAAATCCTCCCAGAAAACATAAAACAAGGTATACTGACATAATGCATTTTAAAATTACTCATGTTCATACTGATTGAAAAACCTATATTTATATTTTCATTTCAGATCCTTACCACTCATTGCTTTCTGTTTAACTGCTTTTGCGTCATTCCAGTGCCCAGTCCGCTAACCAGACCCAAGCATTGTTCCCCCAAAATACCTAATTTACCGTTTATACAGAAAACCTATGATAAAATTTAATGATGTTTAGTCTCCTACCTATCTTAACCTGCACAAAATGATAGCATTGAATGTAAAATATTAACCAGAGTAAATTGAACTACAGTGGTATCTTGGTTCTCAAACTTAATCCGTTCCAGAAGTCCATTCCAAAACCAAAGCATTCCAAAACCAAGGCATGCTTTCCCATAGAAGGTAATGCAAAATGGATTAATGCTTTCCAGACTTTAAAAAAAATCCTAAAACAGCAGTTTAACATGAATTTTACTATCTAATGAGACCACTGATCCATAAAATGAAAGCAATAATCAATGTACTGTGCTATAAAATGACTAAGACAGTATGGAAGATGATAAAATTTAAAATTATTTTTATTTTTTCTTACCTGCACTGATGATAGTCATTGTTTGGATGGGGGACTTTTATCCATTTCTACAGTCACACAATCAATCAGTAGCTGAACTGGGCTCCACACAGTCACAAAAACAAATGAACCGAAAAAGCCTCAAAAACAAAAACACAAAATAAATAGTAAAAACAAAAGTGCCAGACTTAATCCATTCTGGAAGTCCATTTGACTTCCGAAATGTTCAAAAACCAAGGCACAGCTTCTGACTGGTACAGGCGCCCTGGAAACAATAGACAACAGCCGCATCAGACGTTTGGCTTCTGAAAAATGTTCAAAAACCGGAACACTTCTGGGTTTTCAGCGTTTGAGAACCAAGGCGTTTGAGAACCAAGGTACCACTGTACAGTGATCTGCCATTTTGTGCAGCTGCTAGTGATCCGTCAGGACAAAGCTTGCTGGATCCACACTCCAAGGTGGTGGTGGGTGATGGTATCTTTCCCTTGGAGAAAAAAGATACCCCATCCATGATAAGCCTAGTGATTTACCTATCCTTCATCCATTAAACCACCCCACCTACCTCTCACAATGTCCTCCTCCTTCCCCCATCCTCTTCCTGTGCTGCTGTAACCATCTTCTCCTGGATGACTCTACCAACACGAAGCACCAGCACTGCAAACTGTAACCTTCCCACTTCTGCTCTCTGTTGACCATTGATATACTTCTAGCCCAGCATCAGCCAATCACGCTGTTCAATGAACATTCTAAACCCACACGCACCAATTGAAACAGTCCAACCAACTGTTCTTTTGCATACTGAGAATTTTAACCCTTCCTCACAGCTTTTGGTTCAGACCCAAGTGACAGTTAAACTGACTTTCAGTGGACCAGGCAGAGATCTTCCTACATCAAATGCATTACAATGTACGCTACAATCGAGAGAAGACATGGCACAACGCCTATTAAAACCTGATTCAGATAAATAGGCCTCCTTTGCAGTGTCCTGTGTGACTGAGTTAAAATGATTCAACAGCATATCCCTCTCTTTTGGGAATGTAATTCTTTGAGCAGCGTAGGAAACCTTGACGGATAAAATGAGCTTTCATTGAGGAATGCCCAGGAAAATGCAAAGGAATGTAAAGGAAGACACAAAAGACCAGCTGAACAGAGAATCCAAGTTCCCCAAAATGCATTTACTTACCATGTATACAGAAAACCTATGATAAAATACTACATTCTGAGTCAGCTGTAGCATATTAGCATAGTTACCTATCTAACCTCTCCAACAAAATGACTAAAACTTTGAACTAACGTACACTATACCTATGGAAATAAAATCCTACCTGTGAATGTAATTCACTTAATTCGTTCTGGAGGTCTGTTCTTAAACTGAAACTGTTCTTAACCTGAGGTACAACTTTAGCTAATGGGGCATCCCACTGCCGCCTCACCGCTGGAGCACAATTTCTGTTCTCATCCTGAGGTAAAGTTCTTAACCCGAGGTACTATTTTGGGGTTAGCAGAGTCTGTAACCTGAAGCGTCTGTAACCCGAGGTATCACTGTAATTAATCAATTCAGATTAAGTGAATAGTGGGCATATTCCAAAGCCACAAAATATGTTCCTCAGCTATCAAGTGGCTGTTAGGAATGAATACCAAAGGCTGTTCCACATGAGGAGCAGCAACTGAGATGGCACCAGAGCATTGTTGAGCAACCATCATTGTGACCTCAGTGGTATTATGCATGCATTTAATTAAGGGTATATAAGCCTACAACAGTCTGCTAGGCAGCTTGGAGACATCAAAAAATATCACTGCCATAGATAATATTTTTGGTTGACTTGGCTTTGGTTGTCTCCCGAGCCAAGAGAGGCAGGGGTTAAGTCGCTCACCCCAACAGAGGTGGTCTGAAGAGGCAGGAGGTGGAGTTATCACTTAACAGGACAGCCCGAATTGGGCCCCTCAATATGATCAAAGGCTGAGCTTCAAACCCCAAACTGAGACTGACTCCAAGTAATTCCAGCTGACCTAATTGCTGTGGAAGCCTCTAAAGAGCGATCAGTCAACAAGACAAGGGGTGAGAGGTGGTAGGAAGAGGCAGGAGGTGGAGATCTGCTTTGAAGCCAAGCTGTAAGCTAAGCGCATTCATTCTTGGCAACTCATTTCCACAGCTGCTGCTCATAGCGATCACTGGCTGTTGCCCAGACCCCATTTGGGTATGGCTGCTTGCTGTAGCCTTCAGCCCCTTTCCATGCTTTTTATCTGCAACAACAATCTTTTCACCAGTTCAATCTCTTTCTTTTCTCTCTCTCTCTCTCTCTCTCTCTCTCTCTCTCTCTATATATATATATATGATTTTCAGTTTTATACATTTCACTAATTTTAAAATCATTTTAACATTTCCAAACTTGACTTCCTTCCCCTTCTTTCTGCAGTTCCTTAAACTTATTTTTTATATTTTCTGCATATCCAAATTAACCTAATTTGCTCATTTATTCATCTGCTTTAAATATATACTCTTATAAAACTGCAGGTTATGACAATCATCCTGCCAATGTTCTTATCAGTTTACAGTTTGTAAATATTCAATAAACCATTTCCATTCTTTTATTAATTTTTTGTTATTATCTTGATTTCTTATTTTTCCAGTAAGTTTCACCATTTCTGCATATTCCATTAAGTTTTTGTATCCATTCTTCTTTTGCTGGGACTTCTTCTTCTTTCCATTTTTGGGTAAGTAACATTCTTGCCTCTGTAGTCGCATACATGAATTAATTTCTGTACAGTTTGGGTAGTTATGTCCCTATAATTCCCAAAATGAATCTCTTTCAGCACAGTTTTTAGACCACGACTTAGCATCAGCAGGGCAGAACTATTAGCAGTTCATCTGGAGGTGAGGATAAGAGTTACTAGTAGAAAAGATTTTCAAGTGAGCATTTTGAAACTCTTGTAAACAAAAATCTGCCCTTTCCCCCTTATGGGGTATCCAAGAGCCCATATAGAGTCCTTATGTAGGTTCCCTATTGGTAGGAGAAAATAACAGAGGCCAACCAGAGAATATTGAGAAGCAAAGCAGCTAGTAAGCAGGAAAGGAGGAGGAACCCAGAACAAAGGTGTGCCTGCCCTTATATAGACATTTTAATATTTCTGCCCTGGAGCTCAAGACTACCCCTCCATACATCATACATACATCACAGAAGGGGTGTAACCTAAGACCACCCCCAGATACATCGTACCTGCATCACAGAAAAGGCAGAAATCTACAGCAGAAATCTGAGTGCGTTGTTTATCTCGTCTGACAGGTTACCTGTTAATGCTCACTTGATTGGATACCATGGGGAGCCTGGCCAGTCTTTTGTAATGATAAATACTTAGTTCCTGAGCCAGGTCACAGGCTCACCCTATTCAAACACAGACATACCCTTAAGACAGGATTTGTGAAGGAAAAGACAATGGGGAGACTTTTCCATTTTCCTTTGACCTTGCAGAGGAAACATTTGGTCAGTTTGGGAATCAAAAATGGTTTCACGTCGGTCTTCCTGTGCTCATCTATGTATGTTTGGTTGGTACATTTATGAACCTTTATTATATATCTAAGACTTTGAAATTCTTATCATAAAACACATGGTCACTGCTTGGGTGCTAGTGCTGAGACTATAGTCATGCCTGAGAATACACAGGTTAGATTACTGCAATGTGTAAAATGTGGCCTGCCTTGGAAGATACCCGGTGCCTTCATTACATATCTTCAGGTGTCAGGCAAAAAGATTCCTTTTCAACCAGGCTTTCAGCTGTTAATCTATGGCCTTTTAAAGCAGGGGGCGGGGAGGAATATTGTCATTTATTTATTTTACTATTACTATGTTATGTACTTTGGCATTTATGTTGCAAATTGCCCTGTGGTCTCTTGATGAAGGGGTGGTATATAAATTTAATCTATTCATTTATAGGAATACTGACTGCTGATGTCACAAAGGCACAGAAGTCTGCATTCCAGACAGTTTTGCTCTTGATTTCTTTGAAGCTCATGGGGAGATTTCTCACAGGTGAAATTCCAGTTAGAACTGGACCATATTGAGTGCTATACACAAGCTATGATGTTAGGTCTGGATGGAGAAAGCCCAGGTTGGAATCTCTGCTCAGCTGCGGAAGTTACAGAGCAGCGTTTCATTGAGTCACCACCTTTCAGGGATGCGGGTGGCGCTGTGGTCTAAACCACAGAGCATCTTGGGCTTGCCGATCAGAAGGTTGGTGGTTTGAATCCCCATGATGGAGTGAGCTCCTGTTGCTCTGTTCCAGCTGCTGCCAACCTAGCAGTTCAAAAGCACGCCAGTGCAAATAGATAAATAGATACCACTGTGGCGGGAAGGTAAACAGCATTCCCGTGCACTCTGGTTTCCGTCATGGTGTTCCATTGCACCGGAAGCGGTTTAGTCCTGCTGGCCACATGACCCAGAAAGCTGTCTGTGGACAAACGACAGCTCCCTCGGCCTGAAAGCGAGATGAGCGCTGCAATCCCATAGTCACCTTTGACTGGACTTAACCATCCAGGGGTCCTTGACCTTTTTACCTTTCAGGTTAACCTCTCTCAAAGGGTAGATGTGATGTCACATTCATGTAGAGAAAGAGATAACAATTCAGCTGTTTATTCACTGATTTTCTCAACAGTACTCTTCTAGTAAAGTGGTTTAGTAGGAGAAAGTAGACCGAGAGAAACCCCATTGGTTGGCCGCGTGTTTACCCCTGAACCTCAGAATATTCTTCCTTAGACGCATGACTGACAAGCGTTTCCATTCCCTATGGAAAAAATGCTATGCATGTGGACACAGCCCATTTCAGACTGATGCTGATCACGTGTCAGCCAGGAGGTGTGGCTAATACGCACATTGGGATCTAGTGGGTGTGGCTGGCCTTGCTAGATTACGGAAGTTTTTAATGTTTGATGTTTTATTCTGTTTTTAATCTGTTGGGAGCCGCCCAGAGTGGCTGGGGAAACCTAGCCGGATGGGCAGGGTATAAATAAAATAATAATAATAATAATAATAATAATAATAATAATATAGTTCTTTCATGTATTCTGTGTGCTCATGTACCATATATCTGACTAGAGCTACTACTATTGCATCTTACGAATGTTTCCCTTCGCCATCGCCCCCCCTCCCCGCTTGAATGCAGAGAAGATGGCCAAGTTTTAAAATGCAACTACAGTGGTACCTCTCGTTACAAACTTAATTCGTTCTGTAGGTCCGTTCTTAACCTGAAACTGTTCTTAACTAGAGGCGTGCTTTCACTAATGGGGCCTCTTGCTGCTGCTGTGCCACCAGCACACGATTTCCGTTCTCATCCTGGGGCAAAGTTCTCAACTCGAGGTAACTCTTCCAGGTTAGCAGAGTTTGTAACCTGAAGCGTTTGTAACCTGAGGCACCACTGTATCTGGGTTTCGAAATGTGAAGACCTGCAGAAGACTTTGGTTATAGATTCACATACTGTTCCACTGCATGAAGTAACACAGTAAAATGAAGATGTCAGCTGTAAATAACTAAAACACAGGAACTGCCTTCTGGAGCTATATATTGAATAGCTGTGTCTTCATCTTCTCTTATCAAAGGGTTGGAATTATTATATGATAGGGGATGTTTAATGCAACCTCTAATCTTGTCAAAAAGTAAAGCTTCAAAGCAGCTTTCCTATGGAAAAAAAGAAACCATATAAACCAATTTACTCTTTGCAAATTATATTTTCAAGCACCTGCACATAACTCCCACTCATAGCAGAACTAATAATTCATTTCTATTTTAAAACCACAAACTATGAATACATTTTATACACAATAAGATGGTGAATTATCTCAGATTTCTGTTTCCCAGCTCCACCTGCAAGTTAACTGAGGACACATCTACACTGCCCTCTTGGATTAAGGGGAGGGAACTGGGTGCAATTAAAGATGCAAAGTTCAGAAAACCACACCTGAGTTCAATTCACATTAATGCTTGCCTGTCTGCACTAGAGATAAGAAAATTGGGAGTGGAGCCCAATGACTGCAAAGCCTTTGCAGATGATCCAAATCTCACACAATCAATTAATAATACATTTTCTTTCTGTACGTCAGGATCGAGATAGGAAGTGCTTCTGTTGCAGGGATATTGCATTTTCCCAGCACTCAAACAGCAATAATTTCTGGCTTGGAAAGCATAATTTCCCCCAGCAGACACATTCACAACAGTCACAAGTCCCATGTAGAATGTGGCTGCATGAACGCAACAGAAAAAGAGGCAACTTGTCGCCAAGTGATCAACATGCATAGACATTAAAAGTTCACATATTATGGAGTTCTTGTGAAGGATTGTCACCAAAGATTGACCTCAAAGGAACAATGTATTATTGTGCATGGATCTTTCTCCAATCATGTCTATGCCATCCAAAAAATAAAAAATAAAAAGGACCTCTCTCTCTCGGAGTATTCTCTACAATTTTATATGATTACACAAAGAGAGGCAATAAATATGGGTTGCACATTCTGCTTCTTTCACAATAGTTCAGAAATGGGGTTCTTTTGTTTCATTGTGTTCTTTATCTCTGCTTTTATCTAAAGATAGTATTGTTGTGGGAAGGGGGAGGAGACACTCAGAGACCAAAATAAATTGGCAATTCTGCAGGCAATTCTGTTGTGAAAGAGTAACAGCATCATGCATGAATGGTGCTAGTTTCTGGGCTGGTTCCAGGTCCAGTTTTGTTTCTTGTTAAATGTGGTGTAAACAATAAGTGTTGATACAAAAGAGGCCTGATGGAGGGTTTGGGGGTGATCTGATTGCAATTACTGAGTTAAATAGATCTGAGAAAATTGATGGGGGGGGGCGAAATAAGCTCATCAACGCTTGCCCATGGAAACGTTGGAAGAATAATGAATGGTATCATTTAGAAAGTTCTGAAAGCCCATCTATTAGGGGTTTGGTCCCACTACATAGACATTTTATAAAGTTATCTGCTGCCAGAAATATTCACAATGTCACTTGTCTGTTTCCACGTGCCAGTTTTGAAGAACAGGGTTGCCCTAATTCCTGGTATCATTTGATTAAAATCCAATGGAGCTCTATTACTGACACAACCCAGTGTACTTTCCTAAAGTTGCAAGACATTCTGAAAATACCAACTCTATACACGATTAAGAATACTACACTGTAATGATATCGAATGGATTTGGCTGTTCTTTTTTGCACGCAGCTTGCCTTCGTCCTGCATGTCTGCCATCTGGTGGGTTCTCCAAGGGCACCTCTCTCCCATATGCTCCCAGTTGGCAATATATCAGCATATCAGCATATGAATAACTTCAATAAGTGGGTGCCTACCTGAGCCCAGATGCTGGCACGAAGTGGGTTCATGCAATCACTCTTTTTGTGTAAAGCCAGAGGGAAGAGTTATAGTTAAGTACAGTGGTGCCTCGCAAGACGAAAATAATCCGTTCCGCAAGTCTCTTCGTCTAGTGGTTTTTTCATCTTGCGAAGCAACCCTATTAGCGGCTTAGCGGATTAGCGCTATTAGCGGTTTAGCGGCTATTAAAGGCTTAGCGGCTAAAAGGCTATTAGCGGGCTTAGAGGCTTAGAAAAAGGGGGGGGAGCGAAAAAAATATCAAGACGTTTTCGTCTTGCGAAGCAAGCCCATAGGGAAATTCGTCTTGCGAAGCGCATTGAAAAACGGAAAACCCTTTTGTCTAGCGGGTTTTTCGTCTTGTGAGGCATTCGTCTTGCGGGGCACCACTGTAGTTCTGAAGGAATGGGTTTCTGTGCAGTCAGTTTGAAAGGGGACCCAAAAGCCCCTTTTCTTCTTTCTCCAAGGGAGCATTTCTAAAATGCATTAACTTGAGCTGTTGAGCAAATGCATAACAAGAACACAGCTGTATAAACAAAGCTCTCTCCTTTATCAGTCACGGCAAAGGATGACCTTGGCTGTTCCAGTGGAGTAGGGATGGCACGTCTAGGTCTTATCTTACATTCTGAACACACTCTGATGCACAGACCTAGTCCGGGAACAACGCCAGAGTGTGTTCTTGGAGTTGGTGTCCTCTTGCTCCAAGATAAGAGTATAGGAACAGGAATACCCTTTTATGGTCAGAAGTACAGGAAGGAAAACCCTTTTATGGTTAAGAGTACCGGAGCAGGAACATCTGTGATGTCAACCTGCGTGTACAAGCTGACGTGACTGGATTCCTGGGGAAGGGGGGAGAGGGTGCCTGGAGGATATATATACTGCATGAAATTTCTCATTTCTTTGGACTTGCTGTGAGCTGACCACACAAGTGCCTTCTGCTATCCAGAGAGCAGAATAAACTCTTTCTCTGAACAGTATAGTGTTGCATATATCAGTGAAGTGCTATAATATGGATAGCCACACAGGTCACTGGCTTTCCAAGGCATTTCCACTTAGAAAATGAAATATATCAAAAACTAAAGGGAGGAAATCAGAGGCTACTCTCTTCTTGTACTGGTGTGGGGAATCTTTGACATTTACTAATGGACATTGTTAGGCTACGACCGATCATTTAATTTCTTTTGTTATCGGATTGAACAAAAGTTTCTTCTTTGCTTCTCATTTGGAGTTAATTTAGCCATTGTTGCTTTCGAGCCATGAAGAAATATGCGTTCTCCATCATGGTGGTGATCTCATTTGATACACTCATCGTATGAGAAGCAGTACTAAGGATTGGTTCTTAACAATAGACTTCTTTACTCAGAGCATATTCAGCTCCCTTCTTTTTGTTTTGACCTCATCCTCCATGACAAAAGCCGATGGATTTAAAAGAGCAACAGATGTGTTTGCTGACACCAACTCCTTTGAAAATATTTCAGCTGGCAAATGAAAACGGCGGTCTTTCTTATTATGGAGAATAATTTAACTGTTAAAAAAAAACCCACAACTATTTTCCCTGTGACCGAAATCAGAAAAAGCGATCGCTTGCAAAATCTAACCTTCCTGAAACTACTACTTTGTCCACAAGCCTGTCTCTCAAGTTTGCATCCTATTCATCAGTTGCCAGAGCACTTGGGGTTAAATGCACATGATTGGCAAGCTATGCTGGAATTTTGGCCCTGTGACCAGCACTGAAATTCATATGTTTGCCTGCTTTCTCTCCCATATTCTTCAGTAATTAAAGATCAGAACTTCCTCCAGCACCACTGTGCAAATGTGTGGGATCATCTAGCCTTGTCCACCCAAATGTGCCTGTCTGAACACTGAAATAAAACAAACAAATGCACAATAACTATTAAATAACTGAATTGTATTTATTTATTTATTTAACAGACGTTTTATACTGCTTAATTGCAAATAAAAAAAAATTCTAAGTGGTTTACTTATGTGGATCTTGTCACTTGTAATGACAGATATTGCCATTATAAAGGTAAAGGGACCCCTGACCGTTAGGTCCAGTCGCGGACTACTCTGGGGTTGCAGCACTCATCTCGCTTTATTGGCCGAGGGAGCCGGCGTACAGCTTCCGGGTCATGTGGCCAGCATGACTAAACCGCTTCTGGTGAACCAGAGCAGAGCACGGAAATGCCGTTTACCTTCCCGCCAGAGCGGTACCTATTTATCTACTTGCACTTTGTGCTTTCGAACTGCTAGGTTGGCAGGTGCAGGGACCGAGGAACGGAAGCTCAGCCCGTCGCGGGGATTCGAACCGCCAACCTTCTGATCGGCAAGTCCTAGGCTCTGTGGTTTAACCTACAGCGCCACCCACGTCCCTTTATAGCTTTCATCAAATGGGTGGGGGGAGAAGAGAAAAGATGGACGTAAGATGGCAAATGGATTCAGAAATATTACAGCCAGCATGGTGCTCCAATATGTGCTTATGACTGAAACATCCTCACATTAATGCACAGTAATGTTGGTTTGAGATCATACAGAATGAAGCTTGATCTGTTATGGAGCTTCACACATGCATATAAGTATATGCTTTCAAAATTAAACTGACACATAGTGTACTTGTTTGTGTTGCTTCTTTCCTGCCATAGAAAAATCCAGCCTTTCCCACCCCAGGGAGCTCATTATTTTGAAAGGGCTCTTTACCAATATCTCTCTGTAGTTGTTTCTATATGCTTTCTATTAAAAATGCGCTTTGGCTGAGAACCTATGTTTCCCCCCCCTTTCCAACCCAGTCATTGTTTGTCGACCCCCTGAACTTTTATTTGAAGTATCGTATTTTTAAACAGGTGTTATCACATCAGGCATTGGGGAAGGTGTAGCTTTATTGGCAAAGCATTTAGAGCGTCACCTTTCAATCTTTTTCTGAGCAACTGACTTTCTAACTCGCTGTTGCATTGGGTGCACCCAAATCATAGCTGTCAATTTTTCCCTTTTCTTGCGAGGAATCCTATTCAGAATAAGGGAATTTCCCTTTTTTTTAAAAAGGGAAACGTTGACAGATACGACCCAAATGCTATGAAAATAATAATAATTACAGACCACAGTTCAGTGGGAGATCACACAGAAGGTCCCATTTTCTTTGAAATCTCCATACAGGACTGAGGAAGTCAGTTGTCCTGAGCCCTGGAAAGCCACTGCTAGTGGACAAAAAAATTCATATGCCATCAGAGAGCAATTGATGGAGGACGTCTCTGCCTATGGCCATGGAGAATCATTGCCAAACAAAGTAAACTGTACGGGGTTAGATAGGTTAGTCTGAACTGCCATAAGATTGCATGCACACAGCACATGTAAAGCACTTTCAAAGCACTCTCACCCTCTTTGTAAAGCATTGCTGAGAACTGTCACTCTGTGAAGGGTAAATGACACTGGCCAAAATTATTGGGGGGGGGGGAATGTACTTTGAATGTGTTTTCAAAGTACAGTATATACTGAGACAGCATTCATAGCATCATAGAATTGTTGGAAGAGACCCCAACGGTCATCTACTAAAAAGGTAAAGGTCAAGGACCCCTGGATGGTTAAGTCCAGTCAAAGGTGACTATAGGGTTGCGGCACTCATCTCGCTTAAGGCCAAGAGAGCCGGCATTTGTCCACAGACAGCTTTCCAGGTCATGTGGCCAGCATGACTAAACCGCTTCTGGCACAATGGAACACTGGGACAGAAGCCAGAGTGCATGGAAACGCCATTTACCTTCCCGCCACAGTGGTATCTATTTATCTACTTGCACCGGTGTGCTTTCAAACTGCTAGGTTGGCAGGAGCTGGGACAGAGGAACGGGAGCTCACTCCTTCGCGGGGATTCGAACCGCCAACCTTCTGATCGGCAAGCCCAAGAGGCTCAGTGGTTTAGACCAGAGCACCACCCGCGTCCAACACCTTGCAATGAAGGAATCTCAACTAAAGTGTCACACTCTAATTGAAAACTTCCAAGGAAGGAGAGTCTGCCACCTTCCAAGGGATTCCATTCCACTGTGAAACAGCTCTTATCCTCAGAAGTCCTTTCTGATGTTTAGTTGGAATCTCCTTCCTTGTACTATGAATCCAATGAGAAAATACTTGCTCCATTTTTCATGTGAGAGCCTTTGAGATATTTGAAGATGGCTATCATATCACTTAGGGACGCGGGTGGCACTGTGGTCTAAACCACTGAGCCTAGGGCTTGCCAATCAGAAGGTTGGTGGTTCAAATCCCCGTGACGGGGTGAGCTCCCATTGTTCGGTCCCAGCTCCTGCCACCCTAGCAGTTCGAAAGCAAATCAAAGTGCAAGTAGATCAATAGGTACCGCTCCGGAGGGAAGGTAAACGGCGTTTCTGTGCGCTGCTCTAGTTTCACCAGAAGCGGCTTAGTCATGTTGGCCACATGACCCAGAAAAACTGTCTGCAGACAAACGCCGGCTCCCTCGGTCAGTAAAGCGAGATGAGCGCCGCAACCCCAGAGTCGTTCGCTTGTTTTTATAAGATATTTATTGACATTTTCCAAATGTTACAATATAAGAATGAAGAAAAAGAAAAAGAAAAGAAAAAATACAAAATACAAAATAAAAATGATTAAAAACCACTCAATTTTTCCATTACTCATTTTTCCTTAGCTTGTTTCCCGGACCTCCTCATACCTCCCTTTTTTTGTATTCCAGTTCAATTTGTTTGTTCAGCAAATCCTTACCCTCTTTGTTTATCCTAATCTTTGGTCTTAAAATAGTAACGTTAGATTTTTACCTATTAACAACCCATTTTTCATATTCCCTTAAAGCATTACAGCTGGAAACCACTTAATTTCTATCCAACATCATTCTAACATTCATTAATTTTACAATATTTCTGTAGATAGTCTTTGAATTTCTTCCAATCTTCTTCCACCGACTCTTCTCCCTGGTCTCGGATTCTGCCAGTCATTTCTGCCAGTTCCATATAGTCCATCAGCTTCATCTGCCATTCTTCCAGAGTGGGTAGATCTTGTGTCTTCCAATACTTTGCAATGAGTATTCTTGCTGCTGTTGTGGCATACATAAAAAAAGTTCTGTCCTTCTTTGGCACCAATTGGCCGACTATGCCTAGGAGAAAGGCCTCTGGTTTCTTCAAGAAGGTATATTTAAATACCTTTTTCAATTCATTATATATCATCTCCCAGAAAGCCTTAATCCTTGGGCACGTCCACCAAAGGTGAAAGAATGTACCTTCAGTTTCTTTACATTTCCAGCATTTATTATCGGGCAAATGATAAATTTTTGCAAGCTTGACTGGGATCATGTACCACCTGTATATCATTTTCATAATATTCTCTCTTAAGGCATTACATGCCGTAAACTTCATACCTGTGGTCCATAACTGTTCCCAGTCAGCCATCATTATGTTATGTCCAACATCTTGTGCCCATTTAATCATAGCAGGTTTCACCGTTTCATCCTGAGTATTCCATTTCAACACAAAGTTATACATTTTTGACAAAATCTTAGTTTTGGGTTCTAACAGTTCTGTTTCTAATTTTGATTTTTCCACCTGGAAGCCAATTTTCTTGTCCAAATTGTATGCCTCCATTATGTGATAATAATGAAGCCAGTCTCGCACTTTGTTTTTTAATTTCTCAAAACTCTGCAATTTCAGTCTATCTCCATCTTGTTCCAGAATTTCCCAATATTTCGGCCATTTGGCCTCCATATTGAGCTTTTTCAGAGCTTTTGCTTCCATCGGTGACAACCACCTTGGGGTTTTATTTTCCAATAAGTCCTTGTATCTTATCCAGACATTAAACAATGCTTTCCTGACAACATGGTTTTTAAATGCTTTATGTGCTTTGACCTTATCATACCACAGATATGCATGCCATCCAAATACATTGTTAAAACCTTCTAGATCCAAAATGTCAGTGTTTTCAAGAAGCAGCCATTCTTTCAACCAGCAAAAAGCTGCTGATTCATAGTAAAGTTTAAAGTCTGGCAGGGCAAATCCACCTCTTTCCTTTGCATCTGCTAATATTTTAAATTTTATTCTAGGCTTCTTGCCCTGCCAGACAAATCTAGAAATATCTCTCTGCCACCTCTTGAAACAGTCCATCTTGTCCACAATTTGCAATGTTTGAAACAAAAACAACATTCTAGGCAATACATTCATTTTTACCGCAGCAATACGGCGGTATTACAAGAGTCGTTCGCGACTGGACTGAACTGTCAGCAATCTTTATCATTCCATAACATCTTCAGATCTTAAAAAATGCCAACCCTGTTATGAATTTAAAAAGTAAGAATAAGAATTTGCATTGCTGAGGCAGAAAATCAAGAGTCTTCAAATAAGCTGTTCAAAGGAGATGTATAGTCAAACTGGATCTCTCCCTCTCAATCTCTTGTTCTGTGCTGTCCATAGGACTGAGTATGGGAGGATTTTTTTTTAACAGCCAGACAATTCAGAAGTAAAGTGAGAGAGAAGTATTATGCCAACCTGACTAAAGATGGAAGGGAAGAAGGAAGGAAGAACTCTTTTTCTGTTATCTGACAGTCAGAAGTTTGTAGAAATGGCTTATAACTTACCTCTCACTGTTGTTTCAGTTGGCTAAGAAATCTATTGTCCTTGTTCTTTATCCCAGTAGCTCAGTGTCTCACTCCTGATCCAAGTTCTCAGGGCCATAACAACACAACAATAAGAGCTGTCAAAAAGTTTTATTCAGCACAAGCTTTCATTGTCTATCATTTGCCTTTTCTTTTGCTACAACAATCTATAGTGCAGCCTGCTGAAAAAGGAGATACATTTGTGGAGACTCTAAAGCATATCCTCTTCTGGGTTATAATGTCAGCAGGAAATAGAATTTTCCTACTTGAAAAGAACCTCATAGTACCTTATAGTATTCATGGATCCTTTTTGTGTGTGCCATTGTATAGACAACCCTACCAGATATATCTGACAGGCTGTGCTAAATACTGACATGTTTTAATCTCTCACAGGTTCATGTATAAGATTTAGACTGCCATCCTATACGTTGGAGTAAGTCATACCAAATTCATTGGAACACTCATTTGAGTAGATATGCATAGGACTGTGTTGTTAAAGTCATTTTGTTAAATTTCCATGCAGGATTTGCTTACAGATGTGATCATATGGATGTAGCTATTTTTTATTGCTGTTAATTGTTTACTGAAGCAATCCTTTGCATTCTATTTGTTCATTAAACAGCCCGATAAGACTATATAAATTAACTGAATAAATTATTAAATTATAATAAAGACATGGTATTCATTTCATTTTGTCTCCCTTTGTTAGGTATTAAACCAATATAGCAATTCATACACAGCAGCCTAGGGACTCTGGTGAATATCCCTCATACATATTAAGAAATTAGGGATGATTTGATGTTTACTAATGATGAAAATTAACTCACTAGGTTTCCCTAGATCTTTTTATTAAGCATGAACATAACAGAAAATGATAAAATATGTAAACTACAGGAATAAAGTGCCAAATTGCTGCAAGCAATACAGTCCATCATCTGTAAAAACAGGACACCGGTTCTTTGATATTATGCCTTCAGAAGGTGGTGAATGCTTTAAAGCTTGAATATGTATGCCTTGGAGTTTACATTTATCCATATGACAATATTATTTATTTATTACAATTGCATCCTGTTCTTCCTCAAAGGAGCTCATGCATAATTCCGCCCTTTTATTCTCATAGCATCACTCTAAAATAGGTTAAACTGGTTGATGGTAATTGAACCAAGGTCATCTGATGAACTTGGTGGGCCTCCTCAATGCTACTCCAACATTTTACATGCTACGCACCCTGGTGATCAGTTTGGCTCCCACTTCAGTCACAGCCTTGTTCTCCTCCCACCCACTCCCCAAGTGTAGCTCAATGAATGCCGGAAACAATGCTAAAACAAATATCAGCTTCTACCACAGAAATTGGTTTCTACTATGTAGCAGGCCCTATCATGCGCCTAAAGAACTTGGTGCAAACTGCTCAAGGCTGAGCTCGCCAGCTCCCACAGTGCAAAATGAATACTTAAACATGATGAACATAATTACCATATTTTTCGCTCTATAAGACACATTTTTACCCTCCTAAAAGGCAAGGAGAAATGTGTGTGCGTCTTATGGAGCGAATGCAGTCTGTGCAGCTTTTGCTGAAGCCAGGAGAGCAAGAGGGATCGGTGCGCATTGATCCCTCTTGCTCTCCTGGCTTCGCTTCGCTGGAGAGGCGCTGCACAGTTTTCCCTCTCTGCGCAGCGCCCCTTCAGCAAAGCAGAAGGAGAAATGGAAGGGGCTCCTTTTCTCCTGCCGCTTCGCTGAAGAGGCACTGCACAGAGAGGGAGAGAATATTTATTTTCTTATTCTCCTCATCTAAAACTAGGTGAGTCTTATGGTCGGGTGCATCCTAGAGAGTGAAAAATACGGTACTCACTTACACATATGTGAGGGGCCAAAGCTTTCCAGAAGGTGGGGTCTCATTCTAGGTTGCATTTGAAGAGAGTGTGAAAGAAAATTCATGAACAGAAAGGTGGGCAGATTGCACGGAATTATGTAGAGGGGGCGATTGTGAACTTCAGGGCGTATGAACAAGCCATAAATGAACTTGGAAGTTTCTACTACTGAATTTAAAAAACATAGGTTGTCTTTTGTCAAGTGATAGGCTTTGTCTTACCCACGAACAGAGGACGCTCGATACCTTATCATTTGTGTACAGTGGTACCTCGGGTTAAGAACTTAATTCGTTCCAGAGGTCCGTTCTTAACCTGAAACTGTCCTTAACCTGAGGTACCACTTTAGCTAATGGGGCCTCCTGCTGCTGCCACGCAGCCACCGCACGATTTCTGTTCTCATCCTGAAGCAAAGTTCTTAACCCGAGGTTAGCGGAGTCTGTAACCTGAAGCGTCTGTAACCTGAAGTGCCTGTAACCCGAGGTACCACTGTACCTATTTAATGCCATGTTCAACTTAATATGGAATGTTTCCTGATTTTTTAAAAATATAATTCTCATCACCATTTTGAAATGGTTATATCCCAAGGAATAATTGTTTTTCTAGTAGTGAAACTGAGTGCCCTTCTTCTGGGACCTCTCCTCAATTTTTGATTGGACAGTCAAAGCCAACATTAGTAACACAAAACAGTAGCAAGCTCTACAACTCGGGTTACACTCAACAAAGTGGTGCGGTGCCATAAAGAGACAAACATTGGCAAACCTATGGGTACTGGCAAAGGAATGGGAACCAGATCTGCTCTGCAAAAGTCCCCCCCCCCTTGAATCCTATCCAGTTAACAGTATGCATGTATGATCACAGTAGATTACCATATCCTATCTTCATTACAGTGTCAGTTCCTGGACCTCCGTATATTGTTTTCCTACTGTAGATTTTGAACCTTCTAGGCTAGTGGTTCTTTACCTTTTTTGGGTCATAGACTGCTTCGAGAATCTGATAAAAGCTATGGACCCCCTCCCCAGGGGGCAGAAATGCATAAACAGCATTTATTTGATTGCAACATTTCTTTTGCACCTAGTTCACAGGCCACCTGAAGACCATCCATGGACCCTCGAGTTGTCCATAAACCACAGGTAAAAATCCCTGTTCTAGGCAGTGGTGTCTGGTGCCCGTTGGGGACTGATGAGGCAGAAGGCAGGGAGAGCACCAGTAGGTGGCACTGTTAGGTTTCTGTTTTGCCACTGTGCAGTGCTTGGAGTCACAAGACTCTGTTTACATTCCAGAGATTCCAGACTGTTGGAAGTCTCATGGGAGACGGGAGATGGATGTTGATATTACTGGTTTCCTGTTTCTTTGTACCAGTTGCCTCTCTGCTCTCACAGAGAGAGGATGTATATTCTTTTCTGTCTGCATAGTTAGAAATAAAACTCTTAGCGATGTAGCTCATATTTCTCGTCCTTCTGCTGCTGCTTGTATACTCTGCGTAATGGGAACGTGCCTGGAGCCTCATCAAAGGCTCAGGTCATTAATCAACATCGGAGGAGATTCTGGAGGACTCGACCATAGAATCATAGAATCATAGAGTTGGAAGAGACCACAAGGGCCATCGAGTCCAACCCCCTGCCAAGCAGGAAACACCATCAGAGCACTCCTGACATATGGTTGTCAAGCCTCTGCTTAAAGACCTCCAAAGAAGGAGACTCCACCAAACTCCTTGGCAGCAAATTCCACTGTCGAACAGCTCTTACTGTCAGGAAGTTCTTCCTAATGTTTAGGTGGAATCTTCTTTCTTGTAGTTTGGATCCATTGCTCCATTTCCGCTTCTCTGGAGCAGCAGAAAACAACCTTTCTCCCTCCTCTATGTAACATCCTTTTATATATTTGAACATGGCTATCATATCACCCCTTAACCTCCTCTTCTCCAGGCTAAACATGCCCAGCTCCCTTAGCCGTTCCTCATAAGGCATCGTTTCCAGGCCTTTGACCATTTTGGTTGCCCTCCTCTGGACACGTTCCAGTTTGTCAGTCGTACGGAATTCCGACAGGCCCTACAGTCAATGACAGGGCTGTGCTACGCCTTCATTGGTTGTAAGTAAGCAGGCAGGCAGGTGGGGGCTCTCTGAGGGCAGACTGAGGTTTTGGGGTCAGTGGCCCCACCCCCAATGGAGCAGCCTATACTGCTTCTAGGCATACATCATGTTACCAGAGTAGCTTTCCAGCACCCACACCTAAGATGCTAAGATGCCAGTGTGGTGTAGCAGTTAGACTGCTGGACTGGGACCCGGGAAACCTGGGTTCAAATGCCCCCTCAGCCATGAAGCTCACTGGGTGGGACCTTGGGCCAGTCACTCACGCCCAGCACAGGATTGTTGTTGTAAGGATAAGATGGGGAGGAAGCAGAAGGAGAATTATGTACACCACCCTGAGATCCTTGGAGGGAAGGTGGAATATAAATGTAATAAATAAATGGAGAACTAAATCAGCAGTGGCAGACTCTGGGCTTCAGCAGCATCCTGCGCAGTGCCAAAATTCGGTGACACCTGCCTCTTGCCTTCCATTGTTTGTCATTGTTTGGCAGCTGCCCTTGGGGTGGGCAAATTGCTGACACATTCATAAATTCACCTCTGAAATGAGAGCGGTGTAGCAGAAATAGATAAGATGGTGCAGTGGTTAGAGCGTTGGACCTGGGGGACCAGGATGCCAGTCCCCATTGAGCCATGAAGATCACTGGGTGACCTTGGGCCAGCCTCGGTCTCTCAGACTAACCTACCTCACGGGGTTATTGTGAAGATGAAACGGGGAGGGGGAGGGGCACCATGCGAGCCACCATAGGAGCCAACTCATAGGGGCTGAGGTCCCTTCAGGGCCCCCCGATAAAATATTTGAGGGTTATTATGGGCCCTCCAAAGTTGATGGGCATTGCCATTCAAATGGTATGCATGCGCCGCATCCTGTGATGGATTATGTGGGGTGGGGCTTACTCCCCCCCATATTAGGGGCTGAGGTCCCTTCAGGGACCCCCAATAAAATATTTGAGGGTTATTATGGGCCCCCCATAATTGAGGGTTATTGAATGGGTATTGCCATTCAAATGGTGTGTATGCCCCGCATCCTGTGATGGATTATGTGGGGTGGGGCTTACTCCCCCATATTTTATTGAAGTTGGCACATCTGCCGGCCACCTTGAGCTCCTTGGCAGATATAAAGGTAATTAACTAATTAATTAATTAGTGGAAGGACTAGAAGAGGCCCCGCTGTCCCCCTCCCCCCCAAGTTCTCCCTCACTCCGCAGCGTCTCGCCTCTACCCCGCAGCCCCCTCCCGCATAGATACTCTGGAGGAAAGCGCAGCGTCTGCACTGGCAGCCAAAATCGCTCTGGAGCCTCTGGGCACTGAGCGAGGGCAGCGGGCGAAGGAGCTGCGCCAAGCAACATCCTGGGTAAAAGAAAAGTTCGAAACACAAAGGGACAACCGGGCGAGTTCAGCAAGACTCCCTACACCTATCCGGGGCAGAAGGAGAAGGTAAGCGGGTATTTTTTCTTGGAGAAGACCAGAGGGAGGGGTTTTGTTTTCTGGAGATGTGAGCCCAGGGCACTCCGGAGTCTCCCTTTTTGCGGCGCTGCGTTTCCAGGCTGCAGAACCGCTTCCCCCTTCGACCTCCCCCGACAGACGGACGGGAATCCAGCGCTGGGATCGATGCCTCGCTGCGAGATCCCTTGGTCCGGCGGCGGCGCCAGGGCGGATCAATGGGCGGGCGCCCGGCCCCGGGACTGTTTGCTCGCTTCTTAGCGCCCTGAACCCGCCCGGGAAGGAGGCGAGGTTTCAGCCGCGCGGCTGTGTTTGCATTTCTCTCTTTTCTTTTTTTAAAGCGACGGGTCAAAGCCCCGTCCAGGCACCTCGGGACTCTAGCGAGCTTCCAAGCAGTCCTCATGGAGAAAAGAGCCCTAGCTCCGACGAAGGGCGTGTCCGGCCCCCGGTCCCAGGTTTCACCCCTCTTAGCCCCGGAAGAGCCGGGTCTGAAACCCGGCAAACGAAGGGAAGCCGCTCCCAATACACCCCATAATCCCTCTCCCCTCCGACGTGGACCCCGAAAAGTTGCACGATCCGGACGGCGGGGAAGCCTAAAAGCTGAAAGTCAGGACTTGGCTCGGACTGGTTCAGCACCCTGGAGAGCTCCGCCGTGGGCAAAGGGTGGCGAGGAAACGGTCAAGTTAATAATAATAATAATAATAATAATTATTATTATTATTATTATTATTATTCTACCCCGCCCATCTGGCTGAGTTTCCCCAGCCACTCTGGGAGGCTTCCAACAGAATATTAAAATACAAGAGTCCATCAAATATTAAAAGCTTCCCTAAAGAGGGCTGCCTTCAGATGTCTTCTAAAAGTCTGGTAGTTGTTTTTCTCTTTGACATATTTATTACTACTACTACAGTACCTTGTCCTAGCCAAAGATTATTGACGTTGTCCTCCTTGCTCATTTCTGCTTTCTGCTTATTATGCTTATTATTATTGGTGGACTACTATAAAATCATAGAATTGGGACCCCAAGGTTCATCTAGTCCACCCCCCTGCAATGCAGGAATCTCAACTAGATCATACATGACAGGTAGCCACCCAACCTCTGCTTAAAAACCTCCAAGGAAGGAGGGTCCACAATCTCCGGAGGGAGTCTCTTCCACTGTCAAACAGCTCTTACTGTCAGGGAGCCTTCCCTGATGTTTAGTCGGAATCTGCTTTCTTGTAATGAAACCATTGGTTCGAGTCCTACCCTCCAGAGCAGGAGAAAACAAGCGTGTTCTCTCTTGAGATATTTGAAGATAACTATCATATCTCCTCTCAGTCTCCTCTTTTCTAGGCTAAACATATCCAGCTCCTTCAACTATTCCTCATAGGGCTAGTAGTTCGAGCTCACCCAGGGATGGCTGTGGGCAGGATTCCTGCATTGCATTGGGTTGGAATAGATGATCCCCAGGGTGCTTTTCAACTCTATAATTCTATGACGCTATGTCTTGCGGTGGGCCGGCTGTCATCCTTTATTTGCCCCCTCCCCTTCTGAGATCCCTTCCTGATAAGTGAAGAGTCTATTTATTACTCACAGCTTCCCATACTTCACTGTCTGGAATTTTATTTCATTTTTTAAATTAAAAAAAAAGTGGAAAGGGTTTTTGAAAGGAATCAGGAAACAACCGGTGCTCACCTGGAAGCGTTCCATTCTTTTTGTTAACCATTGATTGCAGTGGGCTTCCTTCCACAACATTACAATAAGGAAGACCACGTCTCAGTGGCAGATCTTGGAGACTCAGATTTCAGCAGCATGCATCCTGTTTGATTGCAAAATTCAGTACCACCTGTCTCTTACATTCCCACTGCAACCGAACCAGTAACTTGTCTCCTAAATCCACCTCTGCACATCTGTATACATTTTTAGGCTGCCAAGGGAGGAGGAGAAATGAATCAGTCCAGTTGGCATCAATACTTTCTTAGGTAATTATTATTAAACTTCTCGTGCAGCAGATACAATCAGAAACCATTTGTCTCCTGAGTAGTCGCTTACCATTGGATCCAGACTAAGTTTAATTCCCCCTGAATTCAATGTGGCTTGGATTAAATTATGGCTATCTTACTCTGGATTCCAAATCATAGACTACAATGGATCAGTTACATATATACTAGTAGGAGGGTGAGTGGCAGACAATATGTGTTAATATTCATCAGCTCAAACTGGCACACAGGTTACCCATCAAACCCCAAATGGTGCTAGGCCATAAGGCATTTAATTTATATATTTAACATAACGTATATATCACATGGGTGGCACTGTGGTCTGAACCACAGACCCTAGGGCTTGCCGATCAGAAGGTTGGCGTTTCGAATCCCCACAACGGGGTGAGCTCCTGTTGCTCGGTCCCAGCTCCTGCCAACCTAACAGTTCGAAAGCACGTCAAAGTGCAAGTAGATAAATAGGTACCACTCCGGCAGGAAGGAAAACGGCATTTCCGTGCGATGCTCTGGTTTCGCCAGAAGTGTCTTAGTTATGCTGGCCACATGACCCAGAAAAACTGCGGACAAACGTCAGCTCCCTCGGCCAGTAAAGTGAGATGAGCACTGTAACCCCAGAGTCGTTCACGACTGGACTTAACTGTCAGGGGTCCTTTACCTTTACATATCACTTGATTGTAAGAAAACCTCTGACCAGTTTACAAAAAAGGCACAATGTTCAGCTTTACAAAGCAGAACTCTTTTAGCTTCTCAAAAAAGCCAAAAGAACAACCCACCCTATATTATTAGAGAATAAAAAACAACAAAAAAAGCAGCTATCACATTTCTTTGGGACGTTCCAATGAATTTGGTACAGCTTGCAGCAAGGGTAGCCAATATGGTCCTCTACAAATGTTGTTGAGTTGTAACTTCTATCAGCCTCAGACATGTCCAATGGTCAGGGGTCAACAACATTGAGAGGACATCACATTGGCTATTCCTTGCTCTTATAGTTCAACTGTAAGCAGCTCATTGGTCTTCTTAAGATCACAAGACAAGCCATGAGTAGTTGTTTCAAATGTGAGCGCCTGCAGGATTCCATAGAGTAACAAGACTGCACCCCAGACCCCCAAATCATTTGTTTGGTTTTGATAGTCCAGGGGCTGTCAACATAGTGAGCTCCAGATGTTACAGATTACAGTTCCCATCATCCCTGACCACTGGCTATGCTGTCTGGGGCTGATGGGAATTGTAGTACCCAGGGAAGGCGCCATGTTACCTGTTCCAGTGTTAGACTGTGCACCCAAGTGAATCTGTTTAAGATTGCAGGCTGGTGAACATATTCAGGAGAGAGAGATGGGAGGCACCATAGGATTTAAAGCAATAAAAATGCTAAAACTATCACTTTTAAACCTAACCTTAACCCATACCCTATGCATATTTGCTCAGAAGTAAGTTCCCCTGCGTCCTTTCAGACTTATTCCCAAGTGAATGTGCATAGGATCACAGCCATACAAAATTAAGGATTGTGCTCAGTTGCTTTGGCTGTGTACCTGTGAAAAGACTTGGATGCCTAATCAAGAGAGCTTCATTAATTCTAGTTGCCGTCACCACAGCTCTGCATTAAAGTCACTCCAACAGTGCCCCTGAATTAACGTCATTCTCATTTCTTCTCTCAATACATAGTCAAAGTCCCTGCAACATCGCTGGGCAGAAGTATATGTCAGGGAAGCAAAGCCCTGCTTGCTGCAGAGGCACAGCTGAACCCTTTTGTTTGGCAACTTCTCCCACCCCCCAACCCTAATACAAGTGCCTTTCCTCCACCCATACATTGGAGTGTGTGGTGCTCCCATCCTTGCGTCAGAGCTGTGCAAACAGATGACACTCAACCAGACTATTTAAGGAGCACCATTGAAGGGCTCAGCTACAACCTCGAGCCTGCCTCTGTTCTCTCGTGCACAGCTGCAACCTGCACCTCATTTAGAAGGTAGGAGATGATGATTTCACTGAGAAACTGCCTTTAGAGTGTGGGGGGGAAGGAAACAGCTAGTGGCTGGCTTCTTCGCTTCATTATTTTTTTTGTACTAAAGGGTTTCTCAGACTGCACTGAGTTTTTCTTAGAAACTGTAAGAATTAAATCAGCGATGGTCTTCCAAACTGTTGCAGGCAGCTTCACAGGCACTTTGAGTTTAAAAACTGTTCCTCTCTGCCTTTCTTAACCTTTTACTAAACATGTGCAGGGTTAATTCACTGCATTTTGAGGACGCATCTTGGGCAACAAAACCGAGTTTTCAGGCTGTTGCTGTTTTCAGTTACAGCTCCTGCTGGGTGGTGTTGCCTGTGCTAAACCAAGAGTCAATGTTACAGTAACTTTTTATATGGAGCAGGCTGTGAAATCTCTTTGAAAACCCAAACCCAACATTTATCAGACAGAATTCAGGTGTCTTTTAAAAGATCTGAATGACATTTCTACATGCAGTGAATCCTATAATGATTACTCTTCAGAAACAAGCCACATTTAATTCAATTAAACTTCCAGGTAAGTGTGTATAGGATTTTAGTGGCATATGTGTTATGGGTGGGGTGCTGGAAAGGTTGTATAATTTGAATTTTAGTCTCTACACCATAATATTAGCAGCTGGGTTATTTAAGTAACACTTTTTCTTTATTTTCTTTTTTCGTATCTCACTTACAATTTGTTACTCGGAGATTGGGTGTTGGCACTGCTACCTTTTTATCATGACTGCAGAAGAGTCTCTGCTGAATGATTTTGGGGCTGTAATTTCTTTTTAAGTTTAAGGAGCTTGGTGATTTTAGCATGTAAGAGACATCTTGACACATTCCAGCCCAATGCAAGCATTTATGTTTTCTTGCTGGGTTAAACCCAAACAAATGGGACTTATTTTTAGGTGTACCATATTCTGATTTCTCAGATGTATGTGAAACAGGTGTCGTATTGAAACCTATAATGCATGTGAATTTAATAGATCTGTCAAGTTGTGGGCTCTGCACAAAATCAAGTGTTCACTTTACATTTCTTACCCTCTCACAAAAAATATCTTCAGACGTGTCTACTTCACTCCCTCAAAGTATCCTCACTCACTCACTCACACGCACACACAGCAAAAGCATTAGTTGTGTATTTCACACAGATGTATTCTGAAGGGACACATAGCTAAGACTGCTTTAATGGCAACCAATACCTTTTATTCTGAAATCTTATGCATGTCTACTAAGAAACAGGTCCTGATGAACTCAGTGAGACTTACATATGGTATTGCAGCCTCAGTTACTCTGCCCTATTCACAGCCAGGATGCTGAATAAAAGTTCTCTTTCTCATAGGTGAATTTAGCTTTTCTAGTTTTCTACTTACCAGAGTGCAAACCTGAAACTGGAACAGCGAGTCTACATTTACTCCAGATAAATTAAGGCAGTGTGATCTTGTGGTGTAGATCCATGCATTCACATTATCCAGGAAGGAAGTCAACACCTCTTTGTATTTTTTCCCTAAGATGTAGAGATGATATTCAGTGACTCGGAGCAACCAGAACCATGCTAATATATTAAATATTTCATTGCCTTTCCAAAGCAGAACGTCTCGCTTTCAAAAGAGGGGAAAGTGCTTTCCCCTGCCAGCACTGCAAAAGGGAAAGCAAGGAATGGTTTCAGCCGGTCAAAGCAGTTGGTCCCCCACCCAGTGATTAACTGATTATCTTTGCTCAAGCTATAATCAACCAAGGGCATGTATGGTCTTTAGTCCCCATGGACAGTTAACTGCATCTCTTCCTTGTCTAATTGAGCTGCCAGAATATTTGTTGGTTTGGAAGTAGACTATGGGGGGGGGGGTTGTTTGCGTGTGAAGGAGCCTTTTAGCATCTTTGACAATCTCTTCTTCCTTTTCTTCCCTAGCTATGTACAGTGGGGTCTGCATCTGCCTGCTCCTGGCTGCGCTGTCCACAAGCTCCTTGGGGCAGCAGACTTCAGGGTCCCACAATGCCAATCCTGTGGCTACTGATCTCGAGAAGAGCTTGCTGGAAACCTACCGGCATGTCCGTACTCCAGGCTCTGGGAAATCTATCCAGCAGCTGGACGGCAACGTTGACCCAAAGGCTAACCTGGGAGCCCTGCTGGCCAAATATCTCCAGCAAGCCCGAAGAGGTATCTTTTGAATCATTTTTCTACCCAAGTGTACTATGTCAAAGAAATACCCCTGTAAAATTCAACATGTGAATAGCTCCAAATGGAAGGCAGGGTGACCTCTCCTACCATGATTATTTTTTTGCAAAGCCCAGGTTGCATCTTGTTAGTCCAGCCAGTGGAAAGGGCTCTTGTTGATTAAACAGGTCAATTCTTCAATGCATACAAGAGTGGCTGGTGCCTTTAAAAGAGGGGTGTACATGTTTCACCTACTCCGACAAGCCTTATCACACCCTTGCTCAGTTTCACCTGCAGAAAGTGTCAATCTGACTCTTCTCTGCTCTGCCAATGCAAGCCCTTCCGACCAGCAAAATAGAACCTCCTTGTGCAGTAGCAGTCTATCTCTAAAGATCAAACGCTAGAGAAGGGCAATAGGGCAGGGTTATTTCCCTTCATGCCAACGGAGTACAAATCAGAGACATCATCTGAGTCCAAATGACTCTCTTGAAGTTTCATTTGCTGTTGCAACATTCATCCTAACAAAGGCAAACTAGAATTCTAGAATTGTAGGAAGAGACCCTGAGGATCATCTAGTCCAACCCGCTGCAATGCAGGAATAGGCAGCTGTCCCATAAGGGGATCAAACCTGCACCCTTGGTGTTATCAACACCGTGCTCTAACCAACTGAGCTATCCAGCTGATAAGGCAGAGAACAAGCAGGCTGTTATGTAAGCAGGGAACAGGGCCAGCCCAAGATATTTTTCCACCTGAGTTGAAGGATGAGATGGTGCCCCCTCCTCATTCTGCATTCAGTAGCTGACTGGACTAGCAGTTGGAAATGGGCCGTGCGGCAAAAGCAGCTCTGTTCTCCAGCAAAGGGGAATGGTCCCTCTAACTTTTGCCACCTGGGGCAGTCGCCCCACTTTGCCTAATGGTAGGACTGTCTCTGGCAGGAAGCAGAAAATATGGGAAGGGGATAATATGGCAGCTAAGAGGTAGCCCAGAGAAGGGTGGCTGGGGGTGATGAAAGGTCAGAGAAGACCTCTCTCTGGGCATGAGGTGTCTACCCCTACCTTGTGGAGCAGATCAACTTGCCTTCCCCTTGTCTGGAAGGCTCTGTCCTTCCTTCTTCTTCAGATAACTCCCTCTGGAAACCACTGCCTGGCAGATGGTGCTTAAACTGCCTGGAAAATACCTCGGGGCTTTCCCCGTCTCTGCGGTGCCATTAGGTAATTCTAGACTCAGGACTTAATGGCTGTGTGTGTATTAATTCACTTGCTTCAAAATGTGGCAAGCCAGCCCTGTGTTCAGGACAAACCTCCAGGGCTTCACACAGTACGGGGAGAAGGAGGAGCTTTGACAACAGCGCAGCCCTGGACTTGAGCAGTTGTCTGGCTCTCATTGAGCAAGTGAGCCTCAGTCCTCAGAGCTGTGCTGTTCCAGAGTGTGGCAACCAACCTCCCAGTGTAAAGAGGGCTTGGACCAGGCACACAATTTAGGGGATGCAACAGGCAACACCCAATGTCCAAGTGGGTTAGGCAGCCTGCGTCTTATCCTTATTTTGCAAAACTGTTCTACATTCCGCACAGAGATGCTTCTACAACACTGGCCTAAACTAAACTAAACTAAACTAAACTAAACTAAACTAAACTAAACACTAAACTAAATCTGCTCCTTCCTTCTTGACCAAATATGTGTATTGCCTGCATGGCTACAGATAGTAATTAGCATCTTGGTTGTGGTGCTTTGCCGACAGAGCATCATCTGGCATGGGATAGACCAGTATGCTCCCACATCCAGGGGCTCGATGGCTCTGATGGGTAAAGGCCATAGATCAATGTTGGAGTGAATACTTTGGATGTAGAAGGCTTCGTTCATGGCATCACCAGAAACTTGTCTGGAACCCAGGCAAGAAACTCCTGGGCAGTGTAGACAGCCAGCCAAGGGCTACCTCTGTTGGTAGAGCGTGAGACTCTTAATCTCTGGGTTGTGTGTTCGAGTCCCACGTTGGGTGAAGGATTCCTGCAGTGCAGGGGATTGGACGAGATGATACTTATGGTCCCTTCTACCTCTATGATTCTATTATTCTAATACAGAGCTAGCTGTGACTTTGTATACTTGACGTGTTCCTTTGACCTCAGCCCAGTTTTGTATGTGTTTAAGGCACCACCCCATAGTCCCTGCATATACAGTGGAACCTCGGTTGTTGAACGTCATCTGTTCCGGAATACCGTTCGACTTCCGAAACATTTGACAACCGAGGCGCAAAGGGCTGCCAGCAAGTTCAGTGGGGGGAATTGAGAAATGCGCCTTGGAAGCCATTCAGCTTCTGAGGTGCCGTTCGAAAACAGAAGCAATTACTTCCGGGTTTTCAGCATTCGGATTCCGAATCGTTCAGCTTCCGAGATGCTAGAAAACCAAGATTCCACTGTATAGAGAGGAGGAAGATGAGGGGGACTATTTTTCTGGGGAAAGAGATGTCAGAACCTACCACGAAGACCTCCCTCATTCTCTTAGAATAGTAATGACGCCCACTTCTGGTTACAAGACTCTTTTGTTGTTAAGAGTGTGTATGCTTCTATTATTTCGATAGTGAGCATGTACTTCCATTTCACTCTTTATTTTCTTGTTTTCCCCAAGGTGCTTCTGGAAAGGTCTCTGTGATGGGATTGCAGAGTTTTGACCCGACGCACAGAATAAGAGACAGAGACTACATGGGATGGATGGATTTTGGACGCCGGAGTGCCGAAGAATATGAGTACTCTTCTTAGAGAGCTTCAAACTATGCTTAAAAGAAATGAAAATCAAGTCCCATTTCTGTACAGGGTGGGGGGGAAATTATCATCCTTTTCGAATCAGTGTTTTAAAAGAAAACATATGTATTTGATGTAAATTTGTCTGTAAAACTATACAATGCAATATATATTATATAAACATATGCAGAATTTTCCAGAAAAAAAATACTATCTTTCTCCTATAGTTTCTTACCACTCGGTTGTAGACATATTAAAAAGTATTTCATTCATCCCTCTGTCGTCTGATCGCCAGAATTGTTGATGTGTGTCACAATCACTGCAGATGGAAAATACCCTCACATCTTTCATACACTGTTAATTTTCCAAAGGAGCACGTTATATATACCAAAAAAATTGCTACGGGCGTTAAGAGGCAATCTGTCCAGATATCAACATGAAAAGCATTTTTCAATGGTTATGAGAATCCATTTCAAATTTAATTCTGACAAATCTCTGGTGAATAGAATGAGTGCCTCAGCAGCAGCTAAGCATTTTCACCTTTAGGTTCTATGCCCAATTTTCAATGCAAAGGTGATACTGATGTTAAATTTTGGTGTGGAAATCTTGGATATGACATATCTTACTAAAATAGCTCCTTTTTGCATATGGTTTCAGGGGGTTCAAAGTCTACCACCATTTTATTTAATTAGAGCAGCGTTGGACACGGAACTGATTTCTGATTTAACATATGTGAGGATGGTTCGGTTATTTTCTTTTGTGAAGTGAATGTGAACATTCTGCTACAGTGATTAATCCTGGAATAAACAAAACATTCCTTGCCTCATGGTGACTTATACATTTGTTTCGAAATACGAAATGAAGATTCTGCACCTCCCACCCCAAATACGGTTAGAGTGATTACGGTGAAGCTCATTCAGTGGTTTGCAGTGCAATCTTACTCAGAAGTAAGCCTCCTTACATTTAATGTGACTCACCCCCCAGGTGTGCAGGATTGCAGTCTTAAATATGAAAACCTTCTTGCACTGGGAGCAATCAAAATGGTTATTAAAAACAAGAACAAACAAAAAACAGCTTTAATTGACTCCAAACATGAGCAAGGTATTATAGACACACTTATTTATTTATTTTATCATTTATTTATTTTATGATTTCCCACAGGAAAAAATGAATTTAAGTAATAGACAGGGCAACCTACTGCCTCTCAAGAGATCAACAGTATCACAGAGAAGCATGACAAATTTAAGGAGGAGAATATATGTTTGGATTCCGGGGGACAACTCACTTGTGTTAGGGAAGAAGCCAAGGGAGATACTAACCCATAATATTTTTCACTGGCATTCAAAGTATAAAACAGTTTCCAGTTGCTGCTGGAGTAACTGCATTGTGGAAACCTACCTGCTAGAAGGGCGTAACAACCCAACGTTCTTCTTTTTGGAATCTCATTTGCATCAGATATAAATAAGCAAAGCACATATACACCTGAGTACTTTCGTGCTATCGGGCAATTTCATAGCACTGAAGTGCCTCTGGCTTCAAAATCAAGGAGAACCCAGACGTGGCGACGGCAATTATTTTGCTAAAGAGATTTGTCTTGTCCATTACAGAGTGGAATTCAACAGAGGGCGATCTGCTATCGAACAGCTGTGAGCAAAAGGTGGCTCAGAATCTACTGGTAGATTTCTGGGAGACTTGAAGATCAACAAGGATTTCTTACTCCCCAAAATGTCCAACATTGACAACAAAATGACTCCCCCTCCCTTAATGACATGCTGAAACGAAGAAAGCTGGGGGTGGACTGTGTGACAAGGAGTGTGCAGATCGAATGTGAGTTGTGTTTAGTTGTGGTACTCCAAACAAATCCTCAGGCTCCAGGTTCTTTTATTCTAACTGTATTTCTTTCACAACAGGCTCCATCTTGGTGGGCCTCGGAGTCCTAGTAAAAAGCAAAATAGATCCTGCGAGCCTGGCATGAACCCATCCTCATAGTAGCAGAGGGGATTTTAAGAGACATCGCTTTTCCTACATGATATGCAGTACCTGCCGAAATTCCCGCTTTTACATTCCGTATTTTTCGCTCTATAAGACGCACCAGACCACAAGACACACCTAGTTTTTGGAGGAGGAAAAAAAGAAAAAAAATATTCTGAATCTCAGAAGCCAGAACAGCAAGAGGGATCGCTGTGCAGTGAAAGCAGCAATCCCTCTTGCTGTTCTTGCATCTGTGATAGCTGCGCAGCCTGCATTCGCTCCATAACACACACACACATTTCCCCTTTCTTTTTAGGAGGGAAAAAGTGAGTTTTATAGAGCAAAAAATATGGTAATTACTAAAAGGGTGAGGGAGGCAGAAATCCATATATTTGGGTGGCTTAAAAGGTGTCTATTTGGTGCAGACCCCTCCAGAGAGCAGGACTGAACCATATGTTCCCCAGCATTCTTGGTGGGGGGGATGTGCTAATGAAACCCACCTCTGAAGAGTGCAGGATTGAACCTTCCACTTGTCAGACGATGAGCAGAGAGTTTAGTCCCACTGAGTGCGGCTTCACCAGTCAGTGTGTTCTCTGTGGGGAAGCAGAGGCAAAGCAGACATTGCAGAGGTGGCCTTGCTTCTCCTTCTGTCAGCTACGCCTCCCCCCCCCCCCCACCTGAATGCTCTGCCTTTTGAAACCCTCCATACTGCCATCTTTGGGCTGTTCCTTCCTTGAAAGATCTGGGGCTGTCTCAGCCTGATTCATCCAAAGCCTAGGTGGGCCAATTCCGTACCCTCTAAGATTTCTCCTATGAAAATAGGGACTTCCCATTCCATAATAATAACTTTACTATTGATACCCCGCACATTTTACTGGGTTGCCCGAGCCATTTAGGCAGCTTCCAACATATATAAAACATAATAAAACATTAAACACTGGGCGGGGGGGGGGGGACCTTCCCTATAAAAGGATAGCCTTCAGACGGCTCGGGTGCTGGATAACTCCATATCCTCCAACATTTCTCCAATTAAAATAGGGACATCCTAAGGAAAAGCGGGACAAATCAGAAACCGGGGCTGCTTCTCTAAATCAGGGAGTGTTATGTATTAACCTTGGATCCTAGAACAATAGGCAAGTAGGATTCTAGAATGCAACAACTGATTGGCTTGCAGGAGAAGACCAATCAGGCTCCAGGAGGGAAGCAGAATCAGCCAATCAGATGGGACTCATTGTGTAAATAATGCATATAAAAGCCTGAGGTTTTTTGGGGGGCAAGTCAATCATTGTTTTACAAGCTGCAATAAAGAGCATGAAATCACTACAGGACTCCGAGTATATTTCAGGGAGATCCCTGGAAAATAGGGACACTTGGAGGGTCAGGATCCGGGCTTTGGTTGGCTTTGGTGTACAGTCCTAGCGAATTCCACAGTCCAGCACCAAGCACCATCCTTCCCCCATATATGAATGGGGCGTCAATGCATGAATCAGCTGCTCAAACATCATAGTCATGGTGGAAAGATAAACTGATGCTTGTCCTGCATACATTAGACTACATATTCACTTTACTAAGTGGAGATGGTTTTCTGGTTAAATGGCAACAATGTTTGAAGCAATCAATGGGCCTCTACTACATATGGCGGTAGTAGACTAAAACAGCCTGTGATTTTGGCATGAAAATGAGGGGTGGATGCTGAATTCTTCCCCAGCTTGCCACTTTGCTCTCACGCTGTTCTTTCTCCCAGCAAACCCAGAGGGGAATTTTTTTTTATTGATTTTCCAAAATTTATAAGCAAACAAACAAACATAAATCCTAACTGTAATTATTCCACTCTTAATAACATTGTTAAGTGACTTCTTCAAATCTCCCTGGCTGAATTTCAATGTATATCATTGTAACAGTTTTCCAAAACAAATTTCTCATAAAATTTTCTTAATCAATTAACGTCTTTCTTTCTTTTCATTTTAACTTTAAACATATTATTCTATAACATCACATATTTAAATCCTAAGCCTATCTGGTATTTGTAAGTGTTTCTATTTAAATTATCTTAGCATATTTAACTAAATAGTCTTTGAATTTCATCCGTTCCTCCTGGTACTCCTCCTCCTTCTGGTCGTGGACTCTTCCAGTCAGGTCGGCTAGCTCCGAAAAGTCCATCATCAGCATGGGTAGGCAAACTAAGGCCCAGGGGCCGGATGCGGCCCAATCACCTTCTCAATCCGGCCTGCAGACGGTCCGGGAATCAGCGTGTTTTTACATGAGTAGAATGTGTCCTTTTATTTAAAATGCATCTCTGGGTTATTTGTGGGGCATAGGAATTCGTTCATTTCCCCCCAAAAAATATAGTCCGGCCCCCCACAAGGTCTGAGGGACAGTGGACCGGCCCCCTGCTGAAAAAGTTTGCTGACCCCTGGTCTATGGAGACCAAAAGTGGCATCTCTTTCCCCCTTTACATTGCATGCCACTCCCCATTTCACACATGCAAATGCATGGCTCAGCCGGTGTCACAATTGACCCTGAATGAAAGAAAGCAATTCCTGGGCAAAAAAAGCAAGCACATAACACAGAGAGCTTAGGAGAAAAGTTTCTTTCCAGACACATCTTGATATACGTGGAACTCTGCCTCATAATCTGCATGTCTCTGTATTTCACTGCTTTTAAAATTCTGCCGTTCGTTCGCAGATATTCAAACAAAATGCGAAAGCTGCTAAAATATCAACAGCTAGCTGGTGCTTCTAATTATTTCCAGACCTTTTGGTGCTCGGTTTGTGCCAAAGTTTGCCTAGGGTTGATCAAAGCAGGCAAGCAGACTAGATAGGGCCATAAAGGGCTTTGCATTGACTCATCTACAGCCAAAATGAAATTGGGAGAATATATTGAACTCATTAACTCGTTACTTATTAAAGTATCTTTCAGAGGTCATGACAGAACAGTATACAAGTAGTTCCCCCAGCTAATCAGCATGAATCTTTGCAGGGGAAGGGATGGTGTTACTTGCGATACCCAATGAAGGCGAGGGGCTAATCGTCCGTTCTGCTGCACCAGAGAAGATTACCCTTTATTATTTCTGTTGAAGCAATAAAAACTCAGCACTGTAAATGCGAGGTTCTCAAACCCTGGAACGTTAGCGGGTTCTTCAGTTGCGCCATTGACGGGCATGTGAGTATAATTTTTAAAGGCACAAAGGATTTTCAGCAATCCTTTGCAGCAAAAAGAAATTTATTAGCTCTCAGGTTATTGGAGAAGCAAATCATTCCCCATAACCATCGCTCCCGCCTCCCCAGTCCCCTACACGATCTCTCAAATGTTTCACAGTTGGGTGTTAAGAGTTCATTACTGAGGAGAACTTTTGCAGCGGGGGGTTTTCTTCCTAGGCTGTTTATATATCCTGATATTGCTTGGTCAAGCTTACTCAGATGTTGAGTAATCTAGACAGCAACGGGTAACAGATCCAATGGGGCAGGTGCTTGTAGGCTCAAAGCTGATCCCTGTCACACAACTTCTCATGGACCCAGAAATATTGTCCCACTTCTAGCAGTGCCGGCACCCAATATAAAACCTGGAAAAGTTGGGGAGGGATTTTTTTATATATAAATGTTTTATTAGTTTTTTAACATATCATTTTCAACAGTAATTAAACATACTTTTATATCTTATTCAATTTTTTTGACTTCCATCAATCCTGTCTGAAAATTTTCCAGTCTAATCTCTTAGTATGCATTTCTTATCTTCCCTATTACATTTCAAACTCATAACCAATATCTCTATCTTTTTCTACTTTGTAAGACTTCATATATTTCTCCTTACACAACTTCTTGTAGTCCTACTAGCGTAATTTGTTGATTACAGTTGTTCTTCAAATAATTCATATACTTCTTCCAATCTTCTGTAAATCTTTGGTGCCGCAGGTTTCGAATCCTTCCTGTCATATTGTCCAATTCTGCATAGTCCATTAATTTCGTCTGCCATTCTTCTTTCGTCGGAATTTCTTCTTGTTTCCATTTCTGGGCTAACAATACTCTTGCCGCAGTTGTTGCATATAAAAACAATTTAACATCCTGCCTATTAATTTCCTGACATATAATACAAAGTAAAAATGCTTCTGGATTTTTAAAAAATGCATACTTCAACATCTTTTTCATCTCATTATATATCATTTCCCAGAAGTGCTTCACTTTTTTACATTCTTCACTTTTTTACATTCCCACCACATATGATAAAATGTTCCTTCTTTTTCTTTACATTTCCAACATTTGTTACTTATTTTATACATTTTAGCTAATTTCACTGGTGTAATATACCATCTATACATCATTTCCATCATATTCTCTTTCAAAGCATTACATTTGAGTTTTTATATTGTGATTTTATGTTGTGAACTGCCCTGAGACCTGTGGGTATAGGGCGTCGTACAAATTTAATTAATCCATTAATTAAGTAATGATAAATGTGGTCATGGTGTAGAGAGCTATATTTAAGATCAGATCTATACTTTATATACTCTGTTTTCCTATATACTAAAGAAGACTATCAGCAACATAAATTAATGATGGGTTTCCCTCGAGTACGGAAACTGATTTATGCAAATAGGTTAGACAGGCAGCTCTGACCCAGATAAGGAATAATTTTGTTTTATCAGGCTTTACTTGACACATGCACCCCTCCCACACAAAATTGTGGTTACACTTCACCATCCTGTCTCTGGCATGGTAGCTGAAGATTGTAGCAGTGAGCCACGACTGATAAGGTGTACCCTTGCAAAGAGTCAGAAAGTTCAGCTAGATTTACTGGCCATGAATGCATGCAGAATTCATGCCATGATGTAGCCAACTTCACCCATGTCATTCAGTGGCTTACAATTGCAATAACATAAGCAGTGGCTGCTATTCTGTAGCGGGCCACCAAAAAAAAGAAGTCCACGTTCTGCTCTCCCAGAATCCTCTAACTAAGCATTTATGATGGTGATGAGCAATATTCTTGCACATTTCCTGATTGGCACTGCACGTGTTTTTTGGAATTAGCAGGCAACAATTTATTTCTCGTTACATTTCTTTATTCCCAAAAGGTAGGATCTGAATCACCACCAAGTATGCTTCTACAGGTGGTCTAGACAGGGCTGCGTTCTTTTACATTCAGTGGCTGGTGTTTCCTTTTCCTTGGCAGAGGGACGCGGGTGGCGTTGTGGGTTAAACCACAGAGCCTAGGACTTGCCGATCAGAAGGTTGGCAGTTCGAATCCCCGCGACAGGGTCAGCTCCCATTGCTCGGTCCCAGCTCCTGCCAACCTAGCAGTTCGAAAGCACGCCAGTGCAAGTAGATAAATAGATACCGCTCCGGCGGGAAGGTAAACGGCGTTTCCGTGCGCTGCTCTGGTTCGCCAGAAGCGGCTTAGTCATGCTGGCCACATGACCCGGAAGCTGTACGCCAGCTCCCGCAGCCAATAAAGTGAGATGAGCGCTGCAACCCCAGAGTCGGCCAAGACTGGACCTAATGGTCAGGGGTCCCTTTACCTTTACCTAAAGTAAGGCAGACCTCCACAGCTTGTGATGCACCAAGATGCTGCACAGTCCACCCACCATATATTGTGGTCTACCAGGTAATTTTCTCCATTGCATTTATATTCTAAGGTAAAGGGTAAAGGTAAAGGACCCCTGGACGGTTAGGTCCAGTCAAAGGCAACTATGGGGTTGCGGCGCTCATCTTGCTTTCAGGCCGAGGGAACCGGCGTTTGTCCAAAGACAGCTTTCCGGGTCATGTGAGAGCATGACTAAACTGCTTCTGGCACAACGGGACACTGCAATGGAAACCAGAGTGCATGGAAACACCATTTACTTTCCCACCACAGCGGTACCTATTTATCTGCTTGCACTGGTGTGCTTTCAAACTGCTAGGTTGGCAGGAGCTGGGACAGAACAACAGGAGCTCACCCCGTCACGGGGATTCGAACCGCCAACCTTCTGATCCGAAAGCCCAAGAGGCTCAGTGGTTTAGACCACAGCGCCATCTAGTGTTCCAAGAGTCGAAGGCGACATACACACCCCTCTTTTGTTTTATCCTCACAACAAACCTGTGTGTTGGGTTAGGCTGAGAGCTGGCGATTGGCTCAAGGTCACTGTGTGAGTTACATGGCAAAGTGAGGATGCAAGATTGGGTCTTCCACATCCCCTAGTCTAAAGCACGAACCGCTGCATCATGCTGGCGGGCTGAAAACAGGGGAGGTTATCAAAGTATCTGGCAGGGAGTGAGCACAGGCAGTTGGCTGGAAGAAAGATTAGGAAGCAGGTTGCTTTCTAAGGGAGAAAACTCTGAAGTGTTTCTGCTGTAGTTCTAGTCTTGCACAGGTCCCAAAGCGCCCTCTTGTGGCACAGTGAAGGTGTAGCGGAATGGACCCAGCTAAAACACGTTACATCTAAAATAATTTACAGATGGTATTTAACTCTGAGCGGACTTGCTAAGATGTACAGTGGTACCTCGGGTTAAGAACTTAATTTGTTCTGGAGGTCTGTTTTTAACCTGAAACTGTTCTTAACCTGAGGTACCACTTTAGCTAATGGGGCCTCCCGCTGCCGCTGCCGCCCGATTTTTGTTCTCATCCTGAAGCAAAGTTCTTAACCCGAGGTACTATTTCTGGGTTAGCGGAGTCTGTAACCTGAAGCGTCTGTAACCTGAAGCGTCTGTAACCCGAGGTACAACTGAATCAAATAAGTGCTGGAGATGTAATGAGGTCAAGGGTACTTTCTTTCATATGTGGTGGGCCTATAAAAGGGTAAAAGAGTAACGGGAAATAATTTATAATGAACTGGGGAAAAATGTTTAATAGCACCTTCTCCCCCCCCCCCCAAAAAAGAGTCCTTTTTGCTGGGGATAATTCAGATGGAAATTCCCAGGTGTCAAAATATTTATGTACACCACTACGGTGGCCCGTGTCCTGTTAGCCCAAAAATGGAAAATGAGTGAGGTCCCAACCAAAGAAGAATGGCAACTTAAATTGTTGGAATATGCACAGCTTGCAGACTTAACATATAGAATAAGAGAACAAGAAGAACATACATTTAGAGAAGATTGGAAAATATTTATTGAACGTGGGGGGAGATTGTGTACACTTGAAAACGTGGGCAGCATTAAGATAAATTCAATAGTGTAAATAAGTTTTGATGGAAGTAACAATGAAATACTGAATGGTTTAGTTTATATACGCTATGCAAAAGGAACCATGGAAAGAGAAGAAGTGATTGATATTTTGAGGTTGTCTAAATGAATATTCTAAATTGCAAAAGAATATATATTTGTGTGTGTGTGTGTAATTTTACATCTATAAAAAAATGCAATGATACATTATTATGCATGTGGCCACTGGGATTGGCTTTAGCCCCCAATCACATGCGTACAATGTGAAATGTGTTTGCCTCTGCCCAAAGTACATGAAGCAACTTACTTTAGGGGCATAAGTCATGGAATCATAGAGTTGGAGGGACCCTGAGGATCATCTAGTCTAACCCCTGCAATGCAGAAATATGCAGCTGTCCCAGACGGGGATCGAACCTGCAACCTTGGCATCATCAGCACCAGGCTCCAACCAGCTGAGCTATCCAGGCTGACCCTGCTTCCTTCAAAATTCCACTGGTGTTAAAAACCACCCTTTCCCTCTCAGCGTCTCCCCATACCTTATTATGGTTACTGTTTAAAACAGCCACTCCCCTTTTTTAACAATATTTCCCCACCTCTCTCTCCTCTTCCTACTTCCCACCGCTATCCGCCTTATCGCTTAAATATTCGTTCCATATTTCTTCATACTTATCCATTCTTATTTTGCGTCAACATGCAATTCATTTGTATGTAGCTAATCTGTCCATATTATCAATCCATGTGCTCAATGGAATCTTTTTGCAGCTCTTCCAATTCATCAAAACAAGTGTTCTTTTTTTGCTTCTAATATGGCATGGTACATCCATTTTTTTTTTTTGACCCCTTGAAATCTCCCACGTTTCTGGAATATAATTTAGAATTAAATTCAATTCCCCTAAATAACCATTTCTTTTTATTACTCTTGCTATAAATATCCTCACCTCACACCACTTTTAAAAAAGGTGTAGTCATAAGTATATCAGTGTATTCAAATATGAATTGTCAAATTGTGTTATTATGTTATTATGTCAAATTGTGTTATTATGGTTTTTGTTGTATGTGTTTTTTGCGGTTGTTGTTTGTATCAAAAAAACGATTAAATAATTATTTTTTAAAAAAGAAAACCCAGCCCCTCCCCACCCCCTTTCACTCTCTCTCCCTTCAAACTCTACTCAGAACTTCTCTTCCGTTCCTCAGCTGTCTCATGTGAGAGAAAGGATGCAGAGCTCTCAAATATTCCATGGTACGGAATCTACCTTACACAAACTTCTGCCATTGGTCAAAACTCTCATTCTCCTCTCATTGCCTCCAATTCGGCTTTACTCAAAGTTCTGCCAATGTTTTAAACTACAACTTCCCTCCCTTTCTTCCTTTTGGCTCCCATGCCATGGTCTATAATGAAGCTGTTACTTCACATTGAGATACATTCGGAACTACTTTCTTCCCCTTTCCTGATCAACTCTGCACAGCCAAATGCAATCAGCTCTACAATCGCCACCCATCTCCCGGGCTTAAGAAAAAATCAAATCCAATTCCAGCAGGAGCTCCTTATGGAGGGCAGCGGACCCATGTGAACCTCAGTTCTTAGTTTATTTCCTGCTTTCCCCCAAGGATTAAATCAGGACCCTCATAACTGCATTGAAAGTTATATAAGGTTTCAGCAGGATTATAAATGCCCTCTCCAGCAAATCAGGCACGTTTGCAATCCGACTGTTGCTCTTCTGAGTTTGTTGTCCAGAGTTAGGTCAAAGCAGGAGAAAACACAGTAATTTCCCCCCTTTACCTGGCCAGCCTAGGAAAGCAGCAATGTATCTCTGTAAATTCATTGATCTGGGCTTATTACAGATATATTGAGTTCTGTAAATTCATTGATCTGGGCTTATTCCAGTGAGAAGAGTGGTGGGAAAGTATTCCCAAATCGTATGTAGCTGGCCTGAGAGGGGAAGGGGAGAAAGTCTCTCCAGAGCACTTCTGGGTCTGGCTTCTGTTGGGGAAAAACCTGGCCTATTTGTGTGCGCAGAGAAAAACAGGTTAGTGGAAGGTGTGTGAATGTGTGACTCTGTGGAGGAGCAGGGCTGGTAAAAGCCAGTCTTTCTGGGCTTCTTGTCTCTCCAAATGAAGGCAAGCTTCCCTCCACAGGTGACAGGTCACTGCATTCTGCTCTGCTTCCCAGACAAAAAATTATTTGGAATCTGGCATCCAATTTCACAACTGAAGTAACAAGTATTGGAAGACAGAAACAGGGGGGAAATGCAGGAGACACAAATCCAGAAAATAATCCACAATATAACCTTTATTGGTTTATTCAATTGTGAATAAAATAGAAATGTAATTCTTCAATGCCTTGTGACCTGATTTTCCAGTGGTTAGACACCTTTATTGGTTTATTGATATTCAATTGTGAATAAAACAGAAGTGTAATTCTTCAATGTCTTGTGACCTGATTTTCCAGTGGTTAGACACCTTCTTTTATTTAAAAAGAGTAAATAATAATACTTTCAACTTCATCGTTGGGTTTTTACCATTTTATTCCACAAATGAGCTCATGGTCTCTTGGTACACGAAAAGGTCCTCATACATTCGTGATTTTTTTTTTTTTCACCTATTCAAAATTGTTAATTTATTGGTTGTCTTAAGATACATTCAGATAAAAAGATTTAAGTTATGTTCTTGCAAATTGCAATTAAGTGCACACAGACAAACAGCAAGTAGAGGCAATGACGAAGTGCTAAAATGTCGGTAGAATAAATAGAAATCTAGAAGCCCATGCACTCGCTAATGATCCCCTCTCTTGCTGTCCTCTGACATTCTCAATATTCATAGCAGAATTGCAACTAGCTAATCCGTGAACAGATAACCGGGCTCATCTGCCGCTCATAAAAAACGACAACCGCACAGTTCCACTACTGCAAATATTTATCAGTGCTAATGATTTAGTAACAGTCTGGCACAACGGCAATGCACGGTATGTAGTGAGGTACTGGCATCAAATAAATAAAGTGGGTTTGGTTTTAAATCAAGTCAAGAACAAGCCACCCACACAACTAGGCACACCAACTGCTTCAAAACATAAGCTCAAAAATAAACCTGACCTGGGACAGGAAGTTCTGTTGAATAAGCCCCCCCCCCCCCAAAAAAACCCCAATGGAAGTTGCACAAGAATGCTCTGGCCAAGCTGCCATCTTCTTGGCGGAAGAACTTAATGGTGGCTTGTGATCCTCGTTTGTTTTCAGTTCTTTCCAGATGTTGTTTCAAGTTTCTACATACTGGGTCATTTTGGACGCAATGCTACAGCGCTAAATTATGATTTAGTGTTACATGAATGAACCTTGGAAGCAGCCTCAAGGTCACAAACATCTGCTTCCACTTTCAAACTAACCAAAGCTCCCTGTGAAGTCCAAAGTTAGGGAAACTCATTAGTTTATCCTTATGGTTAGTGAACAAGCCAGGATCATAAACCAGTCTGATCCTGATTTGTGTGAACGAACCATTAAAAAAATATGTAATACTAAATAATGAATTAGCCTTACAATTAGAAAAGTCTTTGGGGGAAGAAAAGTCCAAATACTGAAGATTTCCAAAAGGTATTAGGGCGGATGATGTAAAACCATTTGCTAGTAGTGCTATCACATGGATCAGATGGAAACAGATATGTATGAAAAAGACAATTATACCGTCACTTAAAATAGCAATGGTCTAACCCTGTTTATGAAGTGATCCGTTGGGTCATTTTAAATACCTCAAAATCTGGAGGTAAAGAATAGATGGAAATATTTATCCTTCACTTGTACCACTCTTCCTAAGCTATTTTTGAAATTATTCTCTTAAGGACACATCTTTTGGCAATACTGTACTACATTTGTTTAAATTTAGGCTTTTAAACATACCTACAATCAACTCTTTCAGTGACTTTGGCTCCTCATGAAAGCAAGATACAAGATTTTGTTTTGTTTCTGAGAGGTGTGTATTTTCAGTGTCTGCAACAAAACACTATTTAAAGCACTTTTCCTTCCACATTCCAGTGCAGCATTGAAAATAATATTAACACAGGACATGAAACAGCAGCAGTAGAGGTGTGTTTTCTTCCTGGCATCTAGCAGACTTAGCAGTCACTCTCAACACATTATTACTTCAAGTTTATTTTGTAAGAAAAAAGATCCTTTGAATATTCCCCCTCTCATCCATAAAGGCAGAATAAGATGTTCAAGATGCTAATCTACTTGCTTTGATGAACTACAAAAATTTCTTGTGTTTATAGGAGTTTCTATGTGTGCTGATATCCCACGGTTTGGAAAGGATGATCTGTAACCCTTGCTAGATGAGGCTAGTTCCAATATCAATCTAGGCTAACGTAAGAATTCTTTATTTTTATTTTTTCTATCCAAGGATTGCTCTTTTTTTTTCAGTGCAAAGAAAAACAAAAACACCCTTTCCAAAAGGTTAGCATGTTAAATTGTCAAAACAGTGTCATGATTCACTTATAATACATCTGGTACATATTTACATCCTGTACAAAGTTTACACACTTCCCCCCCCCCACCCCCCACCCCATTAGGCACAAAGTTGATTTGTCAAACTCAATGGTAAATGGAAGAAGAAAAATCTGTTGTTGTTTCTTTTTTTAAAAAAAATGTCTGAAGGAGCGCTTTCGTTTTCTCCTTTACAAGTTCGGCCGCATCTTAAGCCATTCACCGTAAGCTGGTTTGCTTAGGAAGCTTTGCTCCCATCAACAGGCCAGGAGTAAAAGACGATGGCGCTTTCATCTGCATGCTGGAACCCACCATCGTTGGAAAACTTCGGTTTCTCCTAATGCCGCTGTTCAGCTGAAGACCCCCAATGGCACTTGTTACAGAAGGACCGCCCAAGGCCAGGTCTTCTGGTACCAGGCTCCCAGGAGCAAAGGCCTTCATTGGCCTTTGTGCCCCGGGGAGAAGAGGTCCTTGCACGTCCGCCAACGCAGGGGCTTGCGGCTGCCCCGAGCTCACCGCTTTGGCAATCCCAAACTTTTTCACTTTGTCCACGAGGTTGAGGTTCGAGACGGACACGTCCGTTTGGCTCTCGCTGCTGCGGATGTTCTTTTTCTCCCGCACCTCCTTCAGAATGGAACTGGCCGGCTTGGAAGCCAAGAAGTTGTCGTACGGGGGGCTGGTGCATTTGAACTCAAAAGACGGCGGGGAGGAAGAAGGCGTCTGCATAGGCGAGTTGGGGGGAGTGGAAGGAATGACGGCCATTCTGGGAGCGTAGGTGCTCAGGAGGGAACTCCTGCCGGCGCGATCCCAGCTCTGTGGGTTATACACTGCCGCTGATATCCCACGCTCTTTGAGTAGCCACACCAGCCCCAAGGAAGTGCTCATGGTGGTTGTGGACTCCCGGAGGTTGGTGAAGGATTCGACCAAACTCAGGCGCCGAGGGGTGCACGGCGTGGCCACCGGGGTGCCTTTCAAATTGCCAACGCTGCTACAAGCTGGAGTAGGTGCTGCGTTAAGGCTGGCAGGGGGAAGAGAAACAGAAAAACAAGTCAAGGTCTCCATCGGAATACTGACTTTCAAACTGCCACTGCTTGATAAACCCACATATAAAAACATAATTCAATTGCCTCAGATTATTAAAGGTCAGCTAGAGAGACGATGTTTGTCTGAGGTAGTAGGAAAAATGAGTTCTCAACCACCATTCTCAGGAATGATTTGAGTACAGTCGTACCTTGGAAGACGAACGGAATCCATCCCGGAAGTCCGTTTGACTTCCAAAACGTTTGAAAACCAAAGCATGCCTTCTGATTGGCTGCAGGAAACTCCTGCAGCCAATCGGAAGCCGCGGAAGCCCCACTGGACATTTGGCCTCCAAAAATAGTTTGCAAACCGGAACACTCACATTTGGGCATTTGCGGCATTCGGGAGCCAAAACATTCGAGAAATAAGCTGTTCGAAAACCAAGGGACTGTTGTACCTCGGTTTTTGAATGTCTCCGTTGACAAATGTTTCGTTTTTCGAATGCCATAAACCCAGAAGTAAATGCTTCGGTTAACAATCTAATAATAGGATTGCACCTGTTTGTAAGTGTACCAACAGAACTTAAGGGAACTACACAGACAGAACATATTCCATACAGTTATGCTTTATCACTAGCTGTGAAAAAGGAATGCTTGTCCTAAACTCCTTTCTACTGAAAATTTTCATGTTTGTTTTATTTTTTGTAAACTATTTAAACGCTCCAATTACAAGCAAGAGGTACATTAGTTTTGTTAAATAATAAAAAAGAGGGGGGAAGGAATATATTCACTATTTATTAAAATATTCACTATGTTATAAAATGCAAGCTTCCTGCAAACAGGCCACATACTCGTGAGTCTAAAACAAGGTTTCCCAAACTTGGCTCTCCAGCTCTTTTTGGACTACAACTCCCATCAGCCCTAGTTAGCAGGACCAGTGGTCAGGGATGATGGGAATTGTAGTCCAAAATGACCCAAGTTTGGGAAACCTTGGTCTAAACCCTAGTCTACTGTGCACCTTTCCGGATGAGATTAAATTTGGCAAATGCAGAAGATTCTTATAAAACCAAATGCACATTCTAGATTATGCAAATTGGCAACATTATGGTTGAGGAAACGGGGGGAAACTCCAGACAATGTGATCATGTACAAAAGCTACCTTAGTCTTGTGGCTTCTTGTTCTCTATGCTCAATGGGACAGCAACATTATATCCATTTCTTTCATCAGCTTATTTCCATTTAACACACAGCAGAAAGGAAACCCCACAACTAAGCAAGTATGTGTACAGAGACCAGTGCTTACATTTTTTTTGCTCCTACCCACCTAAAAGAGGTCTGGTTATTATTAGGGGAGGTTGCGAACTCACAGCTTCTCTCACACACCATGCAATTGTTTGATCAACTGCTGATTAGTTGTTTTATTTTATTCTACCTTCTGATCCTACCAGGTAAACTCTGAACAACAGGTCAGAAAATAGCCATCAAACGCCATTCCCATGAAATGATGCAGAGCAGGCAATATGCACACTAAAAATGCATGCTTGGTCAATTTTTGCAAGTTATAATAGCTGGTTCTTCCTCTAACAAGGGCAGGTTTAATGAGGTTTCTATTATCAAGACATTCTGATTACAGTGATGGCAAGAGAAACTGTGCAGGAGAACATGAATCATGACGTTCACAAATCCCACTACATAAATCTCTGCCATGAATACTCGCTACAAAACAAAACCGCCACTGAAATCACTAGCTGTATTCCCGCTGACTGAGTTTCAGTTTGGAGCAAATATAAAATTGGGGAGGGGGGCCTTAAAAAAACAAAACCAGTACACTCTGTTGATACAAAGTATATTGGTGAGAATTCATTTTGGGAGCTATAAGACTAGTGTGAGCAGATTGTCGTGGGGCTGACTCAAACAGCTGCTGTTCCGGCATGGGTTAAATAGGGTCTTGTAAAAAAAAAAGTAATAATTCTACCCTGCTATAATTCTGCCACTGAAAACTGGTGTGGGAGGCTTATGAGGGAGCTAAAAGAACATTTATTTGAGGTGTAATCCCATGCACTGGCTGCTATGGGGCCATAACTGAAATTATGGTGTAGTTAAAGCACACTTTATGAACATTCAGGGACATATCCTTATCACTGCATGTGATACATGGCGACATATCCCGAAAAGTCACATTGATTGGGCTGTGTGTCGAACAACTCATGAAGCCAGTTCAACATATGCACCTATGTGTATTTTTCCCTCAATAATAATAATAATAATAATAATAATAATAATAATATTGTCATGAGAAGCTGCCTCGGGAGAAGCCAAAGAGAGTACACAGAACTTAGTCATCACAGCAGCCTGCTCTAGCAAATATGCCCTCTTGTGGAGTGCAGCTGTAATTCCAGTTGTTTGATAACAGCCAACCAACTTGGTTAAGAGCGCTAAGGGACAATTATCCACATGGCTTGTTTGACATGGCAGCTGGGGTGGAATGAACTCATGTCACCACCATATCGTACACATACAGGGGAAAAGTGGCGGAAAATATTACATTTCCCCCTCAGGTGAACAGGAAACCAACATTCCTTTGTGCTAGGTCAGGCATAGGCAACCTTCAACCCTCCAGATGTTTTGGCCTACAACTCGCATGATCCCTAGCTAACAGGACCAGTGGTCAGGGATGATGGGAATTGTAGTCCAAAACATCTGGAGGGCTGAAGGTTGCCTATGCCTGTGCTAGGTGCTCTCAACAAGGTGAATGTCACTACAAGTCACTGCAAACTGCTGCAGCCCTGGGGAAATGTTTTGTCACATGTGAAAGCATTGCACATGAAAAATACAAACATGTGCGTGCAACAGTGAGTATGTGTGCGCACACAAATGTTTCTTTTTATAGACATTGCCTATGATCTTGCCCTAGGTTTAGCGACTTATAGGTCTTGTGGCTCTTGAATCGGTCCTTTGTGCAGAAGGAAAGTTTAACAAAATCTGCTCTAATGTGCTAATAGAGAAGCTTGTCCATTCTCACTCATTCCAGGCTTAAAATACTCCTTGATATTAGTCCTAGGCTAGGGCTGGCAGGTAGACTGGAGCAGTTCTGCAGCAGTTACTGGAAGGAAAACATGATAGCTTCCACATAATCCCACACTCAGAAGGAGCCGGCAGGTTCCTTTGCATATAGGAGGAAGCAACAGAACCCAAGTGAGTCACTAAGGAGCCTGGAGATAACCATCCCATTCTATTTTCAAATAAGGAACTTGCAGAAACTCTTGGGCATGTGATGCTGTAAAAGATTCACAAAAGAGAGCTGACTGTGTTCTAGTATTCCAGGAAATCCTGATTTACTTTGTTTCATGAATAAACATAGACTAATTTACAAGGGAGTATCACATCAAATCTGGGATAAAAAGGTCCTTTTCTGTTTAGTATCTGTAAATGGCTGCAGCCTTTACCCTTGTCTTTTCTACCCCAAAATGGATTTATGGATTAGTCTTCCTGATCAAGCAATATACGTGCTAACTAGGTGCTGGGAATGGCTTGTAAAATAAACTTGGGAAAGAAGTTCATTTTGATACCTCCATAAGAGTTGCTGGGCCTCTGCACTGAATCTTAACCTCTCTAACCTTTGCCAAGAGTACCGTATTTTTCGCCCCATAGGGCGCACCGGCCCTTAGGGCGCACCTAGTTTTTTGGGGGGGAAATAAAGAAAAAAAATTTTATTTGCCCCCCAAGCCTGAGCTTCCCCCGACCCCAGCCCCCAGAACAGGCAGCTCTCCGCAAGCCGTGGATTTTTTTGGGGGGGGGGGGAATAAAGAAAAAAAAATTATTTCCCCTCCTGCAGGCGCGGGGCTGGGGCGAGGTAAGGGCAGCTCTCCCACGGCATGTGGATAGCTACCTGAAGCCTGGAGAGTGAGAGGGGTCGGTGCGCACTGACCCCTCTCACTCTCCAGGCTTCAGCGAAAGCCTGCATTCGCCCCATAGGACGCACACACATTTCCCCTTCATTTTTGGAGGGGAAAAAGTGCGTCCTATAGGGCGAAAAATACGGTAGCTTGTTCTCAAAATCTTTAAGAATGCCTACTTAAGAGTAAGTTACTAAACTCAAACATTGTCCGTGCAAGGGGCATTTATGTCAGATTCAGTAGCGCTCAAGTCCTGGAGCAGGAGCTACCAAACATATCAGATTTAGAAAGGCTTAATTTTAAGGCGGGTGCATAAACATTCCCTCCCAGTAAATATTTATATAGTCTTAACACAATTTTTATTTCCTATACTTCCTTCAACCACCACACTCCCCGAGATAAATCACTAAGTACTTTCAACTGCAAACTCCTTGGGACCAGGCCCTGGAATGTCTACCTATATTCTTCTCCACAGCATCAAATAAGCTGAGGTTGCTGCACAAACAACAAAAGGTACATTTCAGAGACCATATAACACTGGTCCTGAAAGACCTACATTGGCTCCCAGTACAATTCAAAGTGTTGGTGCTGACCTTTAAAGCCCTAAATAGCCTCGTCCCAGTATACCTGACCTGAAGGAGCATCTCCACCCCCGTCATTCAGCCCGGACATGGAGGTCCAGCTCTGAGGGCCTTCTGACAGTTCCCTCACTGCAAGAAGTGAAGCAACAAGGAACCAGGCAGAGGGCCTTCTTGGTGGTGGCACCCGCCTTGTTGAACACCCTCCCATCAGATGCCAAGGAAATAAACAACCATCTGACTTTTAGGAGACATCTGAAGGCAGCCATGTTTAGGGAAGTTTGTAATGTTTAATATTTTATTGCTGCATTATTATTATTATTATTATTATTATTATTATTATTTTGGGAGTTGCCCAGAGTGGCTAGGGGAACCCAGCCAGATAGGCGGGGTATAAATAAATAAATAAATAAATAAATAAATAAATAAAATAATAATAATTACTATTATTATTATTATTATTATTGCAACAAGCATCCCTACGCTAAAGTCGACCAACAAGGCAATGACAAGGGAGGGTGCCAGATGTTTCCTAAATTGGTAATTGTCCCCATGCTAACAAAAGCAGGGCCTTGTTAGAGGGAGGAAGGCAGGGTATTCAAAATGTGTCCTGAAAACAAAGACCAAAAAAAGAGAGTAACTGTGCTTTCAAATCAGTGTTAAAACCAGCACTTCACTATATAGAACTTGTAGTGTTTTGGTTAGAATGCCACCTGGTGTTAGGATGTTAGGTTAGAATGGAAAGAGGGAGGTGGGACTGATCAGAAGTCTTTGAGTTAGCTGGTGCCATAAAACACTAACATTCCTTCTACAGAACTCTGCCAGCACAGAGGCTGCTGGCAGCGCTGCTCACCCCCTGTCACGCTGGTCATATTGTGTGCCCTACATCTCCTCTCAGCACAAGGTGACATAAAGCAGTCTCATCGTCTTCCTCACATGACCTGTGAAGAAGCATCAGAGTTTAAGGAGCTCCACTACTCCAACCCCTTGCCATTGGTAGCACTTTGGTTCTGAATCCACAGTGAATGTCAAAGTACCATATTGGCCTGAATATAAGCCTCACCCCCCCACCCCCCAAAAAATTCCGACCGTGAAAAGTTGAAGTGCTGCTTAAATTCGCAACCTTACAAAAATAGGCTTTTATGACATCGCTGCTGAAACAGACATACGGTAAAACAGAACGGGTGTGAGTGCCTGCGGAATTTTAAGGGAACGGCTTGGCTTATATTCAGGTATTGTCTCCCCCCCAAAAATTTTTTTAAAGGTGCTGCTTATATTCAGGCCAATACACTAAATGAAAGAGACAACCCCCACCCCACCCTGGCCATCAGAGAGAGAGCAGGGTAAGCTAAGGGAAGTAGCAAGTGCGCTTTGCAATGAAATTAATGTCACAGTAAAAATTCACATCTTAAGCAATAGAGATTTCCGCCAGAAGTTCAATAGGGAAGATGGAAAGGGAACTGCAGCTGTATCTGTAGTTTTTCCCAGCACCTCACAGCATGAAATCAATAGCAAATTTTATGCGGGCTGAAGAAAAGGGTGAGGGAGAGCAGGAATTCCAGAAACTGAAGACAGTCGATGTGAAGGAATTTATATCATATCCTCTGACTTGTTAGGACAGGTGCCCCTCGTAAAGTGGGGCAGTGGCAGGTTTCATCATGGTGTGTGTTACTATTTCTTCAATTTCTTCATTAAGGCATTCAAAAGACCAGCCTTATTTTTACATGAAGCAAGGCAACGTTTTGTAACGTGGAGCCAGCCGGCCATGCGTTCTTTAGAAGGCTCCATTCCAGGTCTCCATGGGACTTTGGAGTAGAAAAATCTATCCATTTATTAACTCTTTATTTTTACCTTGTATGTCATGGTGCCATTTAAACTGCTACAAAACAACTGTGTGGACAACTGTCTGTTGTTATTACATGAGTTTTTGACAACGATAACTCATTTCAAACCCTTGGACATATCTATTTTTAGGACCTTGAGGGACTTTTAGTGTACAATTACATTTAACAGACAACTGTAGTACTTTTTTAAAAAACCCAAACCCCCCCCCCATACCTGGCTAATTCTTACTGTTAGGAATCCCTCTCCTCAGATTCGCCGATGGTGCCAGTTTTGCCACATTAATCTACAGTGGTACCTCAGTTCCCGAACGCCTCCATTGTCATACGTTTCGGTTCTCGATCGCCAAAATCTCAGAAGTAAATGCTTCTGTTTTTGAACGTTTTTCAGAACCCGAAAGTGTGATGCGGCTTCTGCTGAGTGCAAGAAACCCTTGCAACCAATCAGAAGCTTTGCCTTGGTTTTTGAACGTTTCAGAAGCCGAACAGGCTTCCGGAACGGATTACGTTCAAGAACTGAGGTACCAGCATAGTTTCAATTATTTGAAGACTTGACTACTATTATCTTTCTTGTGACTGTAAAGCCACTGGCTTTATTAATGACTCTGAGGCACAAAGTGACATTAATTTCATCGTGTCCTCCTTCCATGGACATTGACATTATTACTCTCCACAGGAGCTGCAATCAGCTTGGGAGACATGCTAGATTTCTTCGATGATTCTGGAAAAATAAGTGCCATGAGCCTAGGACTTGCCGATCAGAAGGTCAGCAGTTCGAATCCCTGTGACGGGGTGAGCTCCCATTGCTCGGTCCCTGCTCCTGCCAACCTAGCAGTTTGAGAGCAAGTCAAAGTGCAAGTAGATAAATAGGTACCGCTCCGGCGGGAAGGTAAACGGCGTTTCCGTGCGCTGCTCTGGTTCACCAGAAGCGGCTTAGTCATGCTGGCCACATGACCCGGAAGCTGTCTGCGGACAAACGCCGGCTCCCTTGGCCAATAAAGCGAGATGAGCGCCGCAACCGCAGAGTCGGCCACGACTGGACCTAATGGTCAGGGGTCCCTTTACCTTTACCATTTATATTTAAGGCAAGCTGCTGATGTGATCTGATGGGAAGTTTAGAAGGTGCCGGACCTTGAAATATATGCATCTCTCCAAATCCCCTTGCCTTCTAGGCTAAGGCTCTCCCCTGCCCCAGGGAGCACGACAGCTCTCTGGAAGCCCTTACCTTGGAGTGACTCGTGTGAGCTCATCGGAAGGGTGCAGAATGCGGCAGGTGGTGAAGGTGAAGGTGGAGTTGGTTTGTGACATGCACTTCCCAGGATGATGTACTACATCAAAAAGAATAGAACATTCTTTGCATTTATATATAAAAGGGGGGAGAAAAGAAAAGCTCTGTGCACTCAAACAGATGGACAAGCGATGCGATACTTCTCGTGGGATCGATGCAGGGAAGGTGAAATATACCAGGCGTCGGATTTGATTCACTTTCTTTAGCACATCCATCTCCAGGAGGAGAGTTCGTCATCAGAGCTAACACCTTTTCGGTTCTTGTATTTGTTAGGCTCTGATGCCTTAAGGATTAGGAGCCCAGTCCTCCTAGCAAGTTTAAGTAACTAATGTGCTCACAGACCAGCTGAGTGGCATGGTGGCTCCTCCCTCGTGGTGGCTTATCATTAATCCAGCCAGGTGGGTGGGGTATAATTATTACTACTATTCCACTCTGGGAGGGAAATAGAACAGCAAGATCATTTGAGAGGGGCTAGTGATGTGGTTACCGTATTTCTTACTCTATAAGACTCACTTTTTCCTTCCTAAAAAGTAAGGGGAAATGTGTGTGCGTCTTATGGAGCGAATGCAGGCTGTGCAGCTATCCCAGAAGCCAGAACAGGAAGAGGGACTGCTGCTTGATCCCTCTTGCTGTTCTGGCTTCTGGGATTCAGAATATTTTTTTTCTTGTTTTCCTCCTCCAAAAACTAGGTGCATCTTGTCGTCTGGTGCGTCTTATAGAGCGAAAAATACGGTACTTAATATGCCGCCATTTCCCCCAGTAATCACATCGTCAACTTTCCCCCACTGATTTAGTTGTTCTAACATTGCCAAAGTTGCAGGCAGAGGAGCCACGGCAGGAGTGGTAACCATGCCACGACCGTAACTTTAAGAATTGGTCTCAATATCCATTTCCACATTAGCCTTTTCTGAAGAGGCAATGCCGGTAGGAGACTTGTTTAAAAGTCCAGCCGGTAGACAAGACCTTGGCGGCTTGTGAAAGAAATCAGCAAAGCCCGGAATGATTACGCATTTCAGCTTCCCCCATATTGATCCGGGCAAAAGTATCCCGTCATCTTTCGTTTCAGTAATGGATCCCAGTAGAGAGGCAGCAGTAAATATTATGTACATTAAAATATGTACATAACAGAACACATGTGTGTTTCTTTTTGTGCCCGGAGACCGGTGTAACCATTTTGGAACCACTACTGTCCATCTGCGACATTTCCTTGCCTCTCCCCCTCCTCCCCCACCAAAGACAGAACCATCTGCAGCTGCACAAGATAGCAATTATGTCATATTCATTCATAAAAATATTGCCATATGTTAAGCAGAAAGGGAAATATATTTGCCGTAATTTTACAGTGCTGCAGCAAGACACAGTTGCCGGCACCCTAGATCATAACAATACTTTTTATAGTTTATTTAACGCGTCCTTAATTTGTGTTTAGAAATTGCTGTAGAGTGCATCTGTAGAACGCAAACTGGAACTAGCCATGAAGTATGTCACACTGCTTAAGATTCTCTTAACCCCTGTCCACATTTTAACACAATGCGTATTCTTACATACATTATAAAAACATGCCTTTGTCAAGCCTACAAAGGTGTGAGAGAGCAAGGCAAGCACTGTGTAGTTCTCTACTATCCAATCTAAACAGATATTCCGCTGGATCCAGAGTTCCAGGAGTAAAGTTCCATGCACAGAATGGGATATCCTGAGGTCAACAGATCCTGCAAAAAATCTTATTCAGAAGATCGGTAGACCTTCAGTATGGGAAATGGTGTAGGGGGCTACAGAGGGAGCTGGAGAAAAAAATCCCCCACCCCAATTTGTGGAATGGAAGGAGCGCTTTTGGGGATTGATACTCTACATCAGCCTCGCACGTAACGAATGAAATGTAGCCTTTTCTCAACTTGGGTCTCAAGGTGTGGCAGGACAAAACTCTCACCATCCCCACCAATGGTCAATGAAGATGGGAGCTGCAGTTCCAACAAAATCCAAAGAACCACAGGTTGAAGAATGCTGATGTAAAGAAAGCTGCAAGTCTTAAGGGCTCGCCATGTGGAGTAGCAGTTTATATCATCTTCCAGGGGTCTATTTCCTACATTGCATGCCTCAGAATATAGGCTGGGGTGCCAGGTGTCAACTCACCTGGACAAATACACCCTGGCCTCAGTAATTCATGCTCCCTGTAGATTAGACTAAAGCAGTGCATTTTTTTGTGGGGCTGCCTTTAAAGATGGTTAGGAAACTGCAATTAAATCTAAAATACAGGTGCAAGGCTGTTAGGCGGACTGAGCATTACAGTTATGTCACCCCCTGTGACATATTGCTTTGAATCCAGGTTCAATCCAAAGAGCTCTTTTTGGTCTTTAAACAAACCTGCGCATGACTCGGGATCAGGACGCTTGAGGAACTGCTTGTATCCAAATGTGCCTGCCTATAAACCAAAATCCTCAACAGAGGGTCTTTTTTGGGCTTTCCCTGTCATCTGAGAGGTGGCAAAGTGGCTACTGGGCAGGACCTTCTTGGTGGTGGCATCTTAACTATGGAATGAATTGCTCTCTCTCCCCAGGGAGGGTCATCCAACTCATCCAGCACCTACTTTGATGTAATTTCAAAATCAGGCAAAAACAAACAAACAAAAATCTCTATTTTCCCAGGACTTTAAATGTGTAATTTTAATTACTGGGAATGTGCTTAAGGGTGAGCGTCTAAAGTCCTGGAGGAAAAAAAATTAACACACACCATGCTGTACAGGGCTATGTGCATGCCTGTGTGTGTCTTTATAGTATGCAGGACAAATGCAAGAAAAAAATGGGAACAGAATTTGAGAATAGGGAAGCAAATATGTATTCAGCACAGTCACGTGAATAGAGATGGCAAATGAGGAAGGAGTATTAAGGCAGTTTAGAATTTATATGTATGAGAGGAATGGGGAAAAGGAGAGTACTTGTTGGTATCTTGAAAGCATGGGCTGTGGCAGAGAAGCCGTAAGGGTGCCACCACATTTTAACCAAGACCTCTTCCACACCCCTTGTGTCCTAGGCTGCTGGAGCTGTGCTAATTCTCCCCCTTCTGCCACGTGACATACTTTATGGTTAAGTCCCTTTGTTGCAAAGCGATTCAGAAATTCGAAGGACGTGCATCCAAAATGTTCCTTGAAGTACAACCCATTTCGTTACGACAGCAAAGATCTCATGATTGCATAGGTTCTGATTCAGTAAACAAGCCTTAGTAAGTTAGTGGTGTTAAAACATGCACAAAAAAACATGCCAGTGAGGTTTCCTGTGACTGTTGATCTTCCTCCTCCTCCTCTCAACATTTAACACGTCCCCAAACACATAGTTTAGGGTGAAAGGACATATACAACGGTTTGACACATGGTTTTGAACAGAGACATCACATCCACATGCCACTCCAAACTTCTAGAGAGGCTGAGAAAACGCACAAGGTCCTTTTCTCTTGTCACTACCATTTAGTGTATGACTTGAGGCATGCACACACAACACAACTAAGAAGACTCATGTGTAGCTATGCAGGCCTTGGGAGAAGGAGAGGGGAAACTTTGGCCTTCCAGATGTTTGGCTACAACTCCCACCAGCCTTTACTGTTAGCCACAGTGGCTGGGGTTGATGGGAAATGTAGTTCAGAAACACCTGGAGGGCCAGAGTTTCCCCATCCCTGCCTGAGAGAGGAATTGCCTGGATGAAAGTGAGACAGCCTGACAAGTGAAGGGGTCTACGCAGGTGAAAAGCGACTCAAGATTTGCCCCATCACACACAGTGTTATTTATGAATTCTATTAATGGTTAACACATAGATCTCAGGACAATGTTTTTTTAAAGAAATCTCTACATCACCTCTAGAACTGATGCTGATGCTTCAGGGATTAGGGTAAGCAAGGTAAATTAGTTAATATATAAGGGAGGGAGGGAGGGAGGGAGGGAGGGAGGGAGGGAGGGAGGGAGGGAGGGAGGGACTGGGCCTAGCAATCATGATTCTCTGTGTATCATGGAGAATAAGCAAAAGGTTAAAATATGATGGAGAAGATCTCAAATAACCAAAATGGAAAGGAAAAGTTATTTGGAGAAAAGTATCTGAACACTTGAGATGGAGATTAAAGTAAGACAGTAAGCGTAGCACTAGATGACAAATTAAAATAGACCAAAGCAATGCAAGTTTTAGATTAGGTGATTGTTCCAACTGTGAAATGCAGAGACTGTTGTCCCCGCAAGATCCACTTTATAAAAGACACCAATTTTGCTTTCCCGTAGAATTATATTAGAAGAATTCCAACTGCCCTGATAAAAATTAAATTAAAACTCATTGTTATGAATGATTAAGAAAGATAGGAAAAGGCTGCTAAAAGTAGCAATTGAGCCCAGTAAGAGGAGTGTAACATTGAGAACCAAAGGGAAATCAATTTCTAGAGCTCAAGGATGGATCCTGCAAATATACCACTAGGGAAACCTTGACAAACAGCATCCTCCAGCAGTCAACAGCGGAGCTTTTCACATGTCCGTAGCATTCTCTGTCCTTTGAACACAATAGGAAATAGTGAGCTTCCTGTAAATTAACAGTCTTTCAAAAAGAAAAAGAAAAGAGACAACCCAAAGGTTTCATCCTATGCAGTCCACAAAAAAACACATCTTATTACAAGGTCAGAAACACAGCTGCTATAAAACAGGCAAGGAGAATCAGGTCTTGCCATTGTGATTTGAAAGACAAAGCACAATAAAGAGCTAAACATTGGTCGAACGAACAATCACAAATCTGTTGCATAGAAGAGAACGAAACACCTACTTTTGTAGTATTAAGATTCTGGACAGGCCTACACAGATACGCTAGCCAGGGAGAAGCACCTCTAGCCCTCTGTGAGTCTCTGCCCTGGCTAGGATACTAAGAACAGACACCCCAAGTTCTCCAGGAACCGCAAGATCTCAAAAGGTCATCTTAAGTGCCGCTCCAAAATCTGAAGCAGGTACAAACTTCCGTCTACTCTAAAAGTTCACAATGTCATGAGACACCCCCTCTCAAGTCATCGGGCGCAGGCAGAGGATTTGGGGGAAGATCCGATGTGCTGAGATTTTCAGCAAGAAGAATCAGTGCAATACGACACCTGCTTCACCTGCTCAGTGCAATTGAATTAGCATACACAAGGGCTGATGAAAAGGACTCGGGACTTTCAGATTCTACGATGTGTGCGAGGAAACTAAAAAGCGGCAGTCACACATATTCTTCAACTGACACAAACACTTTCTGATATACATTTCATATTTGGGCAAATAATGTTCATTCTGTGGAAGCAGCACTCGATTCTGAAAAGTGCTGTGGACTGAACTACACACTCACTCACCCACCCAATTATTTCAGCTAATTATATAAGCTCCAGACCTGAAGGGTTTCCCTGAGTAACAAGATACATCAATATTCCCCTATTTAAAATGTATTTTGGTTTGTGAAATATAATAATAATAATAATAATAATAATAATAATAATAATAATAGTTATTTATTATTTATACTCCCGCCCATCGGGCTGGGCTTCCGTAGCCACTCTGGGCGGCTTCCAACAAAATATTAAAATACAGTAATGCATCAAACATTAAAAGCTACCCTAAACAGGGCTGCCTTCAGATGTCTTCTAAAAGTCTGGTAGTTGTTGTTCTCTTTGACATCTGGTGGGAGGGCGTTGAGAGTACTGTTTTATTCCAGAACAGTTAAAACTATCAATCTTCTCAGACAGGACCAAAAGGTCATGTTATAAGCATAGAGGCATGGCAGCACAGACGTGAAAATTCAGTTGCCCAACACCAGTTCTCCTGCAAAGTGCCTTAAGGGGGCAACTTCTCCTGTTTTGGCCTGACAGGAAAGTGGTGAGAAACCCAATCATGGCACTACAAAATTATTTCCCCTTCCAAACCCAAACTCCTTAAATATTGGCCCCGTCAAATGCCAGCTTCTTTGAACTGAGGGTGCTGGCCAGGACAGCTATGCTAGGAAAAGTTTTTTTAAAAAAACCTTCCAACCCAGACTGAGGCTCCCACCAGCGTGCAAAAGATATGTACAGTGGTACCTCGGGTTAAGTACTTAATTCGTTCCGGAGGTCCGTTCTTAACCTGAAACTGTTCTTAACATGAAGCACCACTTTAGCTAATGGGGCCTCCTGCTGCCACCGTGCCGCTGGAGCACAATTTCTGTTCTCATCCTGAAGCAAAGTTCTTAACCTGAAGCACTATTTCTGGGTTAGCGGAGTCTGTAACCTGAAGCGTATGTAACCTGAAGCATATGTAACCCGAGGTACCACTGTGGTTAGAATCAGAATTGCCGAGTTGGAAGGGACGACGAGGATCATCTAGTCCAACTCCCTGCAATGTAGGAATCTTTCATCCAATGTGGGGCTCAAACACACAACCCTGAGATTTAAGTGTCTCATGCTCTACTGAGCTATCCCTCAGTTGAGTCCTAAAGAATAACTGACCTGAAGGGACCTAATCCTACACACCGTATTTTTCGCTCTATAGGACAGACTGGACCATAGGAGGGGGAGAATGGGGGGGGGGAATTCTCCCCCCCCCCGCTCAGTGCCCCTTCAGCGAAGCGGCAGGAGAAACGGAGCCCCTTCCATTTCTCCTCCCGCTTCGCTGAAGGGGCGCTGCGCAGAGAGGGGAAACTGTGCAGCGCCTCTCCAGCGGAGCAAAGCCTGGAGAACAAGAGGGATCGGTGTGCACCGACTTCTCTCGCTCTCCAGGCTTCAGGCGGCTATCCGCAAGCCTTCGGAGTGCAGCGGGAACTCCTGCTGCACTCCGAAGGCTTGGGGATAGCTGCCTGAAGCCCCTGGAGCGCAGCGGGAGTTCCTGCTGTGCTCCAGGGGCTTCAGGCGGCTTCAGCGAAAGCAACGCGAAGCCAAGGAGCGCGGGGGGAGCTCTCCCTCTGTGCTTCGGAGGCTTCGTGTTGCTATCGCTGAAGCCAAGGAGCCTGCATTCGCTCCATAAGACGCACACACATTTCCCCTTAATTTTTGAAGGGGGAAAAGTGCATCTTTTAGAGCGAAAAATACGATAAATTATGAGACTATGCTTGTGTTCAATCACTAGGTCCTGTTTGCTTCCTCTTGCGATGAACAGCACTTCAAGAGCAACCTGGAGAAATAATATAGGCACTGAAACCCAACTCCTGCTTAACAACAACAAAAAATGATTTTTTTTTAACACTGTAGCTTCCATGTGGACACATGTATATGCAGACACGCAACACCAACATCTCTTCTCTCGGGACCTTAATTGAATCACATTTAGCAGCCTTCTCTTATCAAAAAAAGAAAACAAAAAATGAACCATGCACTTTTTTTAAAAGTACAGCAAAATCAATGATTTGTTAGAAGCAATCTTTTTGGAAACGGTCTCGTGTTAATTCCTGAGCACACGATTGTGCAGAAGCTACACATGAAGCAACACTATGGATGCTGCTCTGGAGAGACGTGAGAATGGCCCAATAATCAACATCCTGCAAACACGGCAGTTGTGCTGGACTTAATGAGGTTCCCTCACCAGACCCCTCATCATCGTCAGTCGCCGGTTCCTGCATCTCCTCTGGGGAAGCCTGAGAGCGACTTGGGGGATTCTCGCTGTCTGAAACAGTCCCTTGCGCTTGTGACCTCTCACCTGAGGTCTCCGTGTGATGCATCGACGGCGAGGTAGTTAGGCCCTTGTATGTAATGTCACCTGACTCGTCTTCTTCAAAATCGTTAAGGCAGTATACTTCGTCCTGGTCGAGGTCAAGAGTCCGGAAGCCCTTAGTGACAACCCCGGGCCGTGGGTCGAGAATGCCCCCAAGGTGAGGCTGCGCAAGCTGTTGCCAGTGGTGCAAAGTGGCAGAACCTTACGGGGAAACAAAACAACAGCAGAAAGTCAGAACCTTTGGGGATTTCCCGTTGTAAACTAGGCTGCTTAAGGACATCGCCACATTAAATCTCCACCTGCTTCAAACTCAAACTTGTTCTGTAAGGTAACTAACAATGGGGAAGTGCATATTAAGGTATTGCTTATGTACTTACTAAAAGAAAATAAAAAAATACTAGTGGGTGAAGAAATGGCTTTTGCAAAAACCCTTGCCAAAGGGAGAGACTGTTGTCATTCAGGTATTTTCAACAAGATTAACGCTAACTGTGTGTGTGCACCTATTTATGAAGGCCTATAACCTAAAAGGAAAAAAAAAACTCCAGGTGCAAGGAATAAGGTGCATTCCTGATCTGTCAAAAGTTTTAGGGAGCAAACCTTGTACAGGGGCATGTTTCTAGCAGTAACCCTGAGATTCAAGCAACACTATAGGACAGGAGTCACTATGAGATTACAGTGGACGCTCGGGTTGCGAACGTGATCTGTGTGGGAGACATGTTTGCAACCCACAGCACCCGCAACCCACAGCGCCGCGTCTGCACACGCGCGGGTTGCAATTTGGCGCTTCTGCACATACGCAAAGCGCAATTTAGTGTTTCTGCGCATTGCCAAGCGCCAAAACCCAGAAGTAACCCGTTCCAGTACTTCCGGGTTTCAGCGCGTCCATAACTGGAAAATGAGCAACCTGAAGCATCTGTAACCCGAGGTATGACTGTATTTTACAGTGTCTTGTGCTAGAAATGTGCCCCTGAGGAATTAATTTTTCCTGAAATGCATTGGGCCTGAAATAAATAAACACCTAGAATTTGTTCTTTTTTTGCTTTCTGATTTGTTTGTTTGTTTGTTGCCACTTGTTTTTGTGGTTGGCTTTTTGCCTTTAACCTAAAAGCAGCAATAAATAAATAGTAATATAACCTACCAAAATAAAAATGGAACCAATATGAACATTTGTGGGGAAATGGCATACTAAAACCCATAATGGGAAATAGTCAGAATGTATGAACATCAAGTATTTCTGGATTAGTTTGTGAAGACTGAAGGGTTGTGAAAGAAGCTGAGCAGTGTGCTATGAGAGGGTTCTAGAATTTAGCACTAGATGCTAAAAGGGGAACTGCTACACAGAATGGTGCAAACTACATCAACTACAAATATCTTTTAAAAATCCACACCATAATATCATTTTCTAATTGCAAGACTACCAAACAAACTTTTTTTTTGCACAGAAAATATGTTCCACTATACCTGTAGATTTGTCCTTGGATTGGAAAGATTTTGAGTGGGGGGGGGGAATGTGCAATATAAAGAATATCAGTACAAGTACTTTATTTTCTACTAATATTATAATTTCTAGTGTGGGGCCAAAATTCTGGTTAAGGAAAATGGGAAGATGACTGCTGTGTAGCCTCACATTAGGAAAAGGCTGAAACCCCTGTATTATATGAAACTCTGCAGATTCTACTAAAACTGGCCTCAGAAAAGATAATAAATTTGGTGATATTACTAGAAAAAATGAAAGGGTGGCCACATGAGCCAAATGCAGCTGTTTTGAGTCAGTATAATGCTAAATACTTTAGACTATGGGTAAAGTCTCCAGATGCTGTTGGACTACAACTCCCATCATTGCTAACCACTGGTCATGCTGGCTTGGACTGATGGGAGATGAAGTCCATTAACACTGGAGAGCCAGAGATTCCAAAGCCCTTCTTTAGATACATTCACAGTGCAATCTTATGCATTTTTACATGGAAGCAAGGTCAATGTGGTTTACTCCCAAGTAATCATGGTTGGGTTGCAGTCTCAGTTATTTCGATTTTTAAGAAGGAAGGGGAAAGATTGCTACTTTTTTGCATTTGTCCAGAATAAGGATGCCTATATAGGTCTAAATAAATAAATAAACTCAGGTGATTCTGTGTGCCCAAGGGGAAATGTGGGCTTTGTGTTTCAAATGTCTTTTGAAAGGTTCAAAAGTAGTGTGGGACATAGCATGCATATCTGCCATTCAAAAGACGGGAACCTTAAGAATTTTACTGGGCTTCCTAAAGCCATTGGCCATGTAATATGAGACATTCACCCACTCTTTAATACACAGATTTTGCTGGAGAAGGCAAAGAGATAAAAATTACCTTATTATCAAAAACAAAACCCCAATGAAACAAGCCATACAATTCCAGTGTGCTCCTGCAACTTTGAAAACCGCCTAATCTCTGCTGGCAATCAGTTTGAGCCCTTAATCTATATACTTCTATATAATCTATATACTTCTTATATAAGACAGTTCTTCGCTATTATTATGTCTCCCTAAAAAGGAACAAAACTCTTTCCTTTGAAATGAAAAACAGGAAATACAGAATGAAGGTTGCAATCCTATACACACTCACCTGGGAGCACGTCCCAATGAACTTAATGGGGCTTGCTCTGCAGTAGATGTGGATAGAATTGTAATGCTAGGTTTTTATTAATCAATATCAGTTTGAGGGTTTGGCAATCATAGCAGGCAATCACAGCAGATCAATCCACTGGATAGAGACAGCAAAGCGCAGGATTGCATGTGAAGCTGCAGGTGCCATGAATGAACTCCCCTGATCCTTATGCTCATCGCCTGGGCAATTTGCTGCTCCTGCGATACATTATAAGGAAGTCAAAGAAGGTCATTTGGCAGGGAGCGACACACAGGAGGAAGGGAAGGCAGAACAGAATTCGTAACCATCCTTGTGCTTCATTATTAAGATCTTCAAAGCAGGGCCCATCTTTCCAAGCACAACGTATCACAGAAGATTCAGAAAGGGAAATGCAGTTTAGAACAGACTATGATAGACAAAATCCATCTAGATTCCTCATGTGTTTATTTGATTAGGTATCTACTTGGGCTGGGGGGAAGATTAACAAAAATTAACAAATCAACTAAGAGGGCACTGGAAAACCACAATGGATCTTTTATTATGCCTTCCATTCAAAGCCGCATGGGCAGCAACCTGACAGCAGAACTTTGGCTTTCAGGTGACCATCTCAACTTAGCAAAACGACTCAAGCGCATGATGACCCAAGCTTAAATAATCCCATGTTCAAACATATACATGAGTGACGGATACTTTCTTTATGTTTCGGATGCTTTAAACTCTAGTTTCTTCAGCATTGCTCATAAAGGACCAGGAGAGTCATCGCAAAGATCACTAATGGCTATGGAACTTAAGCTGTCATATTTGACACCAGAATTACGGCATCAGCTGGCAAACACTACTAAAGTAAGGGCAACATTATTCCCTTACTTTTGCAGGCATTGTTGTACAAACTTTTTAGATGGTATAATATGGGTTTCGGAGAGTTGGAGGGGCCCATAAGCCGTTTCCCAAGCGTGTCATTCTCATTCAAGTGTCAGTCCAGTTTTTTATTCGAGACAGTGAGACAATGGTGGAGGAAAAAAATCAGAGTTCCATGCAGAACATTCACTTGAACAGGAATTGCACCAAGGGAAACTTGGCGTTTTCCCACGTATGGGGCTGTGGCAACTGAGAGCCTAATATTTATTCAGTGTCTATAAATATACAACCCAGTTTCATAATATATAAATAAATATTTGAATAAGTATACAGTGATCACTGGACTGATAGGTACCTTTCTACTGACTTCATTATATAGTGCCTGCAGTTAACTAATATTATAAAAAAACAATTATGCATGGCTTTTGGAGATGATGGTGGGTGGTCTTTAATAAAAGACAATATTAAAAATGTTAAAATAATGAAAACTTCTCTCATAGAATCATAGTTGGAAGAGACCCTTAGGATCATCTAGTCCAATCCTCTACAATGCAGGAATATGCAGTGGTCCCTGACAGGGATTTTTACTTATAATAGAAATGGAACTAAATAATCCACTACCACTAATAAAAATTTTAAAAAAGCAAAAACACCCCTCACTGAATTTGTTTTTGTTTGCTGCTGTAAGTATTTCCTTAAGAAACTGACAGGAGTGAAAAGTAATAAAAAGAAACTCTGTGCAAAGTGTAATGAATTGCAGTTGGATGAGAAAAGGTCCGTGTTTCTTCCAAATTACTTTCCCTTCTTCTCTTGCAAATTTCAATATCATTTCCTCCCAAAATAAATGTTTTTTTAAAAATTATAAGGGCTCGATTCACTCCTCAACAATGAATGCATGGTAAATATTTTTTAAATGTGAAAGATGGCCAGTAATATGAATGATCTATACAAGAAGAAGAAGAAGAAAAGGTTCAATACACAAAGGGGGGTGGAAATAAAGTGAAAAATCAAGAGAGACAGAGAAAATGGAGACTGAAAGTTTATTGAAGAAGAAAGCAGAGAGATAAGTGGATGACAGAAACCTATTACAATGATAAGAACCAGTAAAATGAAGGTTGGTTGTCTGGAGAGATTTAAGAATTTTATGTGGGCATCTTAAGAAAGCTACAGAGGGTATTTCTTTCTTGACTTATTTGAGCTGCAAGCACATGCTACTTTTATGCACACACACAAAAATTATTTTCTCACATAAAAACGAAACATAGTAACATGTTCTATGTTGTCAGACTGGTCAAAATAAGATTGATATTGCTATTGACCTGAAATAGCTTATGTATTAAAAAATGAAAACAAGTAATGAGCAGCTTTACTTAAGTTAGAAACCCCATGACTGTAATTCAAATACACAACTAAGCATTTCTGTGCGACCTTCAATTAAGTGGGACTTAAATTTATACTGGACTGCAATATAAACGTCTCTCAGTGCCTTGAATTGAAAGAATACTGACATCCTAGTCCTGAGTTCAGCCTGACAAACGCTGTGAGGTTCGTTAGTAACAGCCACTCTGAAGGCAGCAAAACAATTCAGATACAGTGGTACCTTGGTTCTCAAACGCTGAAAACACGGAAGTAAGTGTTCCGGTTTTTTAATGTTTTTTCAGAAGCCGAACATCCAAAGCGGTTGTCGGCTATTGTTTCCAGGGCGCCTGCACCAATCGGAGTTTTTGAACATTTCGGAAGTCAAATGGACTTCCGGAGCGGATTAAGTCTGGTGCTTTTGTTTTTGCTATTTATTTTGCATTTTTGTTTTTGAGGCTTTTTCGGTTCATTTGCTTTTGTGACTGTGTGGAACCCAGTTCAGCTACTTACTGATTGATTGATTGATTGATTGATTGATTGTGTGACTGCAGCAATGGATAAAAGCCCCCCATTCAAACAAGGACTATCATCAGTGCACGTAAGGGAAAAAATTCATTTTAATTTTTATCATCTACAATACTGTCTTGCTTATTTTATAGTACAGTACATTGATTATTGATGTCATTTTATGGATCAATGGTCTTGTTAGATAGTAAAATTCATGTTAAATTGTTGTTTTAGGGGTTGTTTTTAAAAGTCCAGAATGGCTTAATCTGTTTTGCATTACTTTCTATGGGAAAGCACGCCTTGGTTTTGGAATGCTTTGGTTTTGGAAGGGACTTCTGGAACAGATTAAGTTTGAGAACCAAGGTGCCACCGTGCAAGTGATTTGGAACTGTTGCCTAGACACCTACTGGTAGGACAACCGTAGCAAGTAATTGAGTAGCTTGCACAGAATGTAAAGAAAAGAAATGGTCTTCTACAAGTTGCAGTTTAATGAATCACCACACGTCTCTACAGGTCTTCTCCATATTAGTGCTACTTCCCCTACTCTGCAGTGTTCTACAAATATGTGAATGAAATTAGGAATTCAAATGCCATTTACTGAACTATAAAAATATACCACTGAAATATCTTAGAGTGTACACAACACACTTACTCCATAGATTGCTTACTCAAAAGCAACAAAATCTTTTTCTCAGAAGAGTTTAAACAAGCAACGTGGATGGCTGTCTCTAAAGTAAAATGAGTATGTGTTACAAAGATTTCCCGCTTCCTGCTGATGGAGAAGAGACCATAGAAAGTCACTAAGGAGAACAGATAAAGGCCTAGGCGCTTTGTTATCACCTTCTAAGGGCTTCACAATCTGAAGCTTCTCTGGGAGGTAAGAGCGACTGCTGATGGACATTCCTGAATAGCCAGTAAATTCGGAAAACCTGGAGTGAGTTCCCAACGACATGATACTCTCCGTTGGAGTAATGGAGCCACTGTGGAGTTCACCCTTCTCGGCCAGTTCCCTCAGCTTCCTTTCCTGCTCTTCTTCAAAGAACCTCCTCTCGGACAGGTAGTTCTCCCTCCGAAGAGACAGCCTTCGAAGTGCCGTTTCCAGGTCGCTAGAGCCAGGGGTTCCTGGGGTTCCAGGTTTTTTGTTCTTTTCTTCATTTCTAAAACAAGGACAAAACACACTTAAATTTACACTGTGTGTACAAGCAACAGGAAGGGGGGGAGACACCCAAAATGCCAATATTTGAAATGCCATCAAAACTGCTCTGAGCTCTCCGTAGCCAATTAACTGCTTCACCAGCAGAATATAGTAGTCTAGATTTGAAAATATAAATGGCAGGCCTAGGAATGTGCAAGGTTGACATCTTCATAGAGCTATGCGCTGTATTTAGCAATGTGTTTCTCAAATTCTTTTTAGCATCTCTTATTGTCCGCTTGCATTTTTTTTGTTCTCTAAAACTGTCATCAGAATTTCAATTTTGCAGCTATGTAAGCTAAACACACACACAATAAGGATATAAATATAGATCTGCATGTATGCGAAAGGTAGGTCAGGCATTTCCTAGCATAGAAAATCATTTTGGGGATTGCACACATTTCAAAGTAACCAAATCAAGTTGTACTTGGGGCTCAATGTGGATGATGGGCAGATAATTAGAGGAGGAAAGCCTCACAGTTACAAAAAAGTCAAGAATGACAAACCCCCAAAATGATTTAAACAATTCTCTTACTAGGAGGAGGATGTGTCAATAACAGAAACCAGTTAACAGCAATTGTTAAAGGAAATATAGTCATTAACACAAGCATGATTTGCCTGAACCATACCACACTGGTGTTAAATTAGTGAACATTAGTTTGCAAATTTTAAGGTGTCCAGTAATTTAAGACAACCCAATATAGTTCACTTGTCCTGTGTTAGGAGGCTGCAGCACAACAATATATGAAAATCAGGTTTCTTCTGAATATCTCACTCAGATATAGCAATATTGATCCTTCTTACAATGTTAGGCTAGCAATATTGAGTATCCTCATAATGTATGGCTAGTATAGCATCCAACATATAGCACAAGTCACTGAACAGAAGAAAAGAATTAGGAAGTTCTTGTTCTGGAGATACAGCTAAACTCTAAGTATACATTACTGACCCAGAGTCAGTAGAGTCAGTTTCTAGGATGATGCTATTAGTCTTGTTGTCTATCACAAAATTGGAAATGTCTCCTCCATAGAAGCTGGATCGTGGTGTGCTGACACAGCTAGAAATGACCGAGTTCATTGCTGAAGACTGGTTAGACCCAGGGATGTTCATTGGAGAGGGAGTTAGAGATCTCTGCTTTACCACTTGGTTGATGTTTCGCACGGCATCAAAGACTCTCTTGTGATGGCTGACAAAAGACATAAGCAGTTAGTAACCAGCAAAATAAAACCCACTGCAGAGAAATTGTCTGCGGGGACATCATATTATATTAAGCTCAGCTTTTGTAAAAGAAAAACATGGTCTCAGAGATTAGCTTTGTGATTATGATCAAGAGAGAACAAAATCGGACAAATGGTTAAAAGTCGTTCTACGGAAAGGGGAATAGCTGTAAGATACTAAAGTTTCCCCAAAGAATACTTCCCATTTTCCAGATCACTTACTAAATGACCCTGTTCTCTTGAAACTTGGCCAAGACTGTACCCCAGGATGAAACGGGGAATAATTATTGGGCTCAAATGCTTACATGCTCCATACCAACTATCCTGAGAGAAAGCAATTAACTGAACCAGAAGATCCTGTATTGATCCTGGGATCTCTCTTACTCTGCAGCATAGCTCTGGTTAGAAAAGCAGGTTTTGAACAGCCAGGGAGATCCTCTATGGAAATAAAATGTGGGATCTCCTAAACTCGTTGCATTCTCCCTGTAGCAATAGTAACATGCAGTGGTGGTTTGGGGTTTCTTGTTTGGTTTTTAAGATAAAAAATGCCCACAAAATGCGCTTGTGCATAAAACGATACAGCAGTAGGCGGTAGGCAGCTTGGTCAACTATTGCCAGCAATGAGGAAATCAAGCATTTTCTTGTGACTTCAGGATAAAGCAGATGTTCTAGTTGCCACATCATATATATATATATATATATATATATATATATATAACCAGCACCACATGGTGAACTACTTGCATACTGCAGCTTTGCCACATGGATCAGGAAATTTCTTCTAAGCTATCATAGCTATTTTAGGGACCATTTCCAGTGATCTGATCCTGTGGTCAAACACTATGGATACCACCACACAGCTGCCTCTGCATGCCAGCCAAAGTATATGCAGTGGTCCTGAGCTACTTCAATGTTGTATGAATAAGCACATTTTTCATATCCTGCCTTTGCTCCAGGGACCTCAAGGAAGTACACAATGGACTCCCAGCAGTTTCCCATCCAAATACCAATCTGACTTACACCTGTAGAGCTTCAGCTATACATCATGTCTCTTGAGATAATGCTACTATAAAGTTGTCTAGTGTGTCCACATATACAAGCTTAAGCACTCTGACACTTAGCAGCCATGTTTCGCTATTTCTCAGTACCACTTTCTCACTTGTGCAGAATAAATATAGGAAGTTTTTAATTATTTCCTCCTCACTATTTAGCTTGCAGTTTGAATTTTCATCTGTGTTAAGAAGACGGATAACCAAAATAGTGATTTGACACTATTCGAGGTGCAAATAACATGTTTATTTTTCCAATTTTAACTATAATGCTTCTGAAAAACATTTTATTTAACTTCCCCCAAAGTTCTTTAAAAATTGGCCTTTAAAATATCCTTAAGCTTTCTTCTCAATTGCTTTCCTCTCCAACAGAGAGGGGACCATTTCTAAGTAATGAGTTCAGGTCTACCTTCCTTGCTAGAAAGAAATGAGATGGCATTCTTAATTTGGGATTGCATAAAAAGGTTTGATTTCTACTTTTCTTATTAAAATATCACAATGCATCAGTCATACGTTAAGTCAGGGCTGTCAGGATCATCCAGATGCAGTTCTTTTCGCATTGACCCTTCAATTTCTGCTGCCAAGGAATCCTGTTAAGACAATTTTAAATGGTGTCACAGCATGGCATTAACATGTATGTCTATTTTCGTAGTACAGTGGTGCCTCGCAAGACGAAAATAATCCGTTCCGCGAGTCTCTTCGTCTTGCGGGTTTTTTCGTCTTGCGAAGCAAGCCCATTAGAGGTTTAGCGGCTTAGCGCTACAGTATTAGCGGCTTAGCCGGCTTAAAGATCAGCTGATAAGCGGCTTAACAATCAGCTGATAAGCGGCTTAAAGATCAGCTGATAAGCGGCTTAGCATCAGCTGATAAGCGGCTTAAAGATCAGCTGATAAGCGGCTTAGCATCAGCTGTTAAGCGGCTTAATGATCAGCTGATAAGCGGCTTAGCATCAGCTGTTAAGCGGCTTAAAGATCAGCTGATAAGCGGCTTAGCATCAGCTGTTAAGCGGCTTAAAGATCAGCTGATAAGCGGCTTAGCATCAGCTGTTAAGCGGCTTAAAGATCAGCTGATAAGCGGCTTAGCATCAGCTGTTAAGCGGCTTAAAGATCAGCTGATAAGCGGCTTAGCCATCAGCTGATAAGCGGTTTAGCGGCTTGGGAAAAAGGGGGGGAAAAGGAAAAAAACCCTGCAGGAACTCACAAGACATTTTCATCTTGCGAAGCAAGCACATAGGAAATTCGTTTTGCGAAGCACCTCCAAAACGGAAAACCCTTTCGTCTAGCGGGTTTTCCGTCTTGCGAGGCATTCGTCTTGCGGGGCACCACTGTATGCAGTGATGCTGATATACTCATAGCTGTCAACTTACAGATTTGAAAATAAGGGACCAGCAGCCTCAAAAATAAGGGATCAGCAGCCAAAATAAGGGATTTTCCAGGCACAGGTAAGTTCAACTTCTGAGCCCCTCCGAGCCAAAGGCAGAAAGCCCAGCCAGCAGCCAAACGAAGCCCCCAGCCTCAAGGAAAACCACCGTCACCTCTCCGCTGGGAAGCGCTGAGCAAAGGCGAGTCCCCAGGCAACACGGCCGATTTGATCAGCACAAGGCATGCAAGCTCCACCCCCCCCAGTCGTTCTTAGACTCCTTATTGGGTGAGCAACGCAGCCAAGCAACACAGTTGGAGCCTCCCTCCTCCCTGGCCGGCAGGGAGGGAGGGAGAGGAGCTGCTTCCTTTGAAACCCGGGAAATTTAAGGGACATCATCAATAAGGGTCAGCAGCGGGACATGGCACTGGGATAAGGGACTGTCCCGCCAAATAAGGGATGCTTGACAGCTATGGATATACTTGGGGCTTCTTTTATGGTAACAGAAAGGAACCATTTAGCTAGTCTTCCCCTATGAATAGCTCCAGCCATTGCTTGCATTTCACTATATCACCAATACTGCAATTATTTCCAAAGTGGGTTTAGTAGCACCCACAACCTCAGACCCTTCCTCTGTTTAAGGGAAGATTCAAGGCAATGATCCAGATTCTCCTCTCAATATGTACTGAAATTAGTTTTGGGATCTATTTCCTAATGCTAATCAAACTTGCGCCACTGCTGGCATGAGATGTGTTTCTCAGAAATGACTTTATAAGGTTTATTACCATGGGGAAAAGGCCTAAGGAGTGGTAACGGCGTGATATGGCATTTGGCATCGTCTTGTTCCGAAGGTTCTTCAGCTCTTCCTGCGCCTCGTGAAGCATTTCCATGCACTCTGCATACTTGTCTTCCAGCTCTCGTAACTGCAATGCACACAGAATGGAATTTATTTCCAGGAACCTTGGGCTATCTAAAAGCTACAGAAAACTATGCAAATGAGGAGGGGGGACACTTTTAAATAAATAATAAAAAGCTAAACATTTATGAATTGTACGTTCCACATGTACGTTTAGTTCTGTCTGTATCTATTTTAATTATGGTCCCAGCAATTTGCCATTGAAGAGACTGGGATTCCGTTGGGCTCTACAAGCTGAACAACTGATGCAAATTGCATAGAATCATCGTCGTCTTGCAAAACTTATTCGATAAAAAGCTCCGCAGAGCCCAGAAGAGCCATCACTTGATCATGGAGACTGCACAGGTTTCTTTCGGCCTTGCAGACAAATTTTAAAGCTGTCCGTCTGGCAATGAAAGACTAGCGCCTTACTTTTAAATGAAAAAACAGAGAACGCAAGAAATCAGAGTCTGTCCTTACATACACGCACTTGGTTTGGAACTCTCCTAGGGCCATGTTTTCAAAGAGCGAAGTCCAAGGATTGAACAGTTAGAAGAATATACAGCTTGATGCTGTGCAAGGTTAAGTGTACTGAAAGACCACTGACATCTCTGGGCTTAAGCATGCTCACATTTGCACAGAACTGGGCTGCAAGCTATCCTCTTTTACTTACAATTCTTACAGCAAAGAATTGCATACATATTTTTTTGGAAGTAAATCCCATTGTGTTCACTGCAATTTACTCCCATGTATATAGGATCACAATGGGTATATAGGATCACAATGGATGTGGGTGGCGCTGTGGGTTAAACCACAGAGCCTAGGACTTGCTGATCAGAAGGTCGGCGGTTCGAATCCCCGCAACGGGGTGAGCTCCTGTTGCTTGGTCCCTGCTCCTGCCAACCTAGCAGTTCAAAAGCAAGTCAAAGTGCAAGTAGATAAATAGGTACCGCTCCGGCGGGAAGGTAAACGGCGTTTCTGTGCGCTGTTCTGGTTCGCCAGAAGCGGCTTAGTCATGCTGGCCACATGACCCGGAGGCTGTACGCCGGCTCCCTCTGCCAATAAAGTGAGATGAGCGCTACAACCCCAGAGTGGGTCACGGCTGGACCTAATGGTCAGGGGTCCCTTTACCTTTTATATAGGATCACAGCCTTAGTGTTTCTTTTGTTTTGCAAATCCATTTATCCTGGAGATCTGTGATCCTTACTTAATTCACAGCACAGAAGGCTCAGCCATCAGAGGCCTGTCTGGGGGTAGGCCTAATCTTAAAAGTTAAAGGCTTGCACCAAGGGAATAGTCCATTGCCAAGTCTACTTCTATGCTCAGTTTCTTATCCAAAATGCCATTAAGCTTTCCAAGGACAAAAAAACATCCTTGCATATATCAAAGAAGAGGTTTTTTTATTTCAGATGAATACTGTATTTAAGGTTTTAAGCAATTTCATTCCTATAGGTCTGAAATGACACTGTGTGGACCCAAGGAAACTGAATTCAAAAGCTATCACAAATATGCTCATCTCTTATTCAAATTACCGTATTTTTTGCTCTATAAGACTCACTTTTTCCCTCCTAAAAAGTAAGGGGAAATGTGTGTGCGTCTTATGGAGCGAATGCAGGCTGCGCAGCTATCCCAGAAGCCAGAACAGCAAGAGGGATTGCTGCTTTCACTGCACAGCGATCCCTCTTGCTGTTCTGGCTTCTGAGATTCAGAATATTTTTTTTTCTTGGTGCGTCTTGTGGTCTGGTGCGTCTTATAGAGCGAAAAATATGGTATTCTTCTGCCATGGGACCAAATGCAACGAGGCTACAGCATTTCAAGGCTACTGATATCAACTGAACTGAAAGCATCTCTCTGCTCCATAACCACATAACTATTAGAGAGGCACACTCACTTCTGCTGTGAGCTGCCTTTGGGCATCTTTAGCAGCTCCCAGATGTTGGACGAGTTCTTCATTCTCCACCGTACACTGAAAAAAGACAAACATCACAACAGATTAGCCACCCCATGCTTTCTCTTCCTTTAAAAATATTTTAACAGGTGTGGGAACAGAAGAGGCTCATCAGAAAGGTGGCACGACATTAGCTATTTTGCTTATTACTTTAATGAACCTTACAGCTTTTGCCTTTTTCTGCAAATCCACTATCTGAGAGAGAAGGTGAGTGATTTCCTCCTGCTGTCGGGCAGCGTCGTCAGTTTTCTTGGCCAACTCTTCAGAGATACTTGCAATCTGGATGTTTGCATCTCCTTAAATAATTAAGAAACCATTGTAAGAATGAGCTGGCATGGAAAAATACCTGGCATCGCAATTGCTTGCTAAATCAATATAAACAAGGTACTACTATAAGCTAAGAGGGACGCGGGTGGCGCTGTGGGTTAAACCACAGAGCCTAGGGCTTGCCGATCGGAAGGTCGGCGGTTCGAATCCCCGTGACGGGGTGAGCTCCCGTTGCTCGGTCCCTGCTCCTGCCAACCTAGCAGTTCGAAAGCACGTCAAAGTGCAAGTAGATCAATAGGTACCGCTCCGGCGGGAAGGTAAACGGCGTTTCCGTGCGCTGCTCTGGTTCGCCAGAAGTGGCTTAGTCATGCTGGCCACATGACCCGGAAGCTGTACGCCGGCTCCCTCGGCCAATAAAGTGAGATGAGCGCCACAACCCCAGAGTCGGCCACAACTGGACCTAATGGTCAGGGGTCCCTTTACCTTTACCTTTACTATAAGCTATCGTTGAACAGAGAGGCAGAGAAAGAGAACATGCAATCTGGCATTAGGAAGGTTTTTCCAACTGCTGCAGGGCCACATAGAAAAAGCCATTGCCATAAATATTGTTGAAGTGTTACTGCAATTGCAGGGTGGGTTTTCTCAATATACAAGCAGTGTAAGGGAACAGGGACAAAACAGTTCTGAAACCAAGTGTTGTAGGTGCATTAGTTCTCAACCCAAGTGCTGGGGCTGCTGATAACTTAAAGCAACACACACCAACTCCCTTGCATTGCACACAAAAATGGCACAAACTCCAAAAGAAAACCCTTGTATGAGAACATTCTGATTATTCTGTCAAAAAGCAAGGAAAGAAGAAAACGTACTGAGCTCCTTCACACAGTCGTTGACAAGCTGCTGTTCTTTCTCTTCAAAAGAAATGGTTTCGGTCTGCAGCTGGCAAGCCTGTTCAAAGTATTTTTAAAAAAATAAATAAATTCCAAAATTAGCATTGTGTTAACTTCTTGCTGGATCTAGCCTTGTAAAAAGGGTGAAACTTTCAACAGCAGACCACAATTCCAGGACATCAGCAAACACAGCCTTTCTCAACCTTGGGTCCCTAAATGTAGCCAGCATGGCCAGTGGTCAGAGATGATGGGAACTGTAGTTCAAAAACGCCTGGAGATTGAGAAAGGCTGAGCAAGCAATTCATAGTCTCCCACATCCCTCTTGTGACTATGTGGAACAATGACTAGTCATGACCACTAGGTGTCATCATTGATTTTTGATATATACATAGGCAAAGCTTAAAAGATTAACATCTCCCCCCACCCCCAACTGTATTACCTGGGTTATGAAGGCGCGCAAAAGATTTTAATGCAAAGACTATGGGATAATGCACACAGTGACTTGCGATCTCAATCACACGCAGTCTGTAGTCCGCTGGCAGTAGGAGTTCAATATGGGTATGTCTTTAAGTTAACATCTTACATCAAAAACTTGACAGTACCAAACTACCGAAGACTTTTCACCAAAGCCAGACTAAATGTCTTTCCCTCTGCAGTGTTGGATGGCAGGCTGAGAGGAGTTCCCTACCAGGACAGACTTTGCTCGTGTGCTCTAGACATCGATTCCATAAAGCATATTTTGTTGCATTGTGCAAAATATGAGCAGGCCAGGGCTGAACTGATACTACCCTTGCTGGTATCTTTCCCGGGAAAATCAGAGGCTCACTATGTCAGGTTCCTACTGGAAGACCGGACAAATGCTAGAACGTTAGCAGTGGCAAAGTTTTTATCAGTGGTTGCAAGAACAAATGAGCCCTATATTATAAACAAAATGCTTGATTAACCTGGAGGTAGGCTGTATGAATTGTGTATTGATTTGTAATGATTTGTTGGGTCTCTGGACCGTAATAAAGATTGATTGATTGATTGATTGATTAACATCAAATTTAATGGCTGGAGAATATATTCAGGGGGAGAGTTAAATATTCACTATTAAAAGCACACCCCAAACACAACACACACAAAAAGATTTAATAGAAACACAAGTCTGCAACATACTTTGGTAAATAAAGCTCAAGGAAGGGTTGTACTTGTAACTTCTAGCATGATTAATAGTTTCTTAACATTTACAGTGCTAATCTTGGGAGTGATGCTTACTTAAGAAGCTATCGCCATCTTGACTTTTCAGCATCACTATCAAATGAGTGTCCCTACTTATATCAGATGCTGCGCATTACAACCAGCCTCTAAACACTATGCTAATCCACTATGTTACAAAGTGCTCATTCCGGCTCTCACAGTGGGGAAACTGTTTTCAAAACTTCGCATGAACAGGAAAACTCTTTCCTGGCCATGCAATGAACAGTAAGCATGATATACTAAGGGGAATTCCAAAGGGGAGCAGGCTAGGTCCATAACACAAACTGAAATAGTCTCAATTTCCACTGGTGCAGGATACATCTGCCTTGTGTCTTTAGGTTTATGGAAATGTAGGCCTTCAGACACAGAGCAAATCACCCTTAAGCTAGTGTACACAAACAGATGGGGTGGCAAAGCCATTTGTAGATTCAGTATGGGTGGCAAGTTTTTCGGGGGGGGGGGGAGAAGGACCCTGTCAGGACAATATATCTATTCTGTGCTCCTTCTTCTCCTCACTGGTCTCCACTCCCCGACCCCCAATTGCTCATAGTCAGTGGTAGTTATTCCTCATTCTTGCCATGATTGCCATTGGGGTCACTTGTTCTCTCCCGGGTGATGATCACAGCCAGGAAGAAAAGGAGCACCAGAACCAGCGGATAAGCCAGCAGATCCCTTCATCTCACCCTCATGGTTAGTTGTCCAGTGAGAGAGCAAGAGTGAGTGGAAGCAGCACAGAAGATAAGCTACTCGCTTCTTTTGTCCTCTCCTTTTGGGTCCATTGAGGCAGAGAAAGAGAAGGTAGGTGCCAATAGCAGGATGCTGGAGCAAAGAGTCAGGGGCCTTGATGGAGCCAACCCAGAGCCAGCACTGCTTGGACTGTAATGATTGCAAGGGGAGCTCCAAACATGTAACCATCACCACTATCTGTAGCCTGCAGTCAAGGAACGATCTTACCACCTCACTTACTGTTGGTGTCAGGCTTCATAAACACCATACATTTAAAGCACACCTCACCCCCAGGAATCCTGGGAACTGAGCTATAATTCTCAACACCCTTAAACTACAGTTCCTATGACTCTTTGAAGGAACGTGCTTTAAATCTACGCCTTAGACAAGGGTCAATACTGTCACGCAGTATCTGCAAACATTCATTAGGGAAGCAGGGTAGGGTGGAGAGAATAATCTATAGATTACACAGAATTTATGGAGTAAACGCTTACTAATCAATCAGTCCTGATTCCCATGGAAAAAGAAGCAAACTTATGGTAGGTAAAATACTGGGATATGTTTTACCTCTGATCTAAGCACAACGTTCTCCTCTTCAAGGTCCTTAAGTTTCTTTTGAAGGGAATCTAAATGAAAATAGTTCTGGACAGATGAAGACGACTCATTCCTCTTCAACCTGGTAAGAGGCCCATTAGACACATTTATTTTTGCTCCCTTTTGTTTGCAGTTTTGCAGCGGAGCTGCACAGCAAAAGTTCCAACACCCAGAGCCAAATGAGATCTAGCATTTTCATAGGTTGTCAGAGAGTTAAAAATAAAGAAAGAAATGAAGCCATTGTGTTTATTCCGCCCATTTCTAGCGGAGAACCTTTAGCTACAAAATGGGGGGGACTTCAGCTCTCTGAAGGGTATGGTTTGCAAAAAAGTAATCTTATGATTCCATGACTGCTACAACACATTAAATAATAAAAAGCTGCAGCAGCGGAGGCACAAAAAAAAGCAAAGTGGCAAGCAGGGGTTGTAATGTACTGTTAACTGCCTATGAAACAAGACTTTGGCTTTTTGTTGCTCAAGAACTGATTTGAACTGCTGATCAGTCTTTGTTAACATGCTGTTGTGTTGCTGAACAAAATTCTTCAAAAGGACAGGATTTGGTTCATAACTTAGTCCCTACTGGATATAGCAAAAGTGACATATTACTGAACTAAGGAAGAACTTCCCTGTCAGGGAGGTAGACTGGTTATCCCATTTCTTAACTGGTGTGAGCCTGCTATGAATATCAGGTTCTGAATTGGATCTTGTAGCTCAGCACTGGACTTCCATATTGCTGCACAGATCAGTTGGGTCTACTGTCAGTCAATGGAAGCCGAAAACATCTAATGCTGGTAACCAAACTGTATGTATGCTGTATTTTTGCACTATTTACCAGAAAGGTCCAAATGGAGCAGAACGCTACAGAATGAACCCAAAAGGAGACTAGTAAAACCACAGCTGAGTACTGTTGGTAACACCTACTCATGATCAAGAGTATTCAGTGGTGAGATAATACAGACATGACTTGACCGTTTGGTCCTTTCATTGGGAGCTGAGGCTCACCTGCAGCCTGGATGCAAAACCCATGTGGTGATGCCAGATGCTGAATACAAAAATCATGTGGCTGTGCCAGATGGGGCAGAAGGATGCAAAATGGACAGTATAGCATGACCCATGTTTCCTGGCCCAAACTTACGGAGTTGAACAGATGGATTCCGGCTCGCTCTCTTCAGCAGCACTGGTGTAAAACTGAAGCAGCTCATCTTTCATGGACAGCTCGTGACGTAACTGAGAAACCTGAACAAATGAAGGGGGGAAATCTGTCATACATTTGTTTTCAAGTTCATCTTGGATAGCAAAATTGAGTGTCGGGCTCTGTGTGGTTCTGCTAGCCAAGGGATCTACTTCAAACAGGACATAGGAAGATTCCCTCTGTTGGAAGAAAAACACAGATCAAGAATTCCAGTGCCTGCTACGATTAAAGGAGGGTTACTTCTCTGTATCTTTTTCATTTCAAAAGTTGCAAATTCATCACTATTTTATTATAAGTGTTGTTAATTAAATAGTAGGACACCAATGGAGAACTCAGAAACCTGGTAGTGAATCAAACAAGAGGACTTCAACCACTTCAAGCAAGCTATAACAAAACACCATTCCTAGATAGACACAATCTAAGACTGTAAGTTGGAATCCTTCCCCATTTTTGGAAGGGAAATGAACTATAACAGCCTTGTTTGTTTCTCTCTGTGTCTCCATTGTTCTTCTCAATTTCCTCTTTTTGTTTTGGAAGCAGGAGTTCCATTTCCTGTGACCTGGTTCACATGCAACACTAAGCCAAGCCATGGTTTAGTGTGGATGCACAGGCTACTTTATTCCTCCCTCAATCCTGTTGCTGCTGAGATCTAAGTCATGGTTTGACTTAATGCGTCATCTGAACCTGGGCTTGTGGTTTTTCTTGCTCCAGAGAAACCATAAGCTGTAACCAAGGTTTGTTCTAAAGCAAGACAAACCACAAGTCCGGGTTCAGATGACACAGTAAGTCAAACTGTGGCTTAGCTCACAGCAGAAGGACAAGAGAAGGAGTAAAATGACCATGATAGTCACTCAACAAGCACACACACTTGTTGACTCAATGAACAAGTCAAAATTTGATATGGATGAACTTCTTAGCTTAATTTATTTTCCTGAGCTAACCCAAAACCTGAAATGCATTTAAAATATAAAACCAGAAATAAATTTATCACTTAAAATGCACTCAGGTAGAAGACTCCTTGTTCACAAATTAAATCTGAACATCCAAGAAAAAGGATAATGCTAAAGATTATATCTCCACATACTCTTGCCTGTTAAATAACTTGGCATGTCATCAACAAAATGCTTTTGTTCCAATTTAATAACACAATGACAAATCAGGAAGAAGACAGATCCTAAGCCGTTACGTGCAGATATGAAAGCTGTGAACTAAATTTATATGAAAGCTGTGAACTAAATTTATTTCATGGTTAAAGGTAAAGAGTAAAGAGACCCCTGACCATTAGGTCCAGTCGCGGATGACTCTGGAGTTGCGGAGCTCATCTCGCTTTATTGGCCGAGGGAGCCGGCGTACAGCTTCTGGGTCATGTGGCCAGCCTGACTAAACCGCTTCTGGCAAACCAGAGCAGCGCATGGAAATGCTGTTTACCTTCCCGACGGAGTAGTACCTATTTATCTAATTGCACTTTGATGTGCTTTTGAACTGCTAGGTTGACAGGAGCAGGGACCAAGCAATGGAAGCTCACCCCATCGCAGGCATTCGAACCGCTGACCTTCTGATCAGCAAGCCCTAGGCTCTGAGGTTTAACCCACAGCGCCACCTGCTGGTGCTTGAACTGATAATACTCAAGGATGGGCAGAATGCTTTTTTGTTTGGTTTGGTTTGTTATGTATTCACAAAAGGGTATTGCCGAGAATAGATGAAACTTTTAGCCATTAAAGCGAGACAACAGACATCAAAATCATATGGTCTCCTCTATACTAAACCAGAATGAGAATTTATTTAATAGAAGCTCCTAGATCATATTTCCAAAGGAGACAGGATCTGGTTCCAAAGACTAATGATACCCCTCAGCTAGATACTTAAATACTGGAACATAGCAAAGACCAGCAGTATTTGCTAAGATGATACATTTGCTTTTGCTATTAGAATGAGCATTTCTTCTCACAAAGTCAATTTACAGAAAAAAAATAATCCATTGCAATCCACAACTCAGAGACTATGTCTGAAGCAGTGAAATGTTGACTCCAGTGCACTCACCTCATTTTCTTTAGTGCCTTACAATGCGTCTGAGTCTCTGTTTTCATAATTTAGTACTACTGGAAAGAGTTGCATAGGGTAGAAGTTAGTGGCAATTATTTGAAATTGGGAAAGGGGAAAGGCTCTGTCCTTGAGACAGAAGGAAAATCAGATTTAAGTAGGTTGTAAGGGAACACAGAAAAGCATGATGCCACAGGATGAAAAGGAAAGTTAGGTTTTTAAAAACTAAGCAAAAGGAAGTAGAGGGAAAAGTCAGATAACTGCACTTCTGGCAAAACACCTGCCCCATGGGGATTAAGATGCCTAGCCAAGGACATTTCTAGCCTTGAATCAGAAAATTCAGTCAAATTAGAAAATTCAGCAAGCTGAGCATGGGAAGGCAACCTTTACTTATAAGCCCAGTTGATATACTACACTAAAGCATGATTGATTTATAAAAACATTTATACACACACACACACACACACACACATACATATATATATATACTGCCTTTCAGCCTATATCAGCCCAAGGCAGTATAATAAAACACAATCTTCATACAGGAGAGAGGAGGGCAGAGAGGGAGGGAGGTAATAGTAAAACCACCGTAAAAACAAAAGTAAAAACCAGCTAGCAAAATTTAGGGTACAGCAGAACCCGTTACAAGCCTGGTGAAATACAATTTTTTGACTGCCCGTCTAAAAGCCCTCCACAAGGAGTTTGCCAAAGGAAAAAATGTTCCACAGTCAAGGTGTTGCCACTAAGAAGGCCTATGTGTATGCCTTGGGTACAAGCCTGAAATAGCCAGAGTCAAGTGTTGGACTTGTGTGTTTTCCCTCCCAATCTTCCTCTCCTACTGCCAAAAGGAGAACCATACTGTACCGCTCAACCCCCCCTGATTTAAATGGGACATCCTGGAATCATAGAAGCCATCCGGGCTTCTGCTTGGATCCCAGAACTTTCTGCCTTTTGGTCCTGTGCTCTGGCGCAAGCCAGCTGACACATGCCAGAGTGCTGGACCACAAAGTGCTTATTTTGGGTTGAGCACTCGGTGCGGGGGGGGGGGGGATCAGCTGAGATATTTGAGATATTGAGAGTGGTTCATATTTAGATACAGTGGTGCCTCGCAAGACGAAAATAATCCGTTCCGCGAGTCTCTTCGTCTAGCGGTTTTTTCGTCTTGCGAAGCAACCCTATTAGCGGCTTAGCGGATTAGCGCTATTAGCGGATTAGCGGCTATTAAAGGCTTAGCGGCTTAGCGGCTAAAAGGCTATTAGCGGCTTAGAAAAAGGGGGGGCGAAAAAAATCGCAAGACTCGCAAGACGTTTTCGTCTTGCGAAGCAAGCCCATAGGGAAATTCGTCTTGCGAAGCGCATCGAAAAACGGAAAACCCTTTCGTCTAGCGGGTTTTTCATCTTGCGAGGCATTCGTCTTGCGGGGCACCACTGTACCTGGAGCTCCAATATCATCCTCATCAGTTTGTTTGTTTTTTAAATCCCATGGCAACTAGAAATCACCATTTTCAATTACTGAACTGAATAAGTTGATGTGAAGCAACGTACTGTATGTCCTGTTAACTGAAGCGCCAATATTACATAAAATGATCAATTGAGTTCACCATTACATTTACGGATTCACCTATTAAAATTCTCCCTCTTTCTCTCAGATTCTTTTTGTGCAATCACATGTGCAGATTCATTCATTATGTCTCCCTCACATGTTCTGAGACACATGATCCTAACACCAATCTTCACATTCTAAAACAAAATGCTGTAAAATAGCAAAGTAGACTTTTACAATTCCTAAAAGAGTGGCAGTAGTCTTTGGTATTCTATTTTCTTAGCACATTTTTCCTTGCAGCAACAAAGTCTCTTTATAATGCTTTGGGATGTGGTCCACAATTCAATGCAAGTGTCAATCCCAAGGTGAATGGATATAAACAATACCTCATTCTAAACTATTGCAACATCTTTTGGGCAAGCAATCCCACTGATAGCACAGGAATATATGATGCTACTGAGGTACACAAAGCCAGAACAGTAGGTTGTGTCAATCAGGAACAAAGAAAATTTGTGTGATTATGAAAAACCCATTCTTAATTAGGCCGTGTGATGAAATATTTGATCTATAAAGAAAAGCAAAGTGTTAAGAGTTTTTTTCTTTTAAGAAAAAACCCTAGGGACAGCTGTAAGTTAACAGCAATATATAATTGCAAAGACAGTCCAAACAATGTTTTAAAGAGATGATGGAAAGTACAAATGCATGTTAGGCAAGACTTAGTTCAACAAAACAAGTAGCCAGCAGAGACCTCTCTAGATTACACTGATGGAAACTGTAAATTAGGATGCAAAAGACAGGTGAAGAATAGGCCAAGGTTAGAATCATCACAACAAATCTTGTCCGAGAGCAGCACATGAAGAGGATTTTGCTTTCCAGCTATACTTTAGTATACTTGCTTTTCCTGTTCAGTAGAACATGTGTGTCAGGGAACTGCCATCGGAAGGAAGGGAAGTGAAAGGGCTCACACAGGTTGGGAGAGACTCAGCAGCTGAAGAGGGAACCAGTAGGGGGAGAGGAGCTGAGCTGAGAGAAAGGGAGCTGGAGGGATGGCTCAGAGACACTTCCAGCGAAAACAGTGGGGAGGTTTCAGGACCTCCTGTAGGGACACCCACTCCTCGCCGGAAACTGTCACGCAGAGAGTCCAGAAGACGTGTTTCCGTTAAGGAGCTTTTATGTTGGAAGCGATTCCGAAAGCAACCACTGTCGGAATCTGCCAGCGACTGACGGAGCCATGTTTAAGGGGCTCCGTTACAGACAGAGGTTTGCAAACTTGACCAAACTCTGAGGGACTAGGATTTTACACACAAGCAGCTCATCGTCCCAACACAGCATTCCGACAGTCTTCGTGAGCAGCTTGTGCAGGAGAAGGCATCATGAGCAACCCAGCCGGAACCGGAGAAGCAGGAGCTGGAGCGGGTCCAAGCCTGGAAGAAAGGTACCGGGTGTTGGAGGTCCAGCTAGCGCTGCAGACGGCGAGGCTTGAGGAGAGGAGGGCTCAGGATGCAGACAAAAAGGGGAAAGACACCCAGCTCGTCAGAAAGGTACCAGGATTGGTGCAGAAGTTTGGGGGGGAGCCCAAAGACTATCATGGCTTTCGGACAGAGATGCAATATGCCCTCAATCTGCAGTTTGATGAATTCCCTGACGAGGAATCACGAGTGGCTTTCGTGATTGGGCATCTTGAAAAGGGGGCGAGAGACTGGGTTAGACCCCTGATGGCAGCGAATAGTGACGTCCTAAAGGACACGATGAAGTTCTTTCGCGCCATGGATCTGATGTTTTCCAGCGATATTGAACAGGGAGTGGTCCGCAGACAGTTAATGGCTTGCAAACAGGGGAGCCGATCTGTCCGTGAGTACTGGACTGAGTTCACCATGTTGATCCATAAATTGGGGTGGGATCTATCGGCGGAACCCATTCAAATGCTCTTTGAAGAAGGGCTTTCTTCGGCTGTGAAAGACGAACTTTCCCGGGCGCCCAGGGCGGAGTCTATGGACCAGCTGACCAAATCAGCGCTGACCATAGGAGCGCGCCAGGAGGCGAGAGCATTGGAGAGGCGGGAAGGGAAGGGAGAACGTTGGAAGGAGTTCCGCATTCCAGACATTCCAGAGCCAACTTTCCCGCCGGCAGAGCCGATGGAAATCGGAACAGCGCGCGCGCGCGCAGTTTCAAAGCCCAGTGAGGGGGGAAAGAAGGAGGGAAAAGGCGCCCGGAAATGCTATCTCTGCCAACAGCCAGGTCACTTTGCCAAAGTCTGCCCCCAGAGGAAGGAATGGCAAGGGATGGTAGGAGCTGTGGAGGGAAGAGAGGAAGAAATACCGAAGCAAGTAAAAGCCAACGCCTGGCTGCCACCGTCGGGGCACAGCAGCCAGGCCAAAGAGCAGTGAAAGTGCCCACGCCAGAACCTCCTAAACCCGCCCTAGTGATAGAAGTGGCGCTAGAGCTGCCAAACGGACACCCTCTAAAGATAAAGGCGCTGTTGGACTCAGGCAGCTCCTGCAATTTCATGAGCAAAGAGTTTGCAGCTGAACACCAGATACAGACGATCCCTTTAAGCAACCCCCTGCAGGTGACCACGATCGATGGCAGGGAGCTGTTGGGAGGAGAAGTTAGCTTGCAGACCGTCCCAATGATAATGAAGGTGGCAAGGCACACCGAACTGATAGCGTTTAATGTGGCCACCTTGGGAGGAGCTCCCATTATATTGGGGATGAGCTGGCTAGCGTTACATGATCCGCTGGTGGGCTGGCATCAGAGAGTGGTTTCTTTTGGTTCAGCACATTGCTTAGAACACTGCAAAGAGGGAAAGGGTTTGGCAGGGGCCCAAGCCACCCTAGCAGGGACTGAAGTAACGGAGAACGTGAAGGTACCACGACAATACGCAGATCTCTGCGACGTCTTCAGCGAAAGGGAAGCTGACCAACTACCCCCGCATAGACCCTTTGACTGTCAAATCAATTTACTCCCTGGGGCACAGCTCCCTGTAGGCAAGCTGTACGCCATGTCAGACAGAGAGATGCAGGAGCTAAGAGAGTTCATTGACAAGAACCTGAAGAGAGGGTTCATCAGAGAGTCCAGGGCGGTGGGGGGCAGCCCAGTGTTTTTTGTGGATAAAAAAAACACGAACAAGCCGAGGCTTGTGTGTGACTTCAGGGCCTTAAATGCAGTGTCAGAACCAGTGGCTTTCCCTATGCCCAGGATTGACGACATTTTGACAAGGGTCAGGAAGGGAAAGATTTTTACTAAACTGGACCTAAGGGGGGCGTACAACCTGATACGAATAAGGAAGGGGGATGAATGGAAAACCACCATGTTCACCCCTTTGGGGGCATTTGAATATTTAGTTATGCCCTTCGGCCTACAAGGAGGCTCCGCGTGCTTTCAATCGTTTATGAACCATGTCCTGGGGCCTTTGCTTTACAAGAATTGTGTGGCCTTCTTAGACGACGTGTTGGTGTATTCTGAGAATGAGGAGCAGCATGTGAGCGACGTCAGAGAAGTGTTGAGCAGGCTGCAAGCCAACCAGCTGTGGGTGAAACTGGAGAAGTGTCAGTTTCATACCAAGGAGGTGGAATTCCTGGGGTATCGCCTGTCAGACAAGGGATTGGCCATGGATCCCGGCAAGGTCCAGGCGGTGCTGGAATGGAAAACACCCAAAACAAGGAAGGATGTGCAGAGGTTCCTAGGATTTGGGAACTTCTATCGTAAGTTCATCCGAAACTTTGCCCACCTGACGGCGCCCATTACGGACTGTCTCAGCAGTAAGAAGAAGTTCGTTTGGACTGAGGAGGCGGAGCGAGCATTTGAGGAACTAAAAAGGGCCTTCGCCTCGGAACAACAACTCCTGCATGTGGATTTACAAAAACCGATGAGAGTGGAAACTGACGCATCAGACAGAGCTATTGGGGCGGTGCTTCTGCAGCCAGGGAAGGAGGAGTCAGAGTGGAGACCGTGTGCCTTTTTTTCGCGAAAGCTGAACAAATCCGAGAGGAACTACACGGTGTATGACCGAGAACTACTAGCCATTCATGAGGCGTTCCGGAGATGGAGGCACCTGCTAATTGGCGCACAACATAAGGTGCAAGTGTGCACTGACCACAAGAACCTAGAGTATTGGAGGACGGCACGAGTGCTCAACCAACGGCAAGTGAGATGGGCCCAGGAGTTCTCCAAATTTAACTTTGAGATTTGTTACGTGCCAGGCCCAGAGAACATTAGGGCGGACGCTCTCTCACGCAAACCTGAATATTTGGAGGGGGAGGGAGCACCCGAAGAGAGACATGTCATTCCAGAGGACCGCTGGGTGTGTGGGGCGGCATTGGTGGGACAAAGAGAACTGGTAGAGGAAACAGAGAATGATGAATACGCCCAGAATAAGCTCAGAGGTCTTAGGGGTGAGGGAGAGGAACCAGGGGGTTTCGAGGAAAGAAATGGAGCTTTGTATTACAAAGGGGCACTGTATATCCCTGAAGGAGACTTAAGGGGGAGGGTACTCAAGCAGTTGCACGACAGCCCCACGGCGGGGCATTTTGGACAACACAAAACCATGTGGTTGGTCACCAGGGAATTTTGGTGGCCTAAGGTGAGGGAAGATGTACGGGAGTATGTAAGAGGGTGTGAGCAATGCCAGCGAGCCAAAGGGGAGAGGCGGGCACCGGCGGGGCTATTAGAACCCTTACCAACCCCAGAACGACCTTGGGAGGCAGTGTCGATAGATTTTATGACTGATCTGCCGAAGTCCAAGGGGAAAACAGCCATCATGGTGGTGGTAGACCTACTAACAAAGATGTGCCACTTTGTAGCCTGCTCGCATGCAGTCACGGCGGAAGAGACAGCGAAGTTATTTGTAGAACACATTTTTAGGTTGCACGGGGTGCCATTGAGGGTGGTCTCAGACCGAGGAAAACAATTTACTTCCAGGTTCTGGAGGAAGCTCATGAGCTTACTGCAGGTGGAGGTCAACTTTTCGACTGCCCGGCACCCTGAAACCAACGGGCAGGCGGAAAGAGCAAACGGGGTCCTCCAGCAATACCTGAGGTGTTATGTCAATGACAGAGAGAATGACTGGGTAGAAAAGTTGGCGCTGGCGGAATTTGCCTACAACAATGCCGAGAATGTGTCCACAGGGATGAGCCCCTTCTTGGCTAATTATGGGTGTCATCCCAGGGCTTTCCCAGGGGGAGAAGGGGAGAGATGGGGTGTCCCGGCAGCCGAGCATTTTGTAGAAGAAATGGAAGCAATCCATCGTCAGCTCCAACTCAACTTAGAAAGGGCGAAGGAAGAATACAAGAGGCAGGCAGACAAGAACCGAAGGGAAGGTGAAACCATAAGGGTGGGAGATAGGGTGTGGCTGTCAACCCAAGGGTTGCCGTTCAAAGGAGGTTGTAAGAAATTAAGACCCAGGAGATTGGGTCCCTTTGAGGTCATTCAACAGGTCAACCCAGTGGCTTTCAGGCTCCGGTTACCCAACCACATGAAACTGCACCCAGTATTTCACAGGTCGTTACTGTCACCGTATGAGGGGGGACGAGAAGGGATGGCCACTCGGGGACCGGTCATAGAAGAAAGGGAATGCAGCAGCCATGTGGCAGAAATCCTCGACGCCAGATGGAAGGGGGATCAGGTGGAGTATTTGGTAGCGTGGGAAGGAGAACCGGAGTCAGAAAACACTTGGGTAATGGCAGAAGATATCAATGACGAGGTATTGATAGAAACGTTCCATCAAAGGTTCCCAAGGAAACCTCAGCCTGTGGAGAGGTTCCGGAGGGAATACTTTGGGACCACCGATGAGGAGGAGGAGTTGGAAGGATTCTCGGAATCGGAAGGGGAAGGGGAGATGGACTCTGAGGAGGAGGAGTACTTCGAGACCAGGAACCGCAACAGGTGGAGAGAAGTGTTCGGGACATCGGAAGATGAAGGAAGTTCATTCCGGGGTTTTGCCTCCTCACCGCCCGTAGAGGAGGGGGCGAGAGGGGATGAAGGGGGCCCTGGAGGGGAGGTGGATGTCAGGGAACTGCCATCGGAAGGAAGGGAAGTGAAAGGGCTCACACAGGTTGGGAGAGACTCAGCAGCTGAAGAGGGAACCAGTAGGGGGAGAGGAGCTGAGCTGAGAGAAAGGGAGCTGGAGGGATGGCTCAGAGACACTTCCAGCGAAAACAGTGGGGAGGTTTCAGGACCTCCTGTAGGGACACCCACTCCTCGCCGGAAACTGTCACGCAGAGAGTCCAGAAGACGTGTTTCCGTTAAGGAGCTTTTATGTTGGAAGCGATTCCGAAAGCAACCACTGTCGGAATCTGCCAGCGACTGACGGAGCCATGTTTAAGGGGCTCCGTTACAGACAGAGGTTTGCAAACTTGACCAAACTCTGAGGGACTAGGATTTTACACACAAGCAGCTCATCGTCCCATCACAATGTGGATAATGAAGGAGGAAAAGGCCTGATACTACAGGAAATTGGGATTACAGTAGCAAAGACTCCAAAGAACACAGGTAGGAATGGGGGAGCAGGTGACCAAGCAACAGTCAACATCCGTAAGGTGTCAGGGTACCTTGAGAGGCGAAGGGGTGGGGAAAGGAAAGAGAGGAACAAGGAGAGTGCTGGAGTCCTGGAAAAGTGTCACAGGTGAGGGAAGCAGCAGAAGTGTGGGGTGAAAGAAGGATCTAGAAGGCCAAGAAGCTCAGGGCTCTGCTTTAATATGCTGCCTAAGTTTGAAGCCCACATAGTGCAATTATTATTATTATTATTATTATTATTATTTTGTTTTTTGTACTCTACCCATCTGACTGGGCTTCCAATAAAAGCATAATAAAACATACGGAACTGACAAAGAAGAAATGGCAAGATACAAGGGCAAATAAAACCAAACAGGTTGGGCTTGGGGCAGCGATGGGATGAAGTTTACTGAACTAGAAACATGTCAGTATTAGGCACATGTGGATGTCCTCACCTCTTCCCTGATGTGCTCTACTTGTTCTTCAAGGAGTTCATTTCTCTCAGTCAGAGTCTTATTCTTCTTTAACAAGGACTGGCCAATCCGAGCAGCTAATTCTAAATCCCGCTCTTTCTGTAAAAAATAAAAGGGACAAAAAAACCACAAAGGGTCTCAATTATTGGCTCATTTAGAAAATGACTACTTTCTGAAAGCACATGTACGTTCAATCAGCGTTCTAGGTAAGACGAGAAAGTCTGCTTTTCAAAACAAAGAAACCCATAATTTGTGCTTATTTCCTTTTCTTTGTACTGCAGAGGAAACACCCACATCATCTGGGAAACCTGCTGTGTACAGTATTTCAACTATGCATAGGAAAGTACAGCCCAAAGTTCAAGTGTGAGAAAGTTAACGAAATCCAGATCTTACTCCTTTATTTGAAAACTGTCAGCGAGGGTGCAAGTATAAGTGGCGTACATTTTGCAAAGCGCTGCGCAGGGAACTTGAGGATATTGCTACTTGATGCCTTTTAACAACGCTTAGTATTTATATACAAAAATAAAGGCAGCCACGCTGGCCTGCAAGAAAAATTCTAATTATGTCAACAAGCCTGATGAAGAGTTCTAGAGAACTCAAAAATTTGCACGGAACTTTGTAACATATACAGGTATTGCCCTAATATGAATGTTAGTATACAGGCAGCATTCTTTCTAAGTGGTCAGTGTGCGTCATCTACTCAGGGCAGGTATCCCCAAACCCGGCCCTCCAGCTGTTTTGGGACTACAATTCCCATCATCCCTGACCACGGGTCCTGGTAGCTAGGGATGATGGGAGTTGTAGTCTGAAAACAGCTGGAGGGCCGAGTTTGGAGATGCCTGACTCAGGGTTTCCCAAACTTGGGTCTCTATCAGTTTCTGGACTACAACTCCCATCATCCCTGACCACTAGTCCTACTAGCTAGGGATGATGGGAGTTGTAGTCCAAAAAGAGCTGGAGAGGCGGTAATACTTACCAGTGCCCTGTGAAATAGGCTGGTAATCATCCCAGCACCATATGTGTAGAATTGAGGCTAAGAGATCATGAATAACACCTATCCAGTTAAATCCTGTAGCAGTGGAATACAATACAGTGATTAAATTCAACAAGAAGAAAATGATCATGCCAAGGAGACTGGACGACCTGGAAGAACTGTGGTAAAATGGAAGGCATGTCAGGATCTGGGGGTGGAGGCTCTGCAGCAATTACCATGTAAGAAGCATATAACTGTTGTTGTGTTTTGCTATGTAAGATAAGCAGCACTGTTGCTGGTCTGCCCTTCCTACAGCGCTTGCTCTTGCCACTGTTCCTTCACCTGGGACTTAAAGATGGGGGAGATATCACTGGATGGAACCTTTGCATATTGTAAAGGTGGGCTGTCATCCTGGCACAGACGACGATGGTAATAGTAATTTTCAAAACGCCACTCAATCAGCTTTATAGTTCCATATTTCAACCTCCCCGCTAGATTGATATACACTGAAGTCTCCCATGGTTTCAATACTGATGGCAGCAGGGTATTACCAATTTCCATTCGGTCTCAGTGAAATAAATGCCACGTTTGCTGTTGCAAACATTCCACCTAGTTGCTTTACCTGGTGTTAATATACTCCCCTACCCAATTCACTCTAGCAGCACCCAGTGCATGACACCGGGGGAGGAATCATGGCCAGCAAGGGTGCAATGAGCAGCAGAATTCTGCTGTCCCCTACATATGTAAATGCAATGGGTGAAAAGGGCTCAATTAACAAGGCTGAAAGTAATAGTTTCTGAAGATGACACACATTCCCCAAGGCACATATTGCTATTATTATTCAATGATAAGATGGCATACTTGCCTCTTCAAGAAGACGTGTAACAGCATCAATGTCATTGTATGTTTTAGTCATCTGGCCCACTCTTTCAGCACATAAAACTGGAAGAAAAAAGAAAGGGGGGAAAATCACTTTTTGTCCACTGTATTAAAAAACGGTGCTTGATATAAACATAAAAGACGGGGGGAATTTAATGTTTCATCAAATAATCACTGTATCACATAGCATAAGTACCTGCAGCCTGATTCTACACATGCTCACTAAGTGTGTTCAGTGAGGACCGGTCGCAAGCGTGCATAGAATTGCTGTCATTTGCTTCCAAAAATATTTAAAGGGCTCTGAAATTAAGATAACAACTCCCTTCTATACAGCTGAACGTAGTGCTTGCAATATAAATGAGGTCAACATGTGACTCCTTACAGAATTTTGTTTTCTAAAGTCTACGGCTTGGATCCTAAGATATGTTAAATTAAAGAAGTTCATGGAAGGAATACTGACAAGGGGCTGTTTGGGAGAGGAAATTCACTCAAAATTTGGCATGTCATTTTTTGTTTTTTTGGCTTCAGCAGTCCCCACCCTCCATCAAATATTGTTCAGGAGGACTCCCCCCCCCCTTTCTGGAGAAGCTTGGGGCGGGGAGGGGGACACAGTGTTGCAGCAATGAGGAGCAAATGGGAAGCTTTCCTTTCATAAGCTTCCTTAAATTAACATCTTAGGATCCAAGCTGGTGAGTTTATGTATATAATGCTATAGATTTAAAGGTGCCAGAATTTAATTAAGGTTTGGGGGCGTCAAAGTTAATTTGCTTGGGGGAAACAGCCAGACCCAAGTGTGCATTTAAGCTAGTAAGGGGAATGATGGACCCACTGCTAAGCCTCTGTTCTTAGAAGATGTAAAAGCTTCCGAGGCTGTGTACTGGACATTGTAATCCCAGCCAAATCAACAAGTGTTGATGAAATCAGGCAAACTTCACTGTGAGGTGACTGCCTGGGGTGGGATTAACCATTAGGAGTTCAAAGTGTCAAAGGAAATAAGTGTTAGAGTGCAAATGACTGGAGTCCTCCCTTCCACTGTAGATAAAAGGGAAAGGGGTTGGAAGTGATGTACTGTGTCCAGGAAGAAGAGAGGAACAGTTGAGCTGGAATGTGCCCTGCAGAGCAAGAGAAGGGGCAGAGAAACTACTATGGAGGAAGCTGGTGAATTCTGAGGTGCTGCTACTGCGAGATCCTTCATTGAAAAGCTTCAGGTTGTATATGCAGTGGTACCTCGGGTTACAGACGCTTCAGGTTACAGACTCAGCTAAGAGTTAAGAACTTTACTTCAGGATGAGAACAGAAATTGTGCGGCAGCGCAGCGGTGGGAGGCCACATTAGCTAAAGTGGTGCTTCAGGTTAAGAACAGTTTCAGGTTAAGAACGGTCCTCCAGAACGAATTAAGTTCTTAACCCGAGGTACCACTGTATGTGTAAATAAACCATATATCATAAAGACACGATAGCCTCTGTTGTGCCTAATTCTCTAAAGGAAATACAAATCCTGGTTAAGTGCTGAGACCCCTGAATTCTCGTACACTGCTCGGCAGAGATTGGGGTGGCCTGTAACTGTATGTGGTCCAAAACGCAGTCCTGCGATTGTTCCGTGTGAAAGTTCTCTTCCTTGTTTTTGAATCGTCAATAAAGCAAGATTTAAAGTGTGCTGATTTACTGGTGCCTTTCAGAAATGTTGGGAACAGCTCGTGCAATGGCTCTCCAAAGTACTGGCCTTGACTTATCAATGGGAGTCAAAGGTAAGAGCTTGTTTAGCTTTCATTTCCACCAACAGAGATTGTCGCCAAGTGCATAGAGATCATGAAAATCAATAGAGAAGGAGTCTCGGTCAGTATACAGTAGATGAGCCACAGAACACGCCTTTCCTCACTTCTCTGGTTGTTGCCATGTGGCATGACCTTCACTATTTATTGACATTTCATTTTATACATGAACGTCCTGGTGCCGTTTCTTCAGAACTCATTATGCAAACATGAAAAGGAACAGCAGCACATACCAAGGCTTATCCATTTTATCCCAGGCAAATGGCCTTGCGCTACCCAAGGGAGTGTCACTTGTGTAGTCATTGCTTGAGTTGTGCCTATCAATGATTAAAGCATTGGCATTTCTAATAAAAAAAAAGTCTAGCTGCCACGGCTGGACTGTGTCCTTGTTATTCAGTGAACCGCCCTGAGATCTTAGGGTGAAGGGTGGCATAGAAATTTAATAAATAAATAGTAATAATTTAAGTAGAAATTGCTGCTGATAATCCAAATATGATTATTTTTAGGTGTAACTGAATACTTGGGGGAAAGAATGTTGAGGGGGGAAGAAGCACACTTAAATCAGGAAAGCAGTGTCAGAAACATTTTATTTTTTTTTAAAAAAAGCATTTACATTCTTGGTATGCACTTTCTCAGAATACTTTGTGCAGATAGGCTTAACCACGTACCATAAAATGTCCAGCTTCCCACTTGTTCTCCCGTTTACTTCAACTGCATTAGAATTTTCAGTATGTTAGGAAATTCCATGCAACCAATGTGAGCAATGGCCATGTCTGACAACTGGCATGGGGTTTAAAACCCCCTTTTTCAAACACTGAACTGTATGTCCAAGTAGGAATTTTGATCATCTTTGAATGAAACAGCCCCTACTTCAGTGGCGGTGATTGGATTTCTAATATGGCTAGCCAAGCATTGTGAAGAGTTTAAAGTATTTTAAAATAAAAGCCATCATGACATGAAAGGATAGAAGCTGCTTCTGGGCTGTGTCCAGGACTTCCCAAATATCTGCTAAGAATGACTTGTGTGCATGATTCTCTTGCCCTATACAGCTGGCAATGAGACCCAGGTGGTCATGCTGTTCTCTGTATTTGTCTAAAAAAAGAAGATCAAAGGCTACAAATGTGTCAACAAAAATTAAAATCAATACAGGCAGTGCTTTCCTCTACGGACATGAACTTTTGCCATTTTCAGCTTGGGAAAACAACAAAATGCCTTGGGACCCCATTTGTCAGCAACTATAATGTGAGCATGCCACTGGCACTGAATTTCCTCTGTCAGTGTATCACCACTTAAGATATGGGTGGCTAACCTGCGGGAAGATGCAGGCAGCCTCCTAACTCCCAGAACCTCTAGCTAGCATGGTTAGGGGTGATGGAGTTATAAGCCAACCACATGAGGCTGGGCACAGGTTGGCCACCTCTGCCTGAAGATATTTCAAGTGGTCAGGGACCAGAGTGGGAGTAACAAACTACTAGATTGGTCATGAAAATGTTCTCTTAAGCCACAGGCCACACGTATAACAATCCTTAGTGGAATAGCACTTGATAATAAATTACCATTTGCAGAGGATGAGAGTGGCTGGGGTATAAATAATGGCATTATTATCATTATTAATACCCCACACCAGCTTAACAGGTGTTACCATATTATACATTCCTGCTAGGAAATAAGTTGAAGATAGCTCCCAAGTAAGTGGTTATAGGACTGCAGTCTAAATGAAAACGCCTCCAGTGCTCTTTGGTCTTCTGGAGACATGTTACTAGAACCTCAGTGTGTTAGGAAGAGTGCAACTGAAATATTTCATTTGCATCACCATTAGGCCTGGGCGGTATATCAATATGTGGGCGCAGACCGCGATGACAGCTTCACTCAGCGGTATATCACTGGTGAAACCATCACCGCTCTAGTGGCCTTCTGCCTCCAGCGTGCTGGGGGAGAAACAAACTCGGTGGGAACTGGAAGCAGAGGGACTCAAGTGGCAACGGTTTCACCAGCAATACTGCTGCTAAAACCGCCATTGCACTCTGCCCCGGCAGAGGGAGAATTAAGCTGAATGAGGGAGCCAATACAGCTTGTTCCTTCCTCAGCTTCTTTAAACTGCTTGACTGAGGAGTGCGCAGCTGCCCTCACCTCAGCCAAGCAGTTTTACAGAGCCCCTGACCCGCCACCGGCTTGCACGAGCCAGTGGTGGGATGGGGGCTCCGTTAAACTACCCCTCCCCAGCTGAGAGAGCCCCGACCCCGCCTGGCTGCCTTCTCTGGGAGCGTGTGCTGTGTCTTTCCTCCCAGAAAGATGGAGCCCAGGGCATCTTACCGATAGACGTTAGTGGCGCGGGGCACAAGGGTGCCAGATTTTGGAGGGCGCCACAGGCTGAGTGTCCGGGAAGCAGAGTCAGGGCGCGCTCCCTTCCCCGCTCTGGGGCAGCCCGTTCCTCTCCTCTCAGCCACCCATTGGAGTGTGCTGCGTCCAGCTTAGGGAAGCCCCTTCGTATCCCCTCCTGCTGGGGCACCTAACGGGCATGACTGGGGGTGGGCGCAGGGTGCCCTTCTCTGGCCGCATCGCTGCTTGCGCAGCGAGTCTGCGAGCGGAGCAGGGAAGCGCCCTGTGCAATCCCGGTGCCGAGCAAAGATGGCACAGCCGGCAAGCCACCTGATCTGCTTGCTGACCCTCCTGTGGCGCAGACTTCCCCAGATGGGGGCAGGTAAGGGGCACTGGGCGCTTAGAGGGAGGCTTCGTGGGAGGCCATCTGGGCTGCGATCTGGGCACCTCTTACATGTAACACCGAGCGTGCATTGGACCACGCGATGTAAACGAGCCGGACCAAAGGCCCCCCCCTTAAAAAGGTCAACAACTTTGGGAAACAGTGGGGCGGCAGACACCGGAGAGATATTTGCACCACGGCACCGGATATGCTTAAGACAGCCCTGATGGAGCCCACAATCCTGGTGGAAGGCAGCCAGGCATTGTAGGGCCTCTTTGATGCTGCTGGGGGGCCCAGAACTTACCAGCAGCCCCTCCCCGCAAGGGTGGGTTTCTACCCCCGCGCCTTGCAGACTTTACCTAGGAGGGTGGCGGGATGCATCATACCTCCTGGGGTGAACAACCCCCCACCGGAGGAAAAAGATGGCGCAAAGGCTGTCAAACGCACAGAGCCTGACAGGTTCTGTTCACTTGGCTACTGCCGCTTGGTCCATCTTTCGGGAGCTGGGGGCAAGAGGGGAAGGACAGCTCGCCCACCCCCCATTCCAGCAAAGGCAGAGGGAGCTTGGTCAAGGAGTCCCAAGGTCCTTGCTGCTCCAGCCCAAGCAGCAGGGGACACGGGGCTGGCTCTGCTGGGAGCAGGAGTCCTCCCGCCCCCTGCAGAGCCTGGCCAAGGGGCTTCAGGTCTCGCTCAGCTGGGGTCAGGAGCCTTTCCGCCCCCCAGCTGAGCAGCAGGCTGGGGCCAACTGTATTGGCCACAGCCTGCAAGGCACTGGGGTGAAAGCACCTCAGCTCACATGAGGAGAACTGTGGCAGTTTCACTTGGCATCTCACTGGCTGGGTCCAATGCAGCTTTTTTCAACATCACGGTATATCACCAAACGGCGATGTTTGGCTGGCGATACATCATGATGTTGAAAACCCAACATAGCCCAGTGCTAATCACCATTTCCCCCACCCCTTTATGAGTCTCAACTAATTTGAATTTAATTTGAATTTAATGCATTAAAGAGTATTAAAACAACATCATTGATCTTTGCTGTCTCACCCCAACATTAACTGAAACTCCGTAAAAGATAATTTCAGTGCAAACAACTGCTTGCTTTACAGCAGTCTTGGTGATCAGAAAACAATTTAATCAGCTACTGACCAATACAATTTACAATTCCACACATCCCTGAAAGGTGCTTGGCAACCATAAAATGCCAGAAATCTGTCCCAGGCAAATCTGTTTTGGCTTGCTGTCTCTTATGTGCCAACAAATACTCTTCAGATACACGGAGTTGTTCCAGTGCTGCTAGCTCTGCAGTAAACATCAAGCCTTTAGAATACTACCAAACTTCAGCAACTACCACCACTGTCAGTTAAGGAAAACTTTACTATCAAGTGCTTTAAGTATAAACTGATACAGTAATGGGAAATTAATGGTACAATATTAAATTTCTAGAGGGACGCGGGTGGCGCTGTGGGTTAAACCACAGAGCCTAGGACTTGCTGATCAGAAGGTCGGCGATTCGAATCCCCGTGACGGGGTGAGCTCCTGTTGCTCGGTCCCTGCTCCTGCCAACCTAGCAGTTCAAAAGCACATCAAAGTGCAAGTAGATAAATAGGTACCGCTCCGGCGGGAAGGTAAACGGCATTTCCGTGCACTGCTCTGGTTCGCCAGAAGCGGCTTAGTCATGTTGGCCACATCACCCGGAAGCTGTACGCCGGCTCCCTTGGCCAGTAAAGCGAGATGAGCACCGCAACCCCAGAGTCGGCCACGACTGGACCTAATGGTCAGGGGTCCCTTTACCTTTATTAAATTCCTAATGGAATAACAGCCACCCTAATTTCTGCAAAAATATTAGAAAAACTGTCCTAAGAGTCAATAGGATAGGTGCTACTCCTTTTCCCTTAATATCCAGCATCATCATCAGAAGTTCTTTAAAAAACAAAACAAAAACCTTCATGCTTAACACAAATTACACAGCTTGTAAAGGCTCGTCACAATAAAGAACAACTTTTTAAAAACACTGTAGTTGTTTTCATTTGCTTCCCAATCTTAAAATAACGCTGCTACTGCAATTTCTGCTTCAATAGTTTGCATTTAGGGAGGCCCCAAGATTAGATATTGTAGTGGTTCTAGGGGTTGCTCGTGCGTAAGCCGGTGCAAACACCTGGCTGGGTTGCCTGAGTGAACCTTTTCTGTCCGGACAGCCACTCACCCGTGGCTGTCTCAATCGCTGGCAGAATCCGTCAGTGGGCGTTTCTTAAACTTCTTCCAGCAAAGAAGCTCTTTGACGCCTAGTCTCCTCCTACTCTCTCTGCGCGAAAGCCTTCTGCGCAAGGATGGCGTAGGCAGCAGAGGACCCCTACTCTCCCCGCTGGTCCCCAGCAAGGAGTCATGGGACCGCCTCGCCGCTTCCCCCATCTGCCCCCCTTCTCCACTGGTGCTACGCTGATTCTCTTCCCCAGAAGATGGGCTGCCTCTCCCAATCCCGGGACGCTCTCTGGAATCCCTCCGGATCTTGCTCTCTCCCTCCGGCACTGATGGCAGTTCCCTGACAGATATCATGCTTCATGATTGGTGATCTCAGTCTGCCAGAAAGAGGAGGGCTTGAAGACAATAAAAAGAATTGCATGAGTCTTTTTTGTTTGTTTGTGTATGTGTCCTGGCCCTTCTCTTAACAAAATTAAGGTGGCAGGTTGCTGGGGTCCCACCAGTGCTGTGCTTTGCAGCATAGCCACCCTGCAAGCAAAAGTAAGGAAAGATAAATATAAAGGAAGTCCTTCCCATTCATGCTTGCTAGGCTATGGACAGGTGGGAGCAGAGCGACCATAGAAAGCAATGGGGGTGATGGGCTGAGGGTGGTTATGTGGCCTTGAGGCTTACTAGGTGACCAGTTTATAAAGCGCCCTTGCATATACCCCACAACTGTCCTGCTTTAAGTGAGACATGCCAGTTTGGGGCGCTGTGTTTTTAGCACGGTGTCAAAAAACATGCAAGATCTTGACCTTGTACGAGATCACAAGAGCATTTTCTGGCTCTGTGATCTTGTGCATATTGCCCCAAAACATGGGCTTTTGCTCCGTGATCTCATGTGGGTCACATGACCCACACAGGAGTAGGGCCGGGAAGATTCGTGTCCTGGTTTCTGGCATTAACAGGTTGGAGGGTACCCTTGCAGCCTAAGCCACCTACCTCATCAGGGTTGCTCTACAAAATTAACACGTGCAAACCATGATCCAATATTGCCCTGAACTCCTTGGGTGAATGGGCAAGATAAAAATGTCATAAATAAAACCCAGTAAGTTTACAAGTGGGACTTAAGAATAACAGCACGCCCGTTGTTTGTTCCTACCATCTGGCATTGAGAGAGTGAGAAGGCTGTTTGTGTAAAAATCCCTCAGGCTTTTAAACGAATATTTTTTACATTTCTCCGTTCTCAAACACAAGTGTTGAGTTTTTCATCTGTAAAATAGGCAGGTGGTTTCTGCATAGACTTCCACGTGCTTAATTCCTTTATGATGTAACACACACTAAGTGTGGGCTGTCTAACTTTTTTGAGGTATCTAGTCAACATATAGTGCATTTTCTTGCTTTTCCGTTGTTTTGATCTGTGGTTGCCAGTTAACATGTGTTTAATGGGTACATGCAATAGATGGATTGGGGGTTTGCGGGAGTGAGAGAGAGGGAGATGTCAGATGTTGAACAAAACCGTTTTTACTTTTGAATATGTATATAAAAGTAGCAGTTGTCCCTGCCAACAGATTATATGTAGATTTGGCCTTCTGCCCCACCTGCAATGTAGAAAGCGGTGTTAGCACCTAAAAATCTCAGTCGTAAGCCTTGCAGCAAAAACCTACATTTGCCTGGAGTTTGGTTTAAATTTGAACATAAGCATCTAACTAAACATATACAAATGTGCCCTGAGTTTTTTAAGTACCTAGCGATGTTCCTGCCTTTAAGTTGGTCATTTAACTAAAAAAAGAAGTAATCAAACAGAATTTTAAAAGCCACAAAGCAAAACAGTGAGGTTCCAGACAAGCATTGCTGTTCTAACTCTACCATGGTTGCCAATAAATAATTACCCATCTCTGAATCGGCAGCTTGTTGATCAAATCTCCACAGACAAGGCTTAACAGAGAGATAAGAATTACAAGAGAAATATTAGAACAAGCAATTCAGCCAGGAGATTTGCCCTTTGTACGATATAAAGTACAGCTCCCAACGTGCCACTTGACACGTACTAAGTTTACAGTTTGAAACTACAGGTCAAACTAAGTCAGAAAATGCATTTAAGTCAAGAAGGGAAATGTTTGAAATTCTTGAAGTATGCATTCAGTTCTTGGTCATATTATCATTTCCCCACTGCCACCACACACATTTAATATTTTACTGATTTTGTTTTTTAAAAAGACAACCCACAAAGAAGAAAAAAATGTAAAATAAAAATGTAAACCATAAAGTGTCACAGACTGCAAGGGCAAAAGTACAAAGATATAGGGCAGCTCCAAAGAATAATAAAGAATTGACTCATACAAAGATTCCTTTTACAAATAACAAATATATGTGCAAACAAAAGTATTCCCCACCTGTGAGTGCCGTCATTATTCTGGATGAAGGTTCTAGAAAGTTTTAGATGAGCCAGACATTTGCATATATGAGCAAACTGCATAATAAATAAAATAATGCAGGACAGCAAAACAAAAGAAAACTAGAGCTCTCCACTTCAGATATTTTTTAATTTATGAGATATATTTTCAAGAAGGGCTATGTGCCAAACCCTGGAGTACCAGCAATCCAAATTGTTAAGACTGAAAGTCTTCCAGGATTTGACAATGAAGCCTCAGGCTGCTGTTAAGAGATGAGAAATAAGTTGTTTACTTTTCAAGTCCCGTTCTGTTTCCAAAAGCACCAGGTGTAAAGATGGAGCAATAGCTTGTTTAGTTATCAAAAAGAACTCAATGAACACCTTACTGAAATTCTTTAAGAATAAATTAAGTTATTGGTATTATTATTATTATTATTCCACTAGATGATTTTACCGTACAGTTGTCACGCTTCCCTGCCACATCTGGAATATTGGCTTCCATCACTTGTGGCAGTCTTTGGAAGAATCTCTTCAAAAATAATGGTTTCTCCCCCTCTGAAACGGATTGTGGGCTTAAGGCAAAAAGAAAAGTCACATTGACTGGCACATTGGTTGGCAGGTACCAACAAGTGACAAGAAGGTGGGGCAGGGCAATGTTCACTTATGGAGTTCCTTAACATACAAATCAAAGGGAAGCTTGTGAAAAGAAAGCAGAAACATAGTGCCCTGAGGACGACCCCCTCCTTCGGCAACTGAGTGCGCCTCCCCAGGTTTGTTGTTGTTGTTTAGTCGTTTAGTCGTGTCCGACTCTTCGTGACCCCATGGACCAGAGCACGCCAGGCACTCCTGTCTTCCACTGCCTCCCGCAGTTTAGTCAAACTCATGCTGGTAGCTTCAAGAACACTATCCAACCATCTCGTCCTCTGTTGTCCCCTTCTCCTTGTGCCCTCCATCTTTCCCAACATCATGGTCTTTTCCAGGGAGTCTTCTCTTCTCATGAGGTGGCCAAAGTATTGGAGCCTCAGCTTCAGGATCTGTCCTTCCAGTGAGCTCTCAGGGCTGATTCCTTAAGAATGGATAGGTTTGATCTTCTTGCAGTCCATGGGACTCTCAAGAGTCTCCTCCAGCACCATAATTCAAAAGCATCAATTCTTCGACGATCAGCCTTCTTTATGGTCCAGCTCTCACTTCCATACATCACTACTGGGAAAACCATAGCTTTTACTATGCGGACCTTTGTTGGCAAGGTGATGTCTCTGCTTTTTAAGAAGTCCCCAGCTTTAGTAGACCTCAAAACCATAGAAAAGGCACAGTGATCTATCTGTACTAGGGAAAGTGTGATCATTTCTCTCCCACTTCCCTTGATCTCACCACACCCTAGTGCAGTTGTCCCTTTTGTTTTCCTATCCTACCAGAGATGTCATCGGATACGCACAAAGAAGCAGGCAAAAAGCAGCCAAGCCATGTATTGCACCCCCTCAAAGAAAGGGCAGCATGCCAGAGAGAGAAGTCTTGAGTCAAGTGGGAACTGGTGTGAGGTTGAATGGGACAGGAGGTACATGTGGCTGAATTTGGGCAGGCAGGAGAGTTTGTAGGAAGTGGGTGTCTCTGCATAAGGATAGCAAAAGAAAATGGGCTGAATACACAAGCTAATTGCTTGCTGGGGGGGCAGGGTAGGATGAGATGGATGGCAATATGCTTTTGCAGAGAACATATTTAATCTAAGGGAAAAGGGACAAAGAATGAAGGGGTAAGGAGATAACGAATTAAAATAAGAAGCCCCAGAGAATCAAATATGAACAAGAGAGCTAAAAAAACAAAACCCCAAAGGCTTGCTTTTGAAAGCAGAGGCATACTACTTCAACATACCTCTGAAATCCCCTCACTAATTTATATTCCCATTAAATTAAACTCTGAACTACATATTTTTAATGAGTTCAGTGAGCATCTCACACTGGACTTTTAAGTTGAAAAGAATGAGGCCTTAAACTAGCCCCCTTCTCTGCATAAGCTAGCATTTACACGTTTGTTTCCTATTATTCTTACTTGGTAAATTGGTGTTGTAAATTCTGTTGGCTTGGACTGGCTTGGTAGGATGGTCTGCAGCAGTAGCTTCTGTGTGAAACAGAATCAAGCTAGCAGGTGCCTTAGGTGAATTAAAGAAGTGGGGAACTCTTTTGGCACTGGGGACCAGATTTTTATCAGGGTAGGGCAAACTTTGCCAGGTGAGTGGGGTCATCCACCTATCACATGATACAACTATGACATCACATGACTGACAAATTGGCTACCTTGCCAAAATCCTTTGCAGTCCCAGTGATCAATCTAACCTCTCTCTCTCTCTCTCTCTCTCTCTCTCTCTCTGTGTGTGTGTGTGCATGAGTGAAGGAGAGCGAGAAAGAGAATTTCTTCATCACTGCGTGATGGAACAGTCTCTGTCAGAGCTGATATGCAAAGCAGGCACCTGTGCACAGCATTGAAGAAAAGAACTACGCCTGCTTGTTTTTGTTGCACATGCAGCAACAGCAAGCAGACCTGGTTTTTCAGAAACCCAGACGCATGCTGGTCCTTTCTGGAGGTTAAAAGGATCATTGTGAAATGGGTTTTCCATGAAGGTCCTGCCTCATCAGCTGAGGCCACCAGTACGTTGCCAGTCCTGTCAGTATATAAATACATAAACAAATCCACCAGAACAGCTATGAGATACTGAGAGAGCCCCAGGAGAGAGCAGCTCTGCCAGAACCAGTTTGGAACTTGAAGCAAGTACTTAGGAGAGAAGTTGTGTTCCCTCAGATATGCATTTGCCTGAAGATGCCTCCTGTCTTGCCAGTTTCTGTTGCATCTGGGGAACACACTTTTAGTAACCTTAAGATTATTAAGAACTACCTGCGGTCAGCAAACCATGCTATCATGCTTTCGCTGGAGAATGCAGTCGCAAAGCAAATAAATTATGCTGATGGAACTGATGACTTCGCATCTATGAAGGCAAGAAATACATTCTTTGCTTAGAGTTGCAATTCCTTTTGCACACACCTAAAGCAAGAGTACCAAACTTTGCTCTCATTTTGTTGTTTACTTCCTAACTTTTAATAAAAGTTTACCTCTCTGAGGTAAATTTTGCCAATTCATCCTTGACATAGAACGTGATTATTCTACTACAGCCCAATACATAACTTAAGAACAAAATAATACCCCTCAGCATGGTTTAAAAGGCCATAGATTGTTTAACTGGCCAAATGCCTGGGAGAAGAGGAATGTTTTTGACTGGCACCTAAAGAGATGTAACGAAGGCACCAGGCGAGCTTCCCTGGGAGAGCTTTCCACAAATGGGGAGCCACTGCAGAAAAGGCCCGTTCTCACCCTGTCGCCCTCTGAGCGTCTCACGGAGGAGGCACATGAAGAAGAACCTCAGTTTATGATTGCAGAGTCTGGGTTGGTTCATATGGGGAGAGGTGATCCTTGAGGTATTGTGGTCCTGAGCCATTTGAGGCTTTATAGGTCAAAACCAGCCCTTTGAACTGGGCCAGGAAAGTACCGTATTTTTCGCTCTATAAGACGCACCAGACCATAAGACGCACCTAGTTTTTGGAGGAGGAAAACAAGAAGAAAAAAATTTTGAATCCCAGAAGCCAGAACAACAAGAGGGATCGCTGCACAGCAAAAGCAGCGATCCCTCTTGCTGTTCTGGCTTCTGGGATAGCTGCGCAGCCTGCATTCGCTCTATAAGACGCACACACATTTCCCCTTACTTTTTAGGAGGGAAAAAGTGAGTCTTATAGAGCAAAAAAATACGGTAATTTGCAGCCTGTGCTGTTGGGCCAGGGTCGGTGTTATGTGCTTAAACAGACTTGCCCCCGTGAGCCACCTGGCCGCTGAATTCTGCACCAGCTGAAGTTTCCAAACCATCTTCAGAGGCAGCCCTATGTATCACACGTTGCAGTAATCTAACCTAGAGGTTACCAGAGCATAGACGACAGAAGTTAGGCTTTCCCTGTCCAGATAGGGGCACAGCTGGGCCAGCTAGCCGCAGCTTATGGAAGGCACTCTGTGCTTACTGACGCCACCTCAGCCTCTGGAGACAGGAAGGGACCCAGATGTACCCCCAGGCTTTGTACCCACTCCTTCAGAGGGAGTGTACGCCCATCAAGACCAGGAAGCCCTCCAGCCAACCAGCCAAGGGAACCACCCACTAACAGTGCTTCAGTTTTATCTGGATTGAGCTTTGGTATTTAAATAACTATTAAAGATACAGGAGTCTTCCTTTTCAAACGTTGGCCCCCTCTGCCTCAGCACTTGTTAAAAGAATTCTAGCAGCTCATGATACTGGGTAGAAATTGTTCGTGGCCCTTTCCACTGAGAATATTTATGTGCCTTCTTTTTAAGAGTCTGGGTAGTTTCTGACCAAGTCATACTCTGCGTAGCCCCAGTGGAATCAATGAACTCAAGTCCGGCATGGTTAACTTAAGTCCATTTACTTTAATGGGCCTACTCTGACTCAGAAGGTAGATGGTGGTTTCCGACTATATGCATCTTAACAATGGATCTTTGTTAAAGAGGCTTTTGTACTGTTTGATTTGCTCTTCCTTTCCCCCAGCTTTTCTGGAAGTGTTAGAGCCCTGGTAAACTTTTTTTTTTAAGGCTGCATGCATTTTTAACCTTTGAGTAGCAATGAGCATGGCTGGTAGTGGGCAAGGCCATTGAAACGCAACATATTTAACACAGAGACACACAAAATTATTTTGCACTGGAGCACTTGCATTCCCAAGATTATCACAATATTGCCATGCAACACAGCTACACACAACACTATATTGATTTGATTGGGGGGATTTTTACACCTTATAAGCAGAATGAATGCAATACATTTTTTAATAGCTCTTCCTTATGGAAACAAGAAAGAAAGAGAAAAAGAAAACCTGATTTACCATGTGCGAGTAAAGCAGTAGCAGGGATTGAGATTCACCAAATGTTTACTGAAATGAGAATCACTGGCTTACAAACATTAGCAGCCTGTCTCGGGAGTAATCTATTCTTCCCATGCCATATGTTGCACTGTTCATAAGAAACCAATTTTTAGTGCTCCTTGCGTAATGAACTTTCAACCCCAGCTCCAAGGATCATCTTACTCTATCTTTCCTTTACAGCTGGGGAAAGAAACGCAGTGACAATGTATTGCCCAAAACACATTCTGTGTTAGGGCTACAAGGAACACAGAGATTTGTTCCTCGCTACTTCCGTTACCCATGTTATCTATACTGCTCCAGAAAATGCACGTAAGTAGCTGCCTCCTGCTACTGTCAGTTTATGAATCCCTTTTCGTTGTTCATTCCCACAATCATAAGAATCATTCTGCGAAGGGTTGTGGGTCCACTAACAATTTGAGAGTGTGCATCACATGTGCAAAGCTACAACTACAGCAGCATGTAGAGCTTGGCAGAAACATGTCAGATAACACCACATCTTGTCAGGCAACCCAAAATCATGCTCAAACCCAACTCATAAATGATACTCTAAGAAAAAGGGTGGTGGAAGAAGCATCTGCTCTTCCCTGCCCCTACAGAGCACATAGCTATTTTCTCTTGTCTCCTCTCTTACGCTCTTCCCAAACTCCAGGTACACAGGGGAGTGTCTGTCTGCTTAGGGACCATGGAACCCAAACACTAAGGAGCATGTGGTACACTCTCAATTTGTGCTGGAATTTGTCTCTTGCCAAAGATAACCTGCTCCTACACAGAAGCCACCCACTGCTATCTGGTTATAAAAGACAAAAAAGCACCTGGTCTTCACAGAGACAACCAATAAATATCAGTCACATATTTCTACAACTTATTGATACATATTCCGCTACACTTTCTCTCTCTCTCTCTCTCTCTCTCTCTTCTGGCCAAGGTATGTGTTTCACCATTCAGAGACAAATGATCCAAATAATTGAGAGAAAAGTATAATTGGCCCTTAGAATGTAGTCCACCTAGAGTGAACTACCAGAATTAAACTACAAGTAAATCACAAGGTACATGTAGCATCAAATCAGAGAATATGAATACTTTAATATTTCAAGGCAATAAAAGTTTCATTTTACAGGCTAAAACCACAATCTCTGACAAAACATCTAAATAAAGTTGATTTGAAGAAGACTGAAAATGTACTTTTCTTTACAATCCCAGTGCCAAAATAGTGTGACTGGGATAAACATATTGAGACAGAAAACCAATTTCATGCATTAAAATGTAAGTAGCAGGTAAGTAGTACCTTCTTCCAAGATATCAAGGTTTTCGCAACATCTGTGCTTGCATTCAGTGACATGATCATCGTATTCAAAGCTTTCTTCTTCATTTATTGATTCGTTCAGTGACATGGCTAAAATCATCCTTGAGAAGGAGCCCTGTAGTCTAATGCCCTGAAAAGGGACAAGCCATCTTCACGGAGGCTACATCCACAGAGCAGTTCAATTAAGGTTTCCACAAGCAGAAACCAACCTCCTTGCTCAACATACTCCAACTAGAATGGTGAGGTAAGTCTGCATACTATGATCACCATAACACAGCTGGAGAGAATAATACAGATGGATGGGGGATGGAGAACCATCTGTCTAATTGTTACTAGGAGTAATCCATGCACTGTTTACAAAACCAGATTAGACTCCAGTTACATTTCTTTGGATGTAACTGTTTCAACACAACATAATCAACTGCTAAGCAAATTCTCCCTTTAAAGAAGTATCTGCTTAAACCTGTCGTATTTCCTCCCCACGCCAGACACAAATGGTAGTTTCCTACAAGTTTCATAGCAACCGTACCAGGAAATACACACAAATAAAAAGAATGTTACATGGCCTGGTGAAGGTAGGGAGGGCGGGGGAATTACCTTTGGAATACATTGCCTAACCTTCAAACGACAGATTTCTAAAGGGAGGAAACAGGAACCACGTACAGGTGCAATTTGGGAGTTAATACGATGCAGGGCTTCAGAATATGCCAGACTGAAACTACTCAATAAAGAATCTACCTTTACATTATCATTATGGTTTCAAACTATCATGGGAATAAGAAACTCCAGAATTTATGCTGTTTTCTACCACATCTTACATAGATAAGTGGCCACACCCCTTTCTGTCATTTTTTCCTATTATATGGTTGTTTCAATTGGGAACTTGTATGTCAGAAACTTGGGTGTGGAGTAACAAATTTAAGGTTCAGGCTGCAATCCTAAATGAGTTAATTAGGAAGTAAGACCAACCGAACTTACTGTTAAATAAAAATGGATCAAATAGAAATGGGAATTTAAGGGAATTTCAATGCACTGAGCCACCAAAGAAAAACATTTATTATACCCTTTACATGTAGCTATGGGATACCTCTCTATTTTGGGTGAAGTAATATATGGAATAGTTCTCTTATGACTACCACACAGATACTCATATGATATCTGAAACAGTTTTCAAAAATGTATAAATCCAAATCAAATAAGTGTTGGAAATGTAAAGAGAAAGGTTCGTTTTACCATATGTGGTGGTCTTGTAGTAGGGTTAAAGCTTACAGGGAAATGATATATAATGAATTGAAAATGATGTTTAATATAACGTTTGTAAAAAAAACAAAAAACCTCACACCCAGAAGCTTGGCTTTGGGGAATTATAGGGATGGAACTACTGAAACTGAAGAAAAACTTATTCATGTATGCTACTAAAGCAGCAAGAATGTTACTCGCCAAAAACAGAAAGAAGCAGAAGTCCCGGCAAAGGTTCTGAACTTTCAAAGCAGTACAAAAAAGAAGTTGTCCCACAATGAAAGCTAGGATAACAACTTGACTTGGTGTTCTAACATCAACAATGTTTAGGCAACACGATGACCATATACATACGTAATAGACAATCTTTATAGAATTCCTTCAAACAAAATGAAATCTTAGACTCAAAGTCTCTGCAAGTCTTTAAATGAAGAGAGTACCAAACTTTGTATGATGAAAGATAAGCTGTCCAACACTGAACAGAGATTCTGGACATTGACTGCTGTTTCGTAGATCTTCGTCAGCATGGTGGGAGAATATAGAATTGTTTCATAAACCCATCTTATTTCGAATGAATATATGTGAATGAAAATATCAAATGCTGTGGAGCAGTGCTCATGTGATAATGCAAGTTTGCTTGGATACTGGGTGTTATAACAGGCAGGGAGTAAATATTTGGAACATGTGCATGGAAACAAAAGTGGGCAACTTGTAATAAACAAACAAACAAACATGATGTAAACCTTAAAGGTTATCATGTTATGCTTGATTAACAGGAATACATCTGTAGTCTTTTTATTGAGCATCACAAAAGACCGTTTTGTGACTAAAGGTATCGTTGATATGCAATGTTTGTATTTGCTAAGATAGCTGCAGAATATATTTTTCGCTAGCCTCGAAATGGTTTAGGGACGTGGGTGGCGTTGTGGGTTACACCACAGAGCCTAGGGCTTGCCGATCAGAAGGTTGGCGGTTCGAATCCCTGCAACGGGGTGAGCTCCCGTTGCTCGGTCCCTGCTCCTGCCAACCTAGCAGTTTGAAAGCACGTCGAAGTGCAACTAGATAAATAGGTACCACTCCAGCGGGAAGGTAAACGGCGTTTCCGTGTGCTGCTGTGGTTCGCCAGAAGTGGCTTAGTCATGCTGGCCACGTGACCCGGAAGCTGTACGCCGGCTCCCTCGGCCAATAAAGCGAGATGCGCGCTGCAACCCCAGAGTCGGCCACGACTGGACCTAATGGTCAGGGGTCCCTTTACTTTTACCTTTACAAAATGGTTTAATCAAGGCTCTGATCCTATAACTTGGGAGTGGGGAACCTGTGGCCCTCCAGATGTTTTCGGGCCTCAGCCCTTGCCAGCATGGCCAATGGTAGGGAACAGATGGAGATTGTAGTCCAATATCTGAATGGCCATTAGCTATTCCTGCTATGCTGCTTACCTAAGAGGCAGCTCCATTGAGCTCAATGGAACTTCCTTTTTTTCTCTCCTGGAAGTTATATTCAATTAAAGACTACGGTGCTTAAAATTATTATATGTAGCTGTCTTAACCTGGGCCACTACTCCTACAGAATGAGAAACTCTTCCACAAATTATCCAGAAGGTAATTACCGTGATTGCTACAGGTGAACAAAATAACCAAGTCTGCCGAATCAAAACTCATTTTTGACATAACTACAGGAAGAAATAATTATAAAGTCTTGGGTGCAAAGAACTACTTAACTACTTTAGGCAAGCCCAAAGGCTTGGGCATGCACCGTGGGATTTCTGAAGTATTTGATTTAAATGGAAGACTCCTATGCTGTCACAATTTACTTTTGGAAGTCTTCTCACGTGCAAAAATGGTTTGACATGCGGCACGGCTGGGCTTCTGTTTAAGACATGTGAATGCAAAATTGTCTAGGGTTGCCTGGTTCTTTGTTTCTGGGTCTGAGTAAAGGCAATGTAACTATGCAGACTTTTTTGACAGATTTTCAACAAGAGTTGCTGGCATTTTGTTTTATATTCTGTTTTAAAAGCTTCTCTCTTACTTTTCTTCTTCTAAGACACTCAAAACAACAAGCAGGATAGAAATACAAGAGAGATCAAAACACCACAGTAGCACTATAATGATAAAATCAGCTGTCAGAACAGGTAACAACAGTAAAAAGTAAAAATCCGGTTGCTCAGAAGTTTGGGAACCTATTTTTCATCAAAAGGCAGTATATATTTTTATTAAATAAAAAATATAAAGGCTTTGTGCAAGATTTCATTGTTTGTTTGATCCAAGCGCTGTTTGGAAAGCTCAACACAGCAGCAAGTGAAGCAACAAGGAAACTGGTGCATGACACCAGCAGAGGAAATTCAAATATATGCACTTAATAGACTGTTAACTTTCTGTAAAAAGAAATGTAGTAAGAAATGGAAATCTTTCCAAACAATTGCACTGCATTACATAGCCCAGCTCTTCAAAGTATTTTGTGCAGCCACCCACGTCCTTCTGTTTAGCTCTTAAATAAGATAATGGGTGCTTGTTTCTCTGTTACTGACACACCTTCTTTTGGTATGTGTAGAGGATGTTGTTTGCTTAATGCTGTCCCCAGTGACGATTTGCAGCTTCATGTACCATGTAAATATTTCATTATTTGAAAAGATAAGCAAAGATAAGCCATAAACTTTCCACAGTTTAATACAGAAAAAGACGACTTTCAAGAAGCTGGAAATAGCACATATGTCAATCATATGTACACAGAATCATAGAACTGTTAGAGCTGGAAGGGACCACAAGAGTCATCTAGTCCAACCCTCTCCAATGCAAAAATCTTCGGCCCAGTGTGGGGTCAACTTGAACCCATGACCCTGAGATTAAAAGTCTCATCTCGCCCTTCTGAGGGAACTCTGCATATTTCAGGTTATACCATTTTATTCTCACAGGAGTCTTATGAGGAAGAGATAGCATGATTTTTCAAAAAGGAAGCTTAAAAACACACACACATACAGCTTGTGAACTATTTCAAATTGACACTCAACACACACTGCAATGGGTGACATGAAGGCCTCACATCACTCCCTTGTCAGTTCCACAGCTCTGTAAGCAAAAGATTAAACTGCAAAGTTTATCATTTAAATGATGGTTCCAAGATTCTGCACAGAACTGTCATTTCCTGCAATTTTCTCGAGGCAGATGACAGATATCTGAAACAGAGTCTTTCTGCGGTGGTACAGAGATTGTGGAATATATCCTTCCCAAGGAGGTCTGCTGGGCTCCTTCACTTCTGCCAAATTTTTGATGGTTGTTGAAGACTTTCGTTTTGGACACTTTTTGTTTGTGATTGCGTCTTGCAATTTCCTGACTGAGGTTTGTAAATCTGTGACTCATTCACATGCTCCACTGTTAATTTTTTTTGGGTAAGTAGTGCAATATTAATGTTTTTGTTAATTTTTGAAACCACTTTGCGGTCTAGTATGACCAGGGGGGAAAAACCGAGCAACAACCTGGGATAAAAATAAATAGATCCCGGTGGGAAATGACAGTTGTAAGTCTGGCTCAGAACCATCATTTCAAGTTGTGGAGCTAGACAGCAACCTGACTTGCCTGCTTGGGAGTGAGCTGGACTCTTTTATACCCCTGTTTCTCTTCCTTGCAACCGTGTTTTCTGGAGTGAGAGTATCTTAAAAAAAGCCCTTGAGGATTTTCAACCATTTGTAAGGAGTGATTGAAAACCTCAGGTGGCTGTGAGTCAAAAGGTGGGGTGTTTTCCTATCCCTGCTGTGAGGAAGGGGAGACAGAGAGTGAGTGTGGCAGGCGCACCTTGGATACAATGTGAGGAAAGGCAAAATGCAGAGTTGACGGAATGCAAGAATGAAATAAGATAGGCCACCTAGTGGGATTGAGAGGTCTGAACCTAAGTGGCCCTGTTCCAAGCCCAACACTCAAACACCACGAGCAACAGTTTAATGTACAAAGTCAATAAGCATTATCTTTAGTAGTGTGTTGGTTATCTGTGGTGAGGATATGCTAAGTATCCAAACTGCCCTGGAGAAAACAGACGAATGGGAGGATCCCTCTGAGGTATGTAGGAAAATCAAACAAACTTGGCTGGCTGGCTGCTTCCCTTCAATCTAGGTTCTATTGTGTATTGTATTCAGAACACATATGCCTCAGGTGGATTGGAGAGGAAGGGTAGACATAAATAATAATAATCCTCCTCTTTGCCTCTACCTCTTCTTCAGGTACGGGACAAGGCCCCCCCAAAAAGGCACAAAATACAACAAACCCTAAACTTCTTTTCTGAAGGCCTACACGATTTAACATGATTTAAAATTTATTCATAAAACCCCATTAGGCAAGAGTTGCATTTTATCAACTGCCTCATGTACAATTCTGATAGAGATCTGTTTTAAACACTTTTAAATATTGTATATTTAAATTGTTGTCACTTACCTTGGGACCTCATGGTAAAGGACAGGTAATAAAAAGAATAAATGATAGCAACAATAATTTATGACATAACAAATATGAAAGTTTGCTTGTTTGCTTCCAGATGTCACATCAAAGAAATCTTTGGTAATATGTGGCAACTTGATATCTGGCTAAAACAGTGAAGTTCTTCTTGTCTGAGTGTCATGAGACAGAAAGACAGTTTTCCTTATATTCATAGATAAGATAGTAACTTGCTAGTAAGTATGTGTCAAGCAAAGCATGCAAGAATTACCTAAATCTACTAGGCCTGAAAATGTCCCTGGGTCAAGTAAAGTTTAGTAGGTTATCTCAGAGAGTTGAGCAAAGTGATCTGAGCTACATGTCACATAGGAGGCAGCAAAAAATTCAAAAACAAAAGCAACTTTTTCAGCATCAGTAAGCATATGAACCTTGGGGGGAAAAAACCCACCCATCTGCTCTGCCTAGAGAAATATATTTAAAATAGTTCTGACTGCAGTAAGATGAAAGTGTTGAAGAGAAAACTTAAGATATACCGGTAACTGAATTGAAATAATAAAAAGTAGAAGGGACCAGAAGGCCACCAACATAAATATTATCTTCCTATTTTAGGGCAGGGTCCTGTGCCAACCAGTCCTTTCCTAAATTTCACAACTAATTCAGAGTAAAGATTAACACAGGATTAGCTCACCTTTCAAATTCCGACACATAATAATATATGAATGGGTGTATACAAATGTATGGAGAAAGGTTGGGCTGATGAGAACCACCAGTATGGAGGTCCCTGCATATACAACTTGGTTTTTGCTAGATTTTCTAGGGAACTATGTATGTTACATTTAAGGATTTGACAGTGTTCCAGCCCACAAAAGAGGGAGCAAACAAAATGTACCACACCTTCGTTAGAGAAGGCAGAACAACACCAAGCAATGGTGCAAAGCCACAAGCCAAAGGAAAGGCAAAAGAAATGCTACAGTTGTGCGCTCATCTTTCATTAAGACAGAACAAGCCCAGAAGATCATCTGCCAGCAGGAAAGAACACAAAAGCTGGGACAACTGGAGAGCAGGTTTTCCTGTTTCACTCCACCTGGGTCTTACTCCCGTAATATCTACCATTGAAGGCAAAGTTGGCAGGAGAACCCATACCCACCGCTTGATTGCCATCAGCCAGCCTGAGAAGGCCAGAATGTGAGTGGCAGCTGCCCTGAACTGTCCGCTCTAGATGGGGTTGCATATCTGTAGCTTCTGAGTTTTCCTGAATTCACTGCTATCTTTGGAGGCACAGGTGGCCTCAGTGGTATGGAGTACTTTCTACAAGCTATTTCCCTAACCGGACTGTGGATTCAGTAATCTATGCTCTAGCAACCTCCAGGTAAGATCACTATGTGCGCCCCGCTTTTGGTACAGAACATGTACAGCGAGACTGTGGCCACAGGACTGCTCAGTGGGTGAGCATTTAGCACTACTTCTGCACAGCTACCCTGATTGCCTTTAGATTTCCAAGGCCAATTCAAAGTGCCGGTTTTAACCCACAAAGTCCTATATGTCTCAGGTGGCCAATACTGAACAAAATGCCTCTCCCAAGTTGAACATGCCCAGACCATCATCTGAGCTCCTCTTCCAGATGCCCCCTCTTCAACAGGCTGGGAGGGTGGCAACAAGAGGATCTTGGGGGTGGCAGCCCACCTTTCTATGGAATGATACCACAAGGAAGACCCACCTGGTGCCAATGTTAACATCCTTTTGTGCCAGGTTAAGACATACCTCTTCTCTTAGGCTTCTGAGGAATTATGATAACCAACTGTACACTTTTTTCGGGGGAGGGAGGTATTGTTTTATTGTTAAACTTGGTGGTCGTTCTTAAAATTATGTACACATGATGCCTAGAAATGTTTTGTATTAGCCAATTAATAAAATCGAATGCCTATTACTACTAATTCTGAACACTGAAACCTGGAATAAGGAGTTTGGATCCACTAATGGCCCTACCTGCCAATTTGTCCCCAACACTGCCATTTTGAAGGTAATATACATTATATTGCATATGCTGAAAGGCAGAACGGTAGACTGCGAAAGTTAATTAGCATTCTTTACTGATTTATTCTCATATTCTCGCCTTTAAAATTCAAGTGATCTTTATATCATTTTCACCAAGTCATACCATATTTTGAGCACAAGTATTCTGGCGTATGTGTACCACAGTGCTGCAAATCTGAATTAATGAAGAAATCATTTAAATGGAAAACTGATGGTTCCTTGGAAATCCCTAAATAGATGCATTTCATCATGTGCATTTGAAAATTAGGTCAAACTCCTATTCTTCAAAGACAGTAGATACAATTCATGAAGCCAAACTTATTAAAAAGAGGAGTTTGTCCTTTTCTCTAATACACGACACTTATGAAGCTATTAAGATTTCAGGGGGATCCTGACCAAAGTTTTGTTATCCATGGCACACTAGTAATACGTGCCATTTATAATGTCTGTATAAATTCCTTTACTAGTAAAATATTTTGAATTGTTTAGTAAGCATTATGGAGGGTGGAAGAAAGACAATCTGTTCAAGAGACAAAACCATAACCCCTGGCTGGGCCAGTTTAAAACCAGCAAAGTTGCAATCCTACTAATCCTCCACCCTGTAATTTATTACGCCTATCGCCCAGCATACTTTCAATTAACAAGTTCTACATGGTCAGAAATTCTGAAAAACAGGACAGTGTAATTTTGACAACAAAACTGTTGTAGTGAGATTTAAAATAGGGAAGAGTTCACGGTTTTATTTCAACAGCATCAGCTATTTCACTTTCAGTTTATTTCACCTAAAATCTCTCAGAAGGTTTCTGAAAATCAGCTTAGCGATGTGAATGGAGAGCAAAGAAAAGGAAAAGTGTAGCTGTCAGAGTATTAAGCATTCAAAACAAGGCCAGTAAACCATAAGAAATTATATCAGCCAGATTAACTCTTCAAAGGACAAATTCATAGAGAAAACAAATGATATAACAAGTATTTCCCCCTCACATATATGCATTCTAGGTATGGATCTTTTGCAGACATTGAATTTAACGAGGAGCTCGTCAGTTTCTCAAGGCTTGTAGGCAGAAAGGGTTTTTCTGTGAAATTCAGGCTAGTACTCTTAATATTTTACCTGTGTATTTGAAAGTTAGCTCTTATCCTAGACCACGCTAGATCTTTGCACTGAAATGTAATTCCTGGTTATTGCTACGCTCATCTCAGTCACCACCTTGCCCTCGCTATAATCATGGTCCTTCTTTATTTATTAAAACTAATATCCAGGCCAACAGCACAGCAATATCTTTGTGGCCTCTGTATCTCCATCTTGGGCTCCCATTCAGTTCTGTGGCCAGAATGAGAAGATTTGACTTTCCGGCAAGGCGGGTGGTGCAGTTTCAGCCCCTCCTCCTCACACCCACCTTTATCACGAGACTCATGATCACATCCAGGGTTATGAAAAAGACACTGCCATCCTGGCAGAAAACGGAAAGTTCGAGAGGAGCTGACAAAGGAGACCTGATCCCGACGTTCAAACCTAACGATTTAGGCAGAAGCAGTTGCTCTAATCATTTCCCACAATGAAGATTTTATATGCGAAACTAAGCTGTCTCTGCCTGGCAGCCTTTAATATATGCCGTGCATCTTGCCACATCTCACAATATGATATGTGCCTGTTATAATACAGGCTTCCCATTCCCACTCAACGTAGCAAATTGAGTGTGGATTGAAGCTTGAGCTGTAGTAGAGGCAATCACAATAAGCATTTAGCAGTAATTTTCTTTTGCTGAAAAGATCTTCCAGTGCGTATGGACTGCTGCCACTCCCACTGGCAAAAAGCCCTACAGCAGTCTCCTGTACCATGCCTTCAATGTATGATAGGAAACGCCAAAAGCTGCCTACCTTAGCTGCACAGCCCCACAGCAGTTCTCCCAGTATAGAAGACAGAAAGACATACATTAGAAGGTAAAGCCCCTATTCACAGGCATGCCATAAAGAGCAGATAATTACCATCCGTGCATTCCTCATAATACCAGTCCAGCTCATAGTAATCCGCTTCAATGAATTTCTGCATAGTCCGCTATCTCCTTGGGCAACGTAGGAGAGGAGATTTTATACAGATGCTACAGAGGTCAAGTGAAGCACAGCCATGCCTCCCTGCCTTTGCAGAACTGCATTCTGCCAAGGAGCTCGGAGACTGCCGGCGAGAGGCTGGACATCTTCAGCCCGAAGCAGGAGCCGAAACGGAAAGGAACAGACAATGAAAAGGAGAAAATAAAAACTTCAAAAAATAAAAAAGGGAGAGGTTTGTTGCAGCAGCTGCACCAGTGCCTGCTCTCATAAAGAAGGCTTTACACAGGAGCTGGGAATGGGAGTTAACAAAACCGTCCTATCAAAAGGCTCTGACTCTGACGTTGGAGACACACAGCACCACTTGGGGGTTCCTAACTCATTCCTTTCCCGCTCCACTCCTCGCATCTCTTTCGGTCCAATATGTTGCCATGGAGACCAGTTGGCTCCGAAAGAGATGCAGCGATGGAGGGAGGAAATGCAATTCTGCTGTTTCTTACTACGCTGGCTAGGATGTGTCTCACCAGAAGACACAAAACAGAAAGAAATGCTTCCCACTGCTATAACACAAAGAGATCCAAGTTAAGCTCCAACTAGTTACATGGCAACATCAGGTTTTGATCACTTAACACATCACCGTATCTTAATATGTACACCTAACACAATGCTGTAACAAACCGGCGTGGGTTGTGTGTGTGTCCCACACCCAGAAATGTGGGTGACTAAAGCTCTTTCCTTTGAACCAGTGATCCATTTTATCAAGTGCCTAACTTCTGTGAGAGCACAAAAAGGATTACAGCCAACTACAGCCATTTTGTACAAACAGGAATACAGTAATCACCTCCTTCCTCTCCCTTCTCTCTTGAAATATTCCTAAAAATCTAAGCTTTCCATTAGTTTGCAGATGAAATTAGGAGCACGCATCTGTTCAGATATGCAAACTGATGATCTCTTGTGGGAGATTAAAATAGAACTTGGATAAGCAAATGAATAAACACATCCTGCTGGACAATATAATGAAGTTCTTAACCTTTAATGTTGTTATCTACACTCTGTGTTTATTTGGCTTTTGCTACAACACTCCGCCCCTCAGTAGTTTGTGTGTGTGTGTGTGTGTGTGTGTGTGTGTGTGTGTAGATTTCACAATCATCTGGAGAGTTTGCTCTGTTTAGATGCAGAAGCAAAGAAACCCAAACAGATCCTTTTTTGATATACACATAAAGAACAGGCAGAAGCAGAGAAGCCAAAGAACCACCGTGGGAACAAAGGCGGAGGTGGAAGTGGCAAAAGGGAGAAAAGTAGTGGCAAGAATCAGAGTAGACTTGGCAGAAGGATCAGGGTAGGGCTGCCCAGAGAAGGGCTCAAAAATTGACTGGTTGGATACTCCTAATGGTGACCAGAAAAATGAAAAAGGTGATGTCTAAAGTGACACAGGAGCTGTGCAGTTTAATCCTCTTCTCTCACATGAAACTTAAAAAGAGAGGGGAAGGAATTGGAACAGATAGGGGAATTCTAACAGTGCAGGCAGAGTGGTTACTAGAGGAGCGAATGATGGGCTGTGACTGACTGCATGTGACATGTTGTGAAAGGTGTGGCGAGCCACAGACCCCACTCCCAATTGCTGATTTCCTGTGATGAGAAGAAGCCACAGCAAAGCTTTGGCTAATGTGCATCCTCTTCCGGCACAGCCACAAAGGATTTGGAAGGTTAATAATAATAATAATAATAATAATAATAATAATAATAATAATTTATTATTATTATTTATTATTTATACCCCGCCCATCTGGCTGAGTTTCCCCAGCCACTCTGGGCGGCTCCCAATCAAATGTTAAAAACAGTACAGCATTAAATATTAAAAACTTCCCTGAACAGGGCTGCCTTCAGATGTCTTTTAAAGATAGGATAGCGGCTTATTTCCTTCACATCTGAAGGGAGGGTGTTCCACAGGGTGGGCCCCACTACCGAGAAGGCCCTCCGTCTGGTTTCCTGTAACCTCACTTTTTGCAATGAGAGAACCGCCAGAAGGCCCTCGGCGCTGGATCTCAGTGTCCGGGCTGAACGATGGGGGTGGAGACGCTCCTTCAGGTATACAGGACCAAGGCCGTTTAGGGCTTTAAAGGTCAGCACCAACACTTTTAATTGTGCTCAGAAACGTACTGGGAGCCAATGCAGATCTCTCAGGACCGGTGTTATAAGGTCTCGGCAGCCACTCCCAATCACCAGTCTAGCTGCCGCATTCTGGATTAATTGCAGTTTCCGGGTCACCTTCAAAGGTAGCCCCACGTAGAGTGCATTGCAGTAGTCCAAGAGGGAGATAACTAGAGCATGCACCACTCTGGCAAGACAGTCCACGGGCAGGTAAGGTCTTAGCCTGTGTACCAGGTGGAGCTGGTAGACAGCCGCCCTGGACACAGAATTAACCTGTGACTCCATGGACAGCTGTGAGTCCAAAATGACGTGACCGAATTAACGTTCGGTTTCTCTCTCTCATTATTATTAACCCCAGTTTACCTTACAGCCAACCCCTAAGTGATGGCTAACAAATCATAGTTACGATTAACCACAGATTGTCCGGTTTTGACGAAACGGCAGGTGTGGTTAATAAAAACTGAAAATGAAAGTCGCTGTGCTGGAGGAGGAGAGGGAGAAGCCCAAGGCTCACTGCAGCTTGCTCCTGCCATTAGTGTGGATGTAAATGTAGATTTTATACCATCTTAGTGTGATAAATAAATATAACTATGTGTTTAAAACACATTATGCGTCAAGTGTCCTAAAACCTGTGTCACAGTCAGCTGCAATTCAATTAAGTATTCAGTGTAGCAAACCTACACATCGATTTCTAAAGAGCAACTAGTGCTCATCTGGCAAGGATAGGATCTCCAGATGCCCTTTACACTTGCCCTTTTTCAAACAATGCAGCTGCCTCCAGGAATAAAAAAAAGATAAAGCCTATGAAATAAATTGAGACGATAATAACACCCACTACAAATTATGAGCTGCAACAGTGTAGTTCTGATTCTTACTCCACCCCTGCCCAAACTTCAAGGGAGGATATACATTTATTTTAGGAAGACATATTTGCTGCTTGCTTGAGTATGCAAGTGAAAGCTCAATGTAAAATCCTTTCTGTTCTTCCTGCCCCTAGCCCCAAATTCTGGATTTAGATCATGATTTCCCAAACCTGGGTCTCCAGCTGTTTTTGGACTACAATTCCCATAATCCTTGATCCTGCTAGCTAGGGATTACTGATTGATTGATTGATTGATTGATTGATTGATTAATTGATTGATTGATTGACTGACTGACTGACTGAATTTATATACTGCCCTATACTTGAAGGTCTCAGGGTGGTTATATTCCAAAAACAGCAGGAGACCCACATTTGGGAAACCTGATTTAGATTATCAGACTTCTTCAGGCACAGATTTCTCTTTTTTCAGTTCTCTTTGAAGCCAGTGGGAATAACAGTAGCAGAAATAGTGTAGTACTTAAACCTACTAGCAACACACTTGCATTTGGTACAGGTTAATATTATCACCCCGCCTTGCCAAGAAGGCAAGGGCAATGAGTTATTCGCATCAAATTCAATTATTTGGAAACCTATCTTTAAAAATGGCATGACTAATTTCTGGGATTCAAGCCTACCTGGATGTAAAACCCTCCCACCCTGAAGAGTTTGTTTCCTGTTGAGGCTGGTTTCGGTGCTAGATCAATTTATTTCTGGGTTAAAGCCTAGTTTTGGTGCACAAGCTGCCTTGGTCACCTTTGCATGGTTACCATTGGTCAGAGAGAGGCAGAAGGAATGTGCCCCTGTTAATTCTCCTTGATCTCCTACCTATCAAGCACAACCACACTGCTCCTAAAGGAACTGTACTAGCTGTCTATAAGCTACTGAGCCAGGTTCAAGGTTTTAGTTTCAACCTTTCTCCCTACTCCCTCTTCAAGCACTGCAGCTGAGGAGAGTCTCTTGATTGTGCCATAATCTCCATTATTAGCAGCAACCAGTGGCAGGGCCTTCTCTCTAGTGGCCCCCATTTAATGGAACCATATATTCTCTGAGCAGTGACAAATGCCAACAGTGTTCAAAACACACTCACATACTCAGGTTTTCTAGAATTTTATCAATGATGACCTTTGAGCAACTAACTGCTTTTCATTTATTACATTGTAGTGTACTTTTTTCTTTTCATTTTAATTTGTTTTATTACTTAGGTATATCATGGATTGTCATAGACAGCTTATATGTATTTTTTGTAAACAAATTAAATAGCCATAGAAGAAGAGCACCTACAAAAAGAGCTACTAAAGACTAACATTCTATACAATCCTTCACATGCTCCAAACTGACACTCAGTTGTTTTTACATTAGAAAACCAAAGTAGAGTGAATTGGGAAAAGACCACTTAGCAGTCTTTGGTCCCATCATGGTATTTATAGCATCTGAGGGTATCACACTAACCATTCCCCGCTCAGATTTTCTCACAGCTGGGGGGGGAAGCCAATTCAGATTGTGGAATGCAAAGGTTAAATGCTTGATGAGCTAGAATAAGTAGCTAAGCGATCACTGGACTTTGCTTCAGTTAGGAACAAAACAAGTGAAGAAGTTGGCTGCATTCTAAGAAGATTGTAAGCAAATGTTACTTTCTGAGGTCTAATGAGACTAACATTTGCTTTTGTGAGTGAATTAAATGCACTACTAAAAGATCAAGTACCTCTTTCAAAAGGGCATATATGCTGCCAGGGTTTAGCTTTCGTTAGCTCTGGTATAGGATGAATTTACGAAAATATCTCATCATCTATTACAGCACACTGCTATTACACCAAAGCTTTCAGATGGGATGGATATTGAGTCAGATTCCCAAAGGTTCAGAGGTCCCTCTGTGTGAGCAGATGACACATTTGCATGCACAGTAGGTGCATATCTCTCCAAATTCTGCAAATAATCTTCTCAGCTGCAGCCTCAGGCCCAGATCCCATTCTGTTTCAGAGGGTCCTCCAACTCTCAGAATTGGCTTTTCAGAGGGCACAAGAGGCTGCAGCAGTGATGGAAAAGTCCCATTGTATGATGAGAACTCCACTTGTTTCACTGGGCAAACTCAAGAGGAAGAAAAACTAATATTTATACGGAGATTCTTAAGACTAGGCATTGCTCCATGCAAAGACTTGCATCCTTCTGGGTTTTTTGTTCGTTTTTAAATAGTGTCCGTTACATAGTAATAAAAATGATATGTAAAGAACAACAACAAAAAAATCACCAACACATAATTTAAAAACAGTTGGAATTGCTTGGTAATTATATTCTAGCTTCACCCTCAAGACATAGGGTGCCCCTAAATGGCCTTTGCTAGAAGTTACTTGGGCAGCAGCCACTATATTTAGAAATGAAGGATCAGAGGTGAAACAATGCACAATTCAGAGCATCACTACGGCTATATATACAGTGAAGTTAAGATACCAACTTTTAAATGAACCTTTAAAAATATTATCTAACACACAAGCTCCATGAAAAAACTAAGCAGCAATAAATATATTTACGCAGATTTAGTCAAAATGAGCAGATCAATATTTCCATAATTAAAAAGGAGAGAGGGAAGACCAGGTCCTATTTATTTGAAAAGTAATAGTTAATATATGTAAGGCCAAACAGTATTTTAGAGCACTCCATATACAGGAGAAACGTCATTTTTCCTTGCTGCAAAAGACAGGCATTTATTTAAAATAGCTCTTCTGAAGCATGGGAGGCTTGAAATAGATTACTCAATTGATTCTGACTCACTATGTTGATACATCTTACATTGCTTGGAGCAGGGGTCAGCAAACGTTTTCAGCAGGGGGCCGGTCCACCGTCCCTCAGACCATGTGGTGGGCCGGACTATATTTTGGGGGGGGCGGGGGGGGGATGAACAAATTCCTATGCTCCACAAACAACCCAGAGATGCATTTTAAATAAAAGCACATATTCTACTCATGTAAAAACACCAGGCAGGCCCCACAAATAATCCAGAGATGCATTTTAAATAAAAGGACACATTCTACTCATGTAAAAACACACTGTGTCCGTGGGCCAGATTTAGAAGGCGATTGGGCCAGATCCAGCCCCCGGGCCTTAGGTTGCCTACCCATGGCTTAGAGTCTGCCATCTTGCATGCCCTGTACTATACACAACTGACAATGGCACAAAGATCACAAAGCACAGGGCATACAAAGTTGTGCAAGGAAAAAAACCTATTTAGTGGCAAACAGAAGATTTGACTGAAGTTGCAATTATTTCCAAAGAGAGATTCTGCCAAACTCCTACAACCATACGGCGGGGATGTGGCACTTTGCATGAACTGCTGCTAATATTTTAGTAGACATAGGGAATCCAGTGGAACTTCAATAGAAGTAATAATTCAATTAAAGACAGAAGACATGTAAGCTAAGCAAAGTGAGCCTCTTCCCTAACCTTATGCGCTCCAGACATATTGGACTACAGAGGTGTGTGGATTAAGCTGATGGCAATTGTAGTCCAAAATGTCTGGAGGGCACCAGGTTGGAGAACGCTGCTTTTCAACAGTAGCAGCGGTAGTTAAGAAAAAGAAAAAGAATTCCACATTTGTAGTAGGAAAGGAGGCAGCTGTCTCCATTCAGACCCAAATTAATTAGCGCTTGACTGCTGGATGAATTGTAATTTAATTATTCTATGCTGCAGCCTCCTCTGAAATTCCTTTCTTCATGTACGGCCATCTTAAAATCAGTGGCAAAATGTTCTTGTAACATGAAACATTCTTCTATTGGTTTATGAAATATTAAAAAGTAGCAAAATAAAGAAAACTTAGAAAGGAAGTAGTCAACTCTAAGTAAAAGATCTACAATGTTGAAAAATAGTAGATGAAAAGTGATAAACCATTCTACAAAATCAGCATAACAATATTATGTAACACAAGAGCCTTAACAGCGCTTTGACAAACAAATAACCTACTTGGTCAAAGTTGTAGAATTTATTTTTGTGCAGATTTTCAAATGGACAGCTTCTCAACATTTGTCTGGTACAGAACAGCTTAGAAAATTCTATTGCTTCAAGGGATCAGACAAAAATGACTCATTAATTCTCTTTACAGCCATATAATTCTGTTCAGATACTTCAAATGCCACTTATATATTAGATCATCCAAGGATACAGCTACATGATACAAGGAACCTGTGACTGTCACACACAAAAACCCGAAGTGCTTTTCCAAATTGTCCCCATCCCTCTTGAACATCTTGCCTTCTTCCCATTAATGTTTCTCAGCATGCAGGCTGCAAAGCTCCGCCGATCATCAGTCAACCTGTCCCAAGTCTGGATCCTTGTCCTATGCCAAGACAAACTGTCCTATGCAAGTTTTACCCCCCACCCAAAACAAAGCTGTGGCCATTTTTAATCTATATCCTGTTTAGGTACGATTCCAGCTCTCTCTGCTTCCACTTACCCTAAGGATGCAAGTTGTACTTGAAGTTATGGAGGAAGAAACACTGAAATAGTGAGGCACTAGGCATGTGACAGAGGCTAATGGAAATTAACAGTAGTCATGTGGCTTTCAGTATTCACTAAACAATGCATGACAAGAATCATTCTAGCAACAGTTATGAGAACACCAGCGAATCTTAATGCATTTTTTGTTCTTGTTTCTGAATACAATACAATGTTATCAAACCAACATAAGCAGAAAGTGCTTAAAGGTAAAGGTACCCCTGACCATTAGGTCCAGTCGTGGTCGACTCTGGGGTTGCGGCGCTCATCTCGCTTTACTGGCTGAGGGAGTCGGCGTACAGCTTCCGGGTCATGTGGCCAGCATGACTAAGCCGCTTCTGGTGAACCAGAGCGGCGCACGGAAACACCGTTTACCTTCCCGCCGGAGCGGTACCTATTTATCTACTTGCACTTTGACATGCTTTCGAACTGCTAGGATGATCCCTGAAATACCTTATTTTTCCGTGTATAAGACTATATTTTTTCCCACCTTTTTAAAGTTTAAAATTGGGGGTCGTCTTATACATGGGGACGTCTTATAGACAGAAAAATACGGTAAATAACAGCAACTATGGATGAAACAGCGGCTGTGGATCAGCGACCTGGAAGCAGTTAATGCCAGATTTAGATTATTTTCCTTAATGCAGACTATTGGTAGCCCATTGGCAGCCCATTCGCTGTCAGTTACTACACAATCAAGGATTATATCCACCACACCCATAGATTATTATTATTTAGCCAATCAAAAGATGTAAAACTGCATGGAAAACATCACCTACTTCTCCAACCCCACCACAAAATGGCGACATTTTAGGTGTTTGAAAAAACAACATTGTCATAACATTAAAAAATGTAATCTTGGGAAAAGATGTGTACCCAAAAGGCAAGCAAATGAACATACATTGAGCAGGAGGAGTTGATTGTAGAGGCCCACACTTCAAATCTAGGTTTAATCTCTTGGTACTTTTCTCTGAAAGTTTAACTGACCTACTTACAAAAGGATAAGACATTGTGTGTGTTTAAAAAACTGTGCTGATATTTTAAGGGTATTTCTTAATGTCACAAGACATTAAGCTGTAAAGTATGGTACTATTTAGCCATATTCAGTCCATCTGAACACAAATTCAATGAGTCAAAAAAACACTTTATTTAAGCTAGATAAGGACAAGATGAAATTATACAATTAAATATAAATATAGATGGGAAACAGCTATGTATTGTGAGTACTTATCTACTTTTAAAAAATTTCACCTATGATCTTTTTCTTTTACTTCTTTATTTTTTTCTTTGTTCTTTTTTTCTTTTTTCTGATATCTTATCTTTCATTTCACTCCTTTATTGTGAATAGCATTTTACAGAGGTATAAATAACTGTAAATATGAAAAGAGACAAAATATTCTCTAATTTTTTTTCCTTGGTTATATGTATTTTCTTTTTCTTTTGTATTTTCTTTTGTTGTAAATATGTATGTTTTCTAATTGTACTTAATAAAAAAAAATTTAAAAAGAGATTTTTCAAGGCCACTCCAATTTTTGTTTTAATTGAAGTTTGACTCCCATTTGCTTTTTGGTCACCAACTGGGCTGCGATGGCTTGTAGGTTATCAACCTATGCTGCTGTTTTTCATTCCCACCAGACCCAACTAGAGTTAAGCAGCTTGCCTGTAGGACTGCAGCCTCAGCATCTTAGCTTGCCGCTGTATTACAAGCCAAAGGAAAGTCATGCACTTCAAGGAAACTGACATATGCAAGCTACATTCCAAATGCTTTTAGCTGGGTTTAAAATGTCACAAACAGCCTACAACAAAAATGCTATCATGAGTGGTATATTTTTTCCACTGTGTTTTCCACCTGCTTTGCATATATTATACAGTGCTTCACGGAAGGAACAGATACACACTCATGATTTCTATTGTACCAGTGACAGTTTTCAATGTGATCCATCCCACATATTACATTATTTATCCAAGAATAGCTGCTAAACTGAGGAAATTTGGGGTATATTGGGAGAAGGCAACTCATAAATTCTACAGGCAATTGCATTTGAGGACAAACGAATACGTTTGGACTTACGGAAGTATTTCAGTGTCTCTTCTATTTGCTCTGTTGTTAAATCAATATTAGCATCAGGAGAAAGGAGAGGGGTATGAAGCCAGTCGTCGTGGTCATAACCATAGATGGTATCTGCTCTTAGCTTGTAGTGTGGTAGCTGCTCTTCAAGCAGACTGATGATTTCAACTTCGGGAAGATTTGTACTATTGCACACATCTAAAGAGAGGGGAAAGACAAGCATAGAAACTGGGTTACACCACATTCAAAATAAAAATAGAAACACTTGTGATTTAATACAAGCCACATCAGCCAACTCCCATCCAACGCATTCCATCATCTCCAGAAAAATTCCATCAGAAAGAGGAGGGTGTTGCATTGCTTACAAGCTCTGACTAAACATTTTGTAAGAAACCGAATAAGAAGCTTTTGTCTCAAAATGTGGGCATTTCGCTGCTTATGAGCTACAACTACAGAAACCAGAAACTATAACATTAAGCATTTCTGTCAACAGGCTTTGCTTCCATGCAAGTTTGCCTACTGGAACGCTTGCCCAAGATGTAAAGCTATTCCATGTGCTTTTTTTTTTTTTTTTTTTGTAAACGATATTTATTAAATTTTCCATTTTAACAATCCAATCAAACCACACTAAACATTCCAAATTATTCAAATTATCCAGTAATCAAACAATCCAAATATTATGCCAAATTATAAATTTTTGGGCGGACTTCCCATGCTCCGAGGTCAGAGTGTGTGTGTTTCTATATCATCTCATATTTCTGCTATTCCATGTGCTTTAGACAAGAAAAGATTGACCAGAGACTTTAAACTCTGATGCTATTATTAGTATGTACATATGGGCTACCTGTTACCAGCATTAGCTGTGAGCTTTTAGTTTCTGATGGAAGCAATGTATTGCAATACTCCTAAAGGTTTGCAGTCTATTTCATCCACAGCAACCACACCACAAAAACCAGCACCCACAGCCTTGCTTTCCAGGAGCAAGACGACAAGCAGCTGTTAATATAAATTGCCTAGTAATTGCATGCTATTTGTTCCTGTTTCATCTCTGGTTCAAGGCTTTTATCACTTCTACCCCAGCATTACTAGGGAAGAAGTCTCCCTCATCCTTTATGACAAAGCAATGTTGCTGGGAATCAGTGATCTCATCGCCATGTGACTCAAGGAAGCCTCAAAAGAAAAACGTTTTACGAAAAATAGCTCCCATGTGCTAAGGCAGGGAATGAGAAAGATGCCAGGTATTATCTTCAGCTAAAACACTTTACTCATTCTGTTGCATTTTTTTTTAATTCAAAAGCCTACATTTCAAAATAAAGCCATCCCACTGAAGCCAGTTACATGTGCTTTTATGGAGCTACATTTTTTAAAAGCCTAAATGCATTGACTATAAATACATGCCAAGAGTTGACAGGATGTGTGTCATAATTATTTTAGCTCTCAATGCACAAAACCTCTCCCCACTGTGCCTGGGTCTTTTGTGAATGCCAAGAATACTGCACCAACGTGAATGAAAAACGGAACCATGCTTGTGCTATGATTTTGGTTTCACTGTCAAATTAGATATGTTGGTAGTGGACTAAGAGAGAGAACTTGCCAACACTGATTTACTATGAATTGGGGAACAAAGTAAATTTAGTTTCATGATCACAAAAAATCCAGTTAAAATATTACTAAGAATAATAACGATAATGATGAAGATTATAAATCTTAGGTTTGTTTGTTTCCAAAATAACCAGCAATACCTGTACTTTCCCTTGGATTATTTAAAGCTTTCTTTGTCCCCCCTCCCCCCTAAAATGCTCATTGCGGCATACATACTTCTCTAGCCATCCATTTCATTCTTACAACAACACTGTGAGGTAGGTTGGGAGTTCATGACTGGCTCAAGGTCACCAGGTGACCTGGAATCTGAACCTGGGCATCCCTGTCCTGAGTAAAACACTGAACTCTGCACCATACTGACTCTCTCACCCAAGATGGAAGCACATTTTTCTAAGATAACTTACATCAGCAATTGGATTGAGTGGGATAAAACGTATGAATGCAGCAGATATAAATGGCATTAAGGGTGCCTCAGAGCAAGGGACAAATCTTCCTAGATTCTCAAAAGTCTGTGACTCAGTCACAGTATCTGCACCCTGGTCTCTTAACTATGCCTATTTGATAAAGAGTCTCGCTGCTTGTCCTTCCATGAGCTCATTACATCTACCAAAAGCTTCTTACTTGACTTATTTTCAGCCCAAAGAGAACAGCCAATTATCTTAATAAGGAAAGAAGGAGCCACCGGATTTGTTGAACTGTGCAAAGATCAGTTCTGGTACTTGCTATCACATTCATCCTTCATCCCATTAATGCTTACTGAAGCTTTCACTAGTCAATTAAAAAAAGATTCTGCACAAGGGGCACAGATACAGCACATGGGTGCCAATTCTCAATGAAAGCCATGGCTATGTTTTCTACTGCAAATAATACAGCCTTTAAAACAGCGTTGTGGGGAGAGCTATTAATACTGCCCAGTAACCAAAATCCTAAAGGGACTTAAAGCTTTTTGAAGTTTTTTTTTTTAATGATATTTATTGGAGTTTCACATGAAAAAAACATCTTAATAAAGAAAAAAGAAAAAATTTAAAAATAGAAAGAAAAAACACCATACAAAGTATGAAATACAAAATACAAAAAGAAAAAAGAAAAAACAGTTAAAAACAATTCCGTCTTTACATCACAACTTTTACATTTACTTATTTCCCGGACCTCCTCATACCTCCCTCTTTTGTATTCCAGTTTAATTTGTTAGTCCAGCAATTCCTTTCTCTCCTTTTTAATCCCATCCTTAATCTTAATATAATATAACATTAAATTTTAATCTATTAAAAACCAATTTTCCAATAACTTTAAAGCCTGTACAGCTAGAAGCCACTTAATTTCAATCCAACATCACTCTAACATTCTTTAATTTTACAATATTTCTGTAAATAGTCTTTAAAAAGCTTTTTGAAGTTTTAATTTGAAAGACTGTTTAGAGCCAGCAGGTTGCTTCTTGGGATTAGGGGGCAGGAGAGAGAAGAGATAACCCTCCCTTTCCAAACCAAACAGCTTACCAGGGGAGCCAAAGTAAATGCAGGATGTTTTAAATGAACACCTTTCCCCCTTGTTGAACATCTCATGTTATTAGTACTGTACTGCTGTGTTAGGAGGGTAAGCTAGTGCCACCTGGTGCTCAGTAATCTCAATGACTCAGAATTCAGGCACAAAAATGGTCCTCTATAATAAAAGTTGCATCCTGGACCAGAAAGGCAGCAGAAAGGAGTAGGGAATGACACAGATCTGTACACCTGACAATTAATGGAAGCCCCACCTCTGCTTGAAGTAAAGGTAAAGGGACCCCTGACCATTAGGTCCAGCCGTGACCGACTCTGGGGTTGCGGTGCTCATCTCGCTTTATTGGCCGAGGGAGCCAGTGTACAGCTTCCGGGTCACGTGGCCAGCATGCCTAAGCTGCTTCTGGCGAACGAGAGCAGCGCACGGAAACGCCGTTTACCTTCCCGCTGGAGTGGTACCTATTTATCTACTTGCACTTTGACGTGCTTTCGAACTGCTAGGTTGGAAGGAGCAGGGACCAAGCAACAGGAGCTCACTCCGTCGTGGGGATTCGAACGCCCGACCTTCTGATTGGCAAGCCCTAGGCTCTGTGGTTTAACCCACAGCGCCACCTGCGTCCCTTCTGCTTGAAGTACCACCTGGTTATGTATACTAACAAGGTCCTCTGAGTTCTTGAGAAACGAAGTATCACATAAAGGTCGAAGGCTTTGCTTTTTCACAGCAAAACATGGCCTCACCAGCTTCTGGAGGATGTGTGCCCCAAGGTTGCAGGAATCTCCATCGTTATGCAGGACCCTCCCTCCTAGTCTGTAATGCTCTGTTCTAAGCCTAGGGCACCTTATTTATTCATTCATTCATTCATTCATTCTCTATACCACCCTATACCTGAAGGTCTCGGGGCAGTTCACATAAAATATCAAATACTGTACATAAAATCAAAACAAAGCCAACAACTCAATACCCCCCCCAAGAGCCAGTATTTTTTAAAAGGGAATAGGATGAAGATCAAGTCATGCAAAGGCCTAGTTGAAAAGGAACGTTTTTGCACCATGAAAGTGAGATGCAAACATCACTTTTTCAATGACGCATCAGCTGTCACAATGCACTTCATGATATGCTCCACTTCTCTTACCCACTTAAGACAGTGTGCAGTAATTTGCAGAGGATAGTGATCCTTTGCAAAAAGTAATGGAAAGAGCACCTCAACAAGCTGGCACGTGAGGAGGAGATTTGTAGTTGAATTAACATTTCCATTAAATCATTTCCAAAAGACAAGTAAAAGGGTTTTTAAAGAGAAGTAGAAAAGTGAATCACAGAATTGTAGAGTTGGAAGGGACCATGAGGATCATCTAGTCCAACCCGCTGCAATGCAGAAATATACAGCTGTCCGATACGGGGATCGAACCTGCAACCTGGGCATCATCAGCACCATGCTCTAACCGCCTGAGCTATCCAGCTAAAGAAAAACTTTAAGATGGGCTACCCAAAGCAGACCTTGGTCAAGGGTGGCCATGCGTCTTTCTTTCCAGAAAGCAATTCTGCATTTGAAGCACTTCCTGATTTAAGTGCAGTTTAAAGATAAAATAGTCCTAAGGAGCGAGACTTGAAGCACTTGGCAGCAAACCAAGCAGGCTCACAAATCGTCTCACTACAATCTTCCACACTATGGTGAGATGTACTGCATTTCTAGTTAAATTATAGTAACAATTTCTAATTTTGTTTCGAGACGTGTATATTTGTTGTTGTTGTTGTTTAGTCGTTTAGTTGTGTCCAACTCTTCGTGACCCCATGGACCAGAGCACACCAGGCACTCCTGTCTTCCACTGCCTCCCGCAGTTTGGTCAAACTCATGCTGGTAGCTTCAAGAACACTGTCCAACCATCTTGTCCTCTGTCGTCCCCTTCTCCTTGTGCCCTCAATCTTTCCCAACATCAGGGTCTTTTCCAGGGAGTCTTCCCTTCTCATGAGGTGGCCAAAGTATTGGAGTCTTGGCTTCAGGATCTGTCCTTCCAGTGAGCACTCAGAGCTGATTTCCTTAAGAATGGATAGGTTTGATCTTCTTGCAGTCCATGGGACTCTCAAGAGTCTCCTCCCTCATGGATCACTGCCTTGTCGTGGTGAAGGGCTTGAATAATTCAGAGAGGCTATGAGCTCTGCCATGCAGGGCTACCCAAGACGGACAGGTCATAGTGGAGAGTTCTAACTAAATGTGATCCACCTGGAGCAGGAACTGGCAAGCCACTCCAGTATCCCTGCCAAGAAAACTCCATGGACAGAGACATGTATATTAGCATATGCTAAAAGGGGTTTTTAAGGGTGTTTTTTTTTAAGGAGATGCATTTCCTATCTCTTTTTTTGGTAATGCCCACCCTACTCTGGGCAGCTATTTTGACACAAGGCAAGATGAAATTAGGATGGGGGTCTTCCTCTCCTAAGGGATATCTGTATCGCCAAAAGCTGCCTACTGTCATGGAAAGGGTGGAAGAAGTCTGCCAATACATTGGAGGGGGGGAATGAGGCAGATTGGTCTTGCTATTAACTGATCGGTAACCTGACAAGTGAGAAAGGCCATCTGTTGACAAAACAAAGTGAGGAGACATATGGACACCACCATTCTTACAACACTGGCTTTGTTACTATAATCTGCTTTATATTGAGCAATTACAATAGGAACTGACCTTTTTTATTTTTATTTTTTTAAAAACCCTTCCAAGAAATATACCACACATCAGTGCACTTGAGATAAAAGCTACTTAAAAATAATCTAGAAAAGACTGATGCACAATATATTATAAAATCAAAAACATGTCAGAATAACATGCAGGTATACTCATTAGTGGGGTTTGTTTTCCACCAATACAGATCTTTATTCCAGTCAAAAGGAAATAGAAAAGTTAAACAGCAAACCCAGAAAGAAAAACAAATGGTGCTTTTTATCACAGTTCCTCTTGTGCAATAACAAGACATATTCACCAAAAAAATAAAATTGCACCACCAGAAAGAATAGAGGCTTTTGTTATCCCCTAATACTTCTACAACCTACACTGTCCAGACAGATGGAGGGAGACGCTGAAGAAGCAAGACGCTATTCATAAAAGCAAAGAACATAACTGTTAACAATGCGCCTTTTGTTCATTTACCATTGTAATTCAGCATTTAAGCTGAACCACAATACAATTAAATATAAACTGTATTAAAAGATTAAAAACCCATCTTGGAAATCAAAAGTAAAAATGATTATGATTTTTTATAAAGCACCTAACAAAGCCACAAATTCATTGTGGTTTATATCTTTTGATATTTTAGAAGTTCCACAAGGGTCTCTCTCTGTGTGTCTCTGTCTTACTGTGCATATGTGTAGTCCTCTGGAATCTGTCACATGTCAAGGATGTCAAGGTAAACGTATACTATACTGAACCCTGCTTTGGAAAAAAAGGCTTGCACTTCCAGATTTGGGCTATTTGAACAAGTAGCCTACTTCATGTCCAGGGCATCCCTCCAAAATTTCTCTAGAAGTAGAAAATCACACTGAAGGCAAGAACACTAGATGGTGCTATAGCTTCATATCATCAACTTGTCACCTTCTAATGCAAGGGAGAATGCAAATAGAGCAACTTCCAAATAGAGACAAAGGAAGTAGCAAACAGGTTAGGAAAAGGTATATAAAAAGGCACAGTGACAAATATTAGTGGGAGGAGAGGACAAGGTTAGGACAAGCATTTAATGCGCTCCATTCATTAGTGCTCCTTAGCCATATCAAACTTATTCAGCATATCAATAAAGTTAAGCTTCATTCTACTTTCCCACTGAAAGTCTGATAGAAAATCCATACCTCTCTCACAGTGAGTGAAAACATTATGGACCAGCCAGCAGACTACTTTGTTTGCTGGGGATTACGGGTTCCCAATTACTCACAAATGCGGAGTGCAGTTGAACCTGGACACTGAACTGTTTTGTGGTAAATAGTAAGCACATTAAATGAAAACTATAATGTGAAACATTTAGGAGAAAATGTATTTGCAGCCTCTCAGCATGCTCTGACATGGGGTGGGGGAATGGCTATTCAACAAGACTTCTAGGTGGAGACATTTATCCAATTGGTATCTATACTGGATCTACATTTATTTCATATGTGAATTGTTGTTCAACATTGCCTTCATACATGCAAATGTCTTAGATGTTTTTACATATGAAATTCTTCTATGCATGGTTTTTACTGCATTGTAAATCGCATAGATACACATCCCGGGAATAAATAAATGAAATTAACCACAACGATAATTATTTATGCGTGCTATTTTTATAGAGAGATAGATCTACATTTTGAAATTGTGATGCAGCTCTAACGCAGCATCTCATGAGCTAAGTGCTTTCCATATACCTGGCTCATTCCAAGTTGCTGGGGAAAGAGAGCTTTTAGGGGCTTCCAGCTACTAATTACATGACAGACTGTTCCCGTCGCCAATGAGACAGCTTAAATGAGAGTCAAGTTGCAATTGGAGCTTAGAGAAGGTGATGGTTCAAATAAGCTTTCCCAGTAGTGATGTATGGATGTGAAAGCTGGACCATAAAGAAGAAGGCTGATCGCTGAAGAATTGATGCTTTTGAATTATGGTGCTGGAGGAGGCTCTTGAGAGTCCCATGGACTGCAAGAAGATCAAACCTATCCATTCTTAAGGAAATCAGCCCTGAGTGCTCACTGGAAGGACAGATCCTGAAGCTGAGGCTCCAATACTTTGGCCACCTCATGAGAAGAGAAGACTCCCTGGAAAAGACCCTGATGTTTGGAAAGATGGAGGGCACAAGGAGAAGGGGACGACAGAGGACGAGGTGGTTGGATAGTGTTCTCGAAGCTACCAGCATGAGTTTGACCAAACTGCGGGAGGCAGTGGAAGACAGAAGTGCCTGGCGTGCTCTGGTCCATGGGGTCACGAAGAGTCGGACACAACTAAACGACTAAACAACAACAACAAAGGAATGGAACTTGGGGAGATACCTGCAGAAGAAGCAAGTGACATGCAAAAAAATGAGGAATTTGATCTAGGCACACTGAAGAGGATGGTGGTAGTCATAGAGGTACCCCCTGAAATCTAAAGTGGTGCAATCCAGCAACAGACACAGCAGCCACCAACTTAGGGTGGGAGGGAGAGAGATTGAGAGTATTAGAATGAGAATCTCAGTATTTTTTGAAGAGTGCCAGGAAGCTAGTCCAAAAACCAGAGAGAGAACTTTAAGTAGAAACACTGGGAAATAAGTGAAAAGAGGGAAATTCAGTATGAGAAAGTGCAAATTCAATAGTGCAAAAATCATTGTGTATAACACTGCTTAAGTAAAAGAAGTTGGTTCTTGCAGTTTTTGCAGAAGGAAGAAGCAATATAGATATGACAGTCACCTGGACGTGGGGAAAGAATGAAAATCCCAAGAGAAACTGCAAACTGAGAAACAAAGAAATTGCTTAAAGAATGGTGGTGTTGGACAGAACGCTCAGGAGATTATTTATCAAACCAATATAAATGTTAGCCCTAAGGAGGTCAGATTTCAGTTATTTAACAGCACATTTATAATTTGGCTAAAAAGTTTCATGAAAACCTTGTGCTGAAGACCATCCCAAAAGATAGCCCAATGTAGGCTTACTGTGTCTCCCCCATTTTGTACAATCTGTACAATCCTCCATTCAAGGATTCCCTGCAGGATGTTATGAAAGAAGGAAGTGTATAAAATAACACTCTTTTTAGCTTATTAGATGATGAGAGAATCAAGAAACCTGCATTTCTGTTTTATGGTACATTATCAAGAGATAATCTGTGATCAGATGAGCTGCTCTGACACACACACAGAAGGAGGATATTAAGTTAAATTCTTCCTGATCTCGGAATACTTAGAAAGAGGAGTCATAAGCACGATTTTGTTGCAACATGCCCAGAGCACATGTTTCCTGTAAGAAATTCAGTTTCTTGATGCTGTTTACCTGCAATCTTTTTAAAGCAAAACAGAAATGCCAGAATCATCACAGGGAGGTTTGGGGTGCTCATAGCCCTAAATCCCTGTGCTTGAACTGAATCCCGATGAGATCCAGTCAGGACCTGCAAAAAATACTGAATTCAAGAATTTTTATGGGAATATGCCTGCTGCTTTTCAACGGCCTGAACAACCTTTAAGAATGAAAAGAAAGCAATTGCAGCCAAAGACAGTAACCACCAGCACCTATTAAAATTCCAGACTTTTACAATTAATGGAGACTGCATCACACTTGGAGAGAAACATTCTCCCCATCACTCTCAAACATCCATGTGCCTTCCAATCAAGGGAGAACTTACCTTGCGAAGTCAAAAACAATTATTTCATCCCACCCAATCACAAAAGTGAACTCGTGTGTGTGTGTGTGTGTGTGTGTGTGTGATAGGGGTGTACATGGTGTGGTGAAGGTGTGTCCTCAGGAAACAGTTCTGTGTATGCTCAGACTGCCCCTCTCAGCACCCCTATGAGGTCAACACTGAAGCTGCTGGTTCGCCTCATGACAACAGATGGAGCATAAGCCTTCATACTGGAGCTGACTTCTAGGCAGTCTGATCAGTCACTTGTTTTCTTCTGCTCAGAGACATATGAGAGAGCCCTCTCTGCCCTAGGTATACTTTTGATTAGGACTGGCTGAGCGCTGCAGAGACCTTCCTGGCCAGAGAACAACAGATTGACAGTAATGTATATTGGACAGGAAAGAATTTGTGGCTTTGAGATCTTGGGGGATTATTTATTTATTTATTTATTTATTTATTTATGAGGGTGGGGAATGAATAAATGAATGAAATGAAATATAACAACAGCAACAATAACAACAACAACCACCACATCATCATCATCCTTGGGAGGGCTGTGCCCCAATAGCCCTAATGGAGCAGCCTCCACCATCCCCCACAATAAGTTCACGTGAACGTAATTTCAATATTGAAATTAAAATACTTTATTGCCACTTGTACAACTTGTATACAGTGAGATTACACAAGCACCTCCCACTCAGCTCTCTTAGTCTTAATTCCCCTCGTTTACTGACGCACACCCACCAGACCCTGTTGCCCTGTTGACCCAGTTGCCCTGTTGTTATCTTTTCCTTCAGCAGCCTAACAGCCCACGGATAGAAGCTGTTCTTTAACCTGTTGGTGCGACTAATCATGCTTCTGTATCTTCTGCCTGAGGGCAGGAGATCAAGAAAGTGCCAGCCAGGGTGTGAATCATCCCTGAGAAGTTTCCTCACTCTCCTGAGGCAGCGTTCTTCGATGTTATCCAGCAGATCCACGGGACAGCCCATAATATATTGTGCTGTATTCACCACCCTCTGTAGGCACTTCCTATCAGTTGATGTCAAACCAGTGTACCACACCGTGATGCAGTATGAAATATGTAATGCAAAAGCTAACATGTATGATTTGTTCTAGAATCTGCTCCTCAGACAAGGGCAGGTTTTTGCTTCCTGTTGTCTGGATTAAATCTGAATAAAGTTTCACTGAGAATACTAGAGTTCCTGTGCTTGTCTGCATGAGGCATCTCCCATAAGAGAATCTAGAGCTGTGTCAGTAGCCCTGCAAGAAGATGAATCTTTTCTGGAATCTAGTCAAGTATGCCTAATTTTAGCTCTGCAAGAAGCAATGTTGTTGGCTTCTGCAGAAGAGGCAGGCTATTACCTCCAAGGAGATAGACAGAATAGCCAAGCCAACAGCCAACTGGTCAACAACCTACCAGTAATGGTGCCAGCATCTCTGTACTCCCTGTAGTCTGATGGGTCATTTTCCACGGCTTCGCTTACATAGTGCTCTTCATGACAGGCTAGGACTGCATGGTCGGTTGTCTCAGGAAAGGGCACAGTGGCAGCCAAAGTGCAGTCGTTCAAAGCTGTGGCGTCCAGCTTGGCAGGTTTTACAGGGAAGTGCCAACTGCCATCAGGGGGGCCAGCGCTGGAGACTGGGTCTGGCAGAGGTAGAAAATGCAACCTTCCTTCTTTGCAGTAGTTGGCTTCCTTGGGAGGTCTGTAAAACATACACCAGATAGAGAGAGAATATGAGCAAGGTTTAATTCAGGCAATCAAAATCAAAGAGTTAATCAAAACAGAACTCTTAAGCTGTTTGCTCTTTTTCAGCAATTCTAAGGTACATGGCAGCTGTCAGCGTATAAACGGTCTCTATTTTATTCTTAAATAGATGCATTTGAAGGTTAGAGCCTGGGGATAAAGTCAGAGGTTGAGGAAGTCCCCAATTTCCAGTTTCAAATATAAACAAACAGAAGAACCCATAAGGGTGCCTAAGACCGATGATTATGATGCAATAGCATCTTATCATTTGCCACATCAATGGGAGCCCAGGCTCAGCTGCCATAACCAGTACCACCTGTTGTCCAAGATTTTATTTATTCACACATGAAAAAGGCTGGAACTGCCACCGATGAAAATGAAGATAAAAGCATGGCAATGGCTGGCAGGATTAAACCAATTATGGTGTTCCCAAGCACAATCACTACATCAATTCCTGCCCTAGAGACATACCCATTTTCAAAAGTGACTATGGCAGTCAGTCAAAGTCAAATTTTCTCCCCCAGTTCAGCTATATATCAGGCACTCCATTTACTGCTGGGTACTTCTTGCATGGCAAGAAGAAGCCAAAGACCTACAGCATACACTGAGGTCCCTTAAAGCAAGCTGACTTTTATTGTGAGCAACAACCCACATGCTCAAAAATATCTCTCTGCCAGGTCATATCCTTAAATACACTGAATGCATCAAAGGGCATGTCTAAATGACTCCAACTCATATCAGTCTTTCAATAACCACAGTCCAGACATTCTTCAGCCCACAGTGGCTCCCAATAGTCCGTACCTCTGCAGTATACCAAGTTCTCATTATGAGAATTTTTTTTAGAGATAAGGCGCCCTCATCCTCATCGTGGAATACTTCCTTAACTCCCATGTATTTTTCTGTATGGAATCAGAAGCAAATGTTGTATGGATCTTTAACACTATGGAATTCCAGCTTTGCTCCATTATACAAAGTCATTGGGAAATGAGTCTAGTCCTCACCAAACACATGCTAGAAATCCTTTGACCAGGTTAATTTGACTTCCTGATTGGTCCTGATCCACCACTTCAAAGCACAACTTCTATAAGTAACCAACACAAAAGAAGGGACATTTAGTCCTTCCACGTGAGGAATGGGCACACTTTAGGCCTGTTGGGTCTCCCCTGTTTTTTGTTGTTTTTTTACTAGAACCCAAAACCTACCAAAAAGAGTCAGGTGCAGAAAATATGTAGTAAGGGTTTTTTTGACCCATGTAGCAAGAATTAAAGGGCATGGCACCTCTGAGCATATTCTGAGCCTAATAACTTGTTTTCTCTTCACAAACACACAGCCCTTTCACACCAAAAGTCTGCAACTAGTTAGCTTTCTTCATTTCAACAGCTTCATTTAGCTGCGAAAACTTGCTTTGTTGTTAAAGCTATTTAGGAGTTAGAAACCTTTGATGATCTACTGCAAATTGTCCAGAAATCTACTAGATTTCAAACCTACCTTCTAACCACTCCTGTTCTGCAGAGTACGGTTAGCCCTTGTGTAGGGCACACTTTGATGAAGCCTGTGACTTGGATTCTTTAAGCTGGGGACATGCGTCAGCCAAGCAACATGGGTACTGCAGTGGTCACATTCCTTTCTGCCTTGGGAGGGCAAAGCAAAAATCCCTAAGCCTAAAGCATTGGGAGGAGCCCATGCTTTGAATCTTCCCCATGCCAATACAGTTTTTAAAGCGCCATCACTGACTCAACAGCAGCATTGACTCTTCATGTTAAGCCAGTAGAATGGGAAACAGTGGTACAACTGTTGCTCTCCCATTACTGGTTACCTAGCCTTAATCTTCTGCCCCAAGTGAAACCAAGCCTAAGCAAATACAGCTGGTTTTGCTAATATTTATCCACTGTAAACTGCTGTTCCCCTTCCTCTGTCACAACTTAGGCAACCACTGCACAAGCAAGGATATAACATCTGCACAGCCAGAGGCAATTTTGAAGGCCTGTATCACAGCCAGTCCTGGTGCAGTGAGCAAGCAGCTTCTCATTTCTTCATGTGTATTCAGAAATAAGTCTTACTGCATTCACCCCAAGGTGAATGGCGTTAGCAATGAGAGGCATTCTGCCTCCTCTTTTTGTGCTTTGGAAATGGGCTGCAAAGTGTATTGTCTTGCACAGGTGCAGCATGTATAATCTGAGCGCGAGGTATCATGATCCGTTGACATTTGCTGCCTGAGTGTGTCTGTATGTGTGCACATGTGCGTAACTGATTGAATGCAACCATCAACAAGGCATGTGCCCCTAGGTGAAAATTTTTGCTGCCTGCCCCGTGAGCTTTCCAGGTATGTTCCGGTGCTGGTGCTCACTCCATTGGGAGTTCATCCAAATAGGAATTTGGAGTCAAAGAACCTTGAACAATTTGCTTACAAAGACTCATTCGCTGAACTAGAAAGTTATTCTCTCCTTCATCCCTCCCACAGACACTACTGAGAGAAAAGCTAGTTGTGAAAGTATTGGCTTTAGGGACTTGATGCTTAACATGATTATCTTAAACATTTCTTTTTATTGTGTATGTTTTCTTTCATAAGTAGCTGAACTTCAAAAGTAAAGAGATCTGATTTTTTTTAAAAAAATCACCTCTAAAGCTATAGAGAAACCAGATGCGGCACTGGAGAACTTACATAGCTGTTTTGTTTTGTTTTAATTACTGCATAAAACGTGTGAGTTCAGGGAGAGGAGGGCAGCAGTGCAGACTTTTGCCCTCTACAAAATACTTTGTACATCTGCCACTACTCATAACTTGATAGAAGTGCCATGGGTGCCATGACTGCAGCAAAAGAAAAAGAGGTGAGATCCATTATAAAATAAACCCTGGAAGTATATAATAACTTACTAAATCTCAGCTGAATCATTTATGTCCATTACAAATTTGTCTGACAAAACCATACATTTAAAACATAGCTCTGCTCACACTTTTTCTCTCTTTAGTCACAATCCCTTCCAGGCAACAAAACAATTGTGGTCTAAAGAACAAATCGCATATTTAAAATGTCAATGTTCTAGACAATAATATCTTACTGCATCCCTTCTGAACCCTCATTTTTAAGGCTATCTTTCTTGAATGGTAGGAAGCCACCGTTTGAAATATTCATGTTCTTTGATTCCATATCTTTGTTTAAATTTCTTTCCTGTCCCACCCATAGGCAGGGGTATATCTTTTATTTGCTCAATTACTATAGTAACTCAGCCAATCCTTCAACTCAAAATACATACATGAACAATAGAGGGCCTTGTGACTGTCAGATATATTGTGGCACACAAAATAGGTGTGTACACACACACACAAACGAAGACAGAGCAAGAGAGAACATTTTTACAAGAGGCCCAGCAACGCAAGACAGAGGTGTGCCACATTACTATGTACAGCAAAAACAAAAATGAGATTCAGTCAAGAGTGTATATACATATCTAATGACCAAGACAACATATTATACTGTTACATATGGCTCAATATTTGATTGTCATTTGATTAAGAAAATTAATTTTTAAATTGGATTTAAAGGGATATAGTGCTACCCATTTCTAACTAGTTATGAGTTGGCAAGCTAAGAGGAATTATGTACGTAGACATCTGTGGGAGGACAATTATCTTATCCTCTGGCTGTTACTCACCAGCAACAACCCAGGACTTTGCTTCTGCCACAAATCCTGGTGTCAACTCCGTCCTCATCTCTAATCAAGGGAAACTATCATTAACAACGTTTGCCATGCTATCAGGAGCTCATTAACTTGTACATCTTCCAAAACAGCATATGCTGCCATATGCCAGCAGTGCCCTTCTGACATATATATAGTCCAAATCAGACAGACCCTCTTTAGATGTTTATGTTCCCTATATCCGTGCCTGCTTCCTATTTTGCCACCAGTTGGGAGTCGGTCACACACATTCTTGATTGAATCTTTTACTCTTTTGAGCTCTGCCCTGTAATCTTTGGTATTATTCAGCCTTAAACATCCCTACACCTCCTTCTCTCTATTTCCACATATTTTATCTCATTATCTAGCCATATCTATCTATAAAACAGTCTTGAGAAACACAACAGCCATAAGCTTACTGATTTTTTTTTTTTTTTTAATGTCTAATGTTTTACGTGCTGTAAGCCGCCCAGAGTGGCTGGGGAAACCCAGCCAGTTGTTGTTGTTGTTGTTTCTTCACATCACCTTTTTTCTATGACCCGGTTCGCATGTAATACTAAGCCAAATCATGTCTACCTAGGTGTGAACATGCAGGCATGCAGATACTCACAACAACAACAAATCATAGCAGCTTCATTCCTCCCTCTGTCTTGCTGTTGCTGTGTTATTTGGAGTTAAACTATGGTTTGACTTAGTGTTACATCTTAGTGTTTGTCTTGCTCCAGAGAAACCATGAGCTGTAGCCAAAGTTTGTTCTTAGCTTACCACCAGTCATTTTCCTGGAGCAAGGCAAAAAAGAGCCCAGGTTTGGATGCAAGGCTTAGCTCTGGATAGCATAGCAGCAGGAAGTGATGCAGCCACAATTTTTTGCTCCAAGTATGCATTTCTTCCGTTAGCCATGGTTGGCTTAGCATTGTATGTGAACTGGGCCTCTATCTTTCATATACAACCATGTTGCAAATGCAAACCTTTTTTTTTAAAAGAACCATCAAAGAAAGGTGTTCATAGGATTCGTATAGATGACTATTTAACAGCCGTTCTAATATTGCTTACAAACCACAGCTGCAAGCTAAGTCTCTGGGGGCGGTTTGATATCACTCCACCAAAGCACTCAGCAGCATTTCCATGACATGCTCAGATGGAAAAAGAACTATCACCAGAACAGTTTACATATATTAGAAAGGTCTGTGATATTCACTCCTGTAACTCCAAGCTGTTACTATGCATAGAAGCACTGAAAGGCTGCTTAGGAAGGTTTAGGCAACTAGTCTCGCTAACCAAAATTGCTACCTAGATTATTATTATTTTTTAAACAATTTATTGGGTTTTACAATAGAAATAAACATAATAAACAATATAACATTTGTCTTAACATAGTTTCACATTTTCTTTGGACTTCCTCACATCTCCCGCTCCCACTTTCATCGTTATAACATTTTGTCAGCAATTTATCATCTTATTTAGATTCTTATATCCCTTCTATGTTTCATAATCTTATAGTTCTCGAAAGGAGTTAAATTTTCACAGTCTTACTTATTTTCTTAAAAAAAAAAAAAAACTTCTAAGTTTAGTGGTGCTCAGTTATTTTGGTCTAGCATCTTATTTAGCATTCACTCAAATTACAATGTTTTTGTAAATAATTCTTAAATTTCTTCCAGTCCTCCTCAGTCCTCTCTTCTCCCAGGTCACGAATTCTGCCGGTCATTTCGGCCAGTTCCATGTAGTCTATCAGTTGCATCTGCCATTCTTCCAGTGTGGGTAGATCTTGAGTTTTCCAGTATTTTGCGAGAAGTATCCTTGCTGCTGTTGTTGCATACATAAAAAATGTCTGGTCCTTCTTTACCACCCCTTGGCCGACAATACCCAAAAGGAAAGCCTCTGGTTTCTTAGTGAAGGTATATTTAAATACCTTTTTCAATTCATTATAGATCATTTCCCAGAACGCCTTCACTTTAGGGCAACAAAATTGCTACCTAGATTATTCCCTGACCACTAGCTGCCTGGTCATGAACATGGTCTTTCAGTAACAACTGTGATTATATTTAAGAGTGTGTGTGCGTGTGTGCGCACGCGCATGCGCACAGACCCTACAAGATAAATTGTAGGGCTGAGCTAAAAAGGAAGTGTTTGATTAATCCTTACATGGAGCAGCAAATTAAGTTTAAGTGCAAATACAAATGTAGCATGGCCCATTCCTTAACCATAGCAAATTTCTTTCCTCAAGGAGGTCAGAGATGCATACGTGGTCTCTTCTGCCTACTTTAGTCTCATAGCAACCCTTCCAAGTTTTATTAGGTTGAGGGATCATGACTGGCTCAAGACCTCTCAGCAAGTTGCACATCCATCAGGGATTTGATCCTAGGTCCCTACATTTTAAGATGAAGGAATGGGAGTAGGTCACAGATTGCATGCTCCCAATCCATCTTCTTGTTTTTCAAGTTCTCCTTGAACTTAACTATGGTTTGGTCCTATTGTTACACCAACTTGTTTTGAAGCTATTTACAATTCCTGATTATGCATTAACCATGGTGAACAGTGTACAGAACCATGAACCATATTTCAGAGTTGGAAGAATTCATGCTTAAGTAGGAAGGCAGAGTGTGATAACACATCATGTTCCTAAATTCTAAAAAATGCAGCTGCCATAAGAGGCAGCATGTTCACATCCAGCTGAAAGATCAAAGTCCAGGAAGAGCAACTAGAATTATATTCAGACCACCTCTGGATATGAAACTGGACTCAAGAGTTTCCTTTGCAAATAAAACAAGCTCAGTTTTCTGATTGGTGATGCCTCTGTGAAGGAAGTTCATTTTAGGACACAAAGAGGGACAAGGAAAACAAATGATTAACAAAATCTGGAAACAGCTGTATGACTGAGAGTACGGAGAAAGTTGTGTGCCTAATGGATGTGCATACACAAGTGCACAAAAAACAAGTTGACTTAAAAACAAATTAAATGAACAGCACTGTGTGAGAAACAGTGGAGGTTCTTTTTTTAGCCACCTACAGAGGAACTTGATGACATTTCTTAACTATAGAAATCTGAAATGTAATCATATGTTCAGAGCAACTGAGTAAAGTTACACAATTTTACATAAAAGATAGCACAGGTGAAAGTGAGACCATGTACCACAAAGGTTAGTGAAATTATCTGGGTGTGATGAAATATAGGTAACAGTAAAAGTAATAATCTATTGAAGGGATTACAAGAATGCTTCCTTCCTTCTTGAAACCTAGAGATGTTATTTCGGAATCTGTTTCATTATTTCTTTCATATTTTCATAGTGACTCGTGGAAAAGGATGATTGTTGGTAAAATCTGCAGATTTAAGCAAATCGGTAGGGCTCGTGGAGAGAATGAAAGTGGTTATGCAGGATGACTCGTGGAGTAATAAAGTGGGGTGAAATTGAATGATACAGAGCCATACATTTGAGAATTATAAAAGTCATCTGACGTGACAGATGCAGAATCAAATCCAAGCAGCTTTAGTCTTTCGAGGTGGTTGGAAACAACAGCACAACTCAAAGTGCTGGTGCTGACCTTTAAAGCCCTAAACGGCCTCGGCCCTGTATACCTGATGGAGCGTCTCCACCCCTATCATTCAGCTCAGACACTGAGATCCGTAGAAAAAAAGACAGTCACGGAACCGAAAACTACACAAAACAAATAAAATACCGTGAAAATTCCTGAAATGAGAAGTAATTGACTAAAAATATTAAACTAAATAACAAAAATCACAAAGTTTAAGGAAAAAATTAAAAAAACCTAGAATTGAACAAAACCTTAATGGGATGCCGGCTACAAACCTCATTTCACTGAACTATTCAGTTTCCTCAGAAGGAAATAGAGAACTCATAAACCTTAAATGATTTTAAACAAACTCAAGAACAGGGCTGAAATGCTCCCCCGAGTTTACAAAAAAGGTTTGAAAACCTCAATAGCAAGTTTAAGACACAGCCCTATTTAAAGCAAGCCAAGCAGTAGTGATAAGCAATTGAGGACTCGGCTGTGAAAACTCTAGTATTGCCTTTACAATACTAACCCTGTGAGAAGTGAAGCTATAGGGAATCAGGCAGAGGGCCTTCTCAGTAGTGGCACCCACTCTGTGGAACACGCTCTCATCAGATATCAATGAGATGAATAACAATGTAACCTTTAGAAGACATCTGAAGGCAGCCCTGTATAGTGAAACTTTTAAATGTTTTATTATGTTTTTATATATGTTGGTAACCACCCAGAGTGACTGGGGCAACCCAGTCAGAGATGATGATGATAATATTGTTTTTCAACACTAGATCCAATCCAGTGTCAGAAATACAGTTTAGGGCAATATGGTGCTCTATTGTGTGGAGACCATCTTCGAATCTGTAATATTTACTCATGAAGCATGGTGTTTGAGAGGCCTCACTGACCCCACTGAATATGGGTTCAAGGATAGAGAATGGATTTCCTTTACAGTGGTACCTCAGGTTACATACGCTTCAGGTTACATACGCTTCAGGTTACAGACTCCGCTAACCCAGAAATAGTACCTCGGGTTAAGAACTTTGCTTCAGGACGAGAACAGAAATCATGCTCCGGCGGCGCGGTGGCAGCAGGAGGCCCCATTAGCTAAAGTGGTGCTTCAGGTTAAGAACAGTTTCAGGTTAAGAACGGACCTCCGGAACGAATTAAGTACTTAACCCAAGGTACCACTGTACTTGAAACCCGGCATTTTGAATTCAAAAAATGAACTAGGAAATTGCATTTTAAAAAATCTATCCTAGAATGTGGGATCATCCAAGCTATACACAGAAGTGGTTTAAGAGTAACTGGATTATATCTGGAAGATTATGGGAGAATCTCAGCTTTAAAGAACAGTATTATTGTAATATTGCTAGCAACACTGATTACCTTAAATGAATACCTTATTTTTTTAAAAAAAGTTAATTAAGCAGGTGACTCTCACAATGTGTGCAGAACATTGATGTAATGGATTGAAATCAATCCTGACCCTTCTTTCCTCCCAGAAGAAATCAATTACATGCTGGCAAACTCTGCCACTCTAGTTTAAACTTCCAATGGCTCTACCTCTAGTAAATTAATTACTCTAATTACAAGTTCATTTTGGGTACACGGGATGTGAAAGACAGACAGTCCACAATTTTATGTTGGGATACTTAAAGCAATAGGCATCCTTTACTATGAAAAGTACTTTCAGGTCAAAATTGCAATGTTCCAATATATTTTTCACAGTTAGAAGCCCAGATATCCACACCACCACCCCAATTATGGAGAGGATGCAAGTGTTGAGTGCATATTAAAACAGAAGTGGCTGGCAACAAATTTTCGAATTGTGCTAACTTTCCCGCATTGCAACAATATGAAACTAAGGAAGAATTTGAATATTTAAATAACAACAACTAAATTAGCCAAAATGTATAAAATGAGAAATAAGAATGGTTGGAAATATAATGTTAAAGAAGGAGATTTTTACCATATGTGGTGGACCTGCGATAAAGTCAAAATATTCTGGGAAAATATATATAATGAGCTTTTTAAAATGTTCAGATATACTTTCCCTAAAAAAACGGAGGCATTCCTGCTGGGGATGACCAGAGTGGAAATATTAAAAGCTGACCAGAAACTGTTTATGTATGCCACTATGGCAGCCAGAACCTTATTCGCCCAAAAGTGGAAACAGCAAAAAGTAGAGGAATGGCAGACGAAGATGATGGGACTATGCAGAATTGGCAAAGCTGACAGGGAAAATCCGAAACCAGAGTGACCAAGCGTTCCAGGGAGAATGGAGTAAGTTTATTGAATATACAGACAGTTATTGTAAACATATAAAGACACTAGCTGGACTGTGTTAAAATTCGCAACGTTTAAAAGAAGAAACTTTCTACTTGTGCTTTAAGTTTTTAATAAGTTAAATGTAGAAGTCAGACAGTATAACTGTGTGGTTTTAAGATGTGTTTTATAAAAAACAGGTGATGGAACGGAGAGAAGTCAAAAGCTTGGTAGAGCTAAAAATTTGTAAAAGGTGATATGATGTTATAATATTGTTTAAAATGGAAAATTAATAAAAACTATTGTAAAATAAATAAATAACAAAGCCATCTGCAGTACCATAGAATTCTAGAGCTGGAATGAAACCCAAGGGTCATCTAACCCGATTCCCTGCATTGCAAGAATCTCAACTAAAGCATCCATGGTAGATAGCCATGCAATCTTGGCTTAGAAACTTCAAAGGAATGAGAGTCCACAACCTCCTGACAGTCTGTTCTACCGTTGAACTGCTCTGTCTCTGTCAGAAAGGTTTTCCTGATGTTTAGTCAGAATCTCCTTCTTGTAACTTGAAGCCATTAGTTCTAGCCCTACACTCCAGAGTAGGAGAAAACAAGCTTGCTCCATCTTTCATATGACAGCCCTTCGGATATTTGAAGATGACTATCCTAGCTCCTTTCAGTCTCATCTTTTCCAGGCTAAACATACCCAGCTCCTTCAACCATTCCTCATAAGGCTTGGTTTCCAGGCCCTTGATAATCTTGGTTGCCCTTCTCTGCACACATTCCAGCTTGTCAATATCCTTCTTAAACTGTGTTGCCCATAACTGGATACAGTATTCCAGGTATAGTCTAACCAAGGCAGAATAGTGGTACTATTTCTTCTCTTGGTCTGCACACTATACTTCTGTTGATGCAGCCTAGAACAGCATTAACTTTTTTGCTGCTGCATCACTGTTGACTTACATTAAGCTTGTGGTCCACTAAGACCCCTAGATCCTTTTCACATGTAGCACTGGTAAGCCAGCTGTCCCCTATCTTATATTTATGCAGCTGGCTCTTCTTGCCTAAGTACACAGAAAAATCATACTTGCACCCTAACTTCTGCAATTTATTGTCAAGTCTGATGTCTCCCACTTCCTTTGCTCCGTTGCACTTTCCTTTTTGCTTCAAACAGCCACACAATTGTTTCTTTCCCTGATCTGGTGCCCTTCAGGCTACAACCGCCATTAGTCACAGCTATCACAGCCAACGGTCATGATGGGAGCATCATCTGGACAGCACCAGACTGAAGAAGGCTGCCTGAGGGCCCTGGAACCTTCAATAATAGGGTTTGATACAGCACAAGAAGACAAAAATCCAAAACTCCCTGTGCGTAAGAGGAGCCAAGCCTTTCAAATAGTTTGGCAAGCACCTTGTATGTACTATCCAAATATATAAAGATGATAGATTCCCAAAAACAACTGGTGTGGTGCAAGCTGGTGTCACGAAGCAGCTGAGCAGAGAATCTAGAATTGTGGAACTCAAATCTTGAGTCAGTCTTGCTGCAACATGTGCTCAACCTCAGTATTACGGGGATACCATAGGAACCAACTCCCAGCCCGAGGTCCCTTTGCCACCTCTCCTCTCCCCCAAATAAAATATTTGAGGGGGCCAAGCACCTCCAAAGTTGATGAGCAGTGCCCATCAAATGCTGTGCGTGTGCCATGTCTTGCGATTGATTACGTGGGGCTCCCAATATTTTATTCAAGTTGGCACTTCTTGGGTAAAGGGGGGTAAAGGGGACCCCTGACCATTAGGTCCAGTCATGACCAACTCTGGGGTTGTGGCACTCATCTCGCTTTATTGGCCGAGGGAGCCTGCATACAGCTTCCGGGCCATGTGGCCAGCATGACTAAGCTACTTCTGGCAAACCAGAACAGCGCATGGAAACACCGTTTACCTTCCCGCCGGAGTGGTACCTATTTATCTACTTACACTTTGACGTGCTTTCGAACTGCTAGGTTGGCAGGAGCTGGGACCAAACAACGGGAGCTCACCCCATCGAGGGGATTCAAACTACTGACCTTCTGATCGGCAAGCCCAAGGCTCTGTGACTTAACCCTCAGCGCCACCCGCGTCCCTACTTCTGGGGTATACTAATACTAATCTACTACACTGCGGGCTGATTCAAATAGTTTTATCCATCTTATGTGAATTCAACCTGTGGCTATTGTAAGGCTTAAAAACACAATGTATATTATTTTTTATCTACCTAGCAGTCGTATATACATGCAAAGCATTACTGAACTAAATGCAAAGTCATTCTTAAAGTGAGAGATTCAATCTTTAAATTAAACACATGCTGTTAAAATAATGTCATTCTGCTTCCACTTCCCATATGTTTCCTCATAAATCACCTGGGCAGTGAGCACAAACTATTTTTAAAAAAGAGAATTGTGTGGTACTGTTTTGTTTTCGGTGGCCAGTGCACAGTTTGCGGCCACCAAGATTCTGCCTTCCCTGCAAGGCTGGAGCTGGTGGGGCAGGCAGATGGAGCACATTAGTAATGCAGAGCCAAAGTAAAAGAAACCCCAAAGCATCTCAAACAGTGCTAACTCCATAAACTTGTCCCACATCTCTGACTTGGAGCTTTGACCTTGTGCTTTCAAGGCACTCCAAGCACCTTGGAAGCATCCAGTCAAGTTGGCAGGCTTCGGTTCCCCTCTTGAGCTCCAATATTCGGAGTTCCAAAAGTCCAGGCCTTGTCAGAGGACAGCAGAACATTAATCATAGTGAGCATGAGCAAGAACAACATTGTAAGCCCCTTTTGATACGAAGTCCCATGTTGCTGACCACTGTCCGAAATTAGCCAGGCGCCAGGCGCATTTTGCACCTAGCATTTTGCACTAGTGACCAAGTTAAGATGCCTGGGTGAGTGGATGGCACCTGACATCTCCACCATCTGGAGGTGCATGCCTGGGGCTCACTGGATCTTAACTGTTTTCACACACTAATGCCCCATCCTGTATAATTCTATCAGTTATAGTTTATCAGCGCAATTGGAATGAATTTCAGGAACCAAAATGTTTTTTTCTGTGCAGCCTGAGCGGGAGCAGTCACCATTCAGAAAAGAGGTCAGAAAAGGTCAATATATATGTGGACTGTCCGTGGATCAAGTGACTTTTCTTCTTTAAGTTCTCAAAGCTCTTAACCAGGGGTCAGCAAACTTTTTCAGCAGGGGGCCGGTCCACTGTCCCTCAGACCTTGTGGGGGGCTGGACTGTATTTTGAAAAAAATATATGAATGAATTCCTATGCCCCACAAATAACCCAGAGATGCATTTTAAATAAAAGCACACATTCTACTCATGTAAAAACACCAGGCAGGCCCCACAAATCACCCAGAGATGCATTTAAAATAAATGGACACATTCTACTCATGTAAAAACACACCGATTCCCGGACCGTCTGTGAGCCGGATTTAGAAGATGATTGGGCCGGATCCGGTCCCCAGGCCTTAGTTTGCCTACCCATGCTCTTAACCTAGCTCAAGGTTGTCATCTGAACTAGCCAGATGTTTAACGGATAATCAATCACAGACAGTCCATCATTTGAAAAATAAGACTTTAGAGCTGTCTTACCCCAAAATGGCAACTAGACATTCCATTTTGGCGTGTGTAACCCTGGTTTAAGGAGTCATTTGGCACTTAGTTTATATACCTGAGTTTCTAACACTGCTGCTGACATTATGACTGTTAACTTGAACACGAATGAACTTTGAAGACATCTGGCATGCAACTGATATTTGAAATAGTCCCTGGTTTTGCAACTAATCAATGCACTTAAGGGCAAGAACTGTCTGCCAGATGTGCATATTGGATTCAAATAGCAGTGACCTTAAACACAAGACTATAAGGCAGCAGTAGTAGTGACCTTGGTGCAGTCCTAGCCCATCTGCCAAGTCTTTGAGTCATGTCTTGCAGAAGGTTAGTAAAATATGCCAACAGATGACAAGCAACTTTTCACGTGTGTGTACGCTTGGGCATAGGGTGTGAGGCTCAAAGACAGGACAGAACATGATACCATGCGTGAACACACCATTATATTTCCTTCTCCCAAAGATAAAATCTTCCGCATGACCTTCACTGAAGAAATAAAACCAACATGAATATTCTCAATGGCTTTTTATGGAATATAGCACTGTCCCAGGCATTGTAGCTCCTCAGAGCAAATGCTAAGCAATGCTATAAATAGCTCTTCCCTCGTGCGAGGCTCATGTTCTATTAAGCAGGCACTGTCAGCTACTTCCGTCTTTGGCTCTGTAGAAATTACTCCCCGTTTCAAAACCCCGGACACCTTCAAAACAACTGGAAAACCTGAAACCATTAAAGTGATTTCCAGCCAGGTTTGAGGCCTACTCTGCTCTTTTAAGAGCACATAAGCTCAATTCAGTGAGCCACAGACATGAAAATCAATATATCCCCTTTACATAGCAGAAAGGTGTGGTGCAAGCAGTAGCAGCAACGAGTGGGACAAAATCAAGTATTTCGATGTGCTGATGGGTCTAAGATAACTGCAGCAGTGCTCGTCAAAGGGTTATCAAACATGGTTCAAGGAACTGGAAATATCAAGATCTTATTTATTTTTATTTTTGACAGACATATTTATACACCATTATTCATAAAAAAATCAGCAGTCTGCAACAATTCTACATAAAATTTAAAAAACCCTCTCTCCCTCTCTCTATATATCATGATATAACTATCATTGAAGGATGTATTCTTAACTGCCTGCATAAGCATGACAGAATTCTTTTCAGCAGACATTCAGAAGCTGAAACACAAGGCGCCTGCTAAATCTCTGCTGGCAGACTTATTCCAGAAGACTGGGCTGAAGACACTAAAGGCTTGGTTTCTTGTTGCTGTCAAATGAGCCTTGCCAACTAGGGGAATGGCCAACAAGGCTCCTGCAGATAGAATCTTAGGGTCATCTAGTCCAACCCCCTGCAATGAGATGATCTCAATGACTTAGCTGGGATAAATCAGGGTTCAGTCAGTCGCTAAGGTACCCTGGGCCTAAGATGTTCAGGGCTTTATATATTAATACAAGGACCTTGAAGATGGCTCAGTAGTAGATGGGCAGCCAGTGCAGATGTTTTAAAAATGGTGTTGCATCACTCTGGCCACCGTATTCTTCACCAGTGGTAGCTTTCAAACCAGGCCCAAGGGCAGCCCCACACAGAGTACACTGCAGTAATCCAGCCTCAAGGTTACCAACCTATGGACCACAGTAGTCAGGCTGAATCTTAACTGATTAAAATACACTCTACAAATGCATTTCACTAATGCTGCATTATGGATGTGGATGTCAGAAATATTCTGCAAGCATACAGATGGAAGGGGGAAAGGAAAGCCATGTGGAGAACACCATGAATGAGAGAGAAGGAAACTGGGTGGCATGTGACCAGGGTCAGGGAAGGTAGAATCACAGGAGGACTTCACTCCTGGCACATCAGAGCAACACTGGAGCAGGTGGCGCTGTGGTCTAAACCACTGAGCCTCTTGGGCTTGCTGACTGGAAGGTTGGCGGTTCGAATCCCCGTGACAGGGTGAGCTCCCGTTGCTCGGTCCCAGCTCCTGCCAACCTAGCAGTTCGAAAGCACGCCAGTACAAGTAGATAAATAAGTACCGGTGCAGCAGGAAAGTAAACGGTGTTTCCGTGAGCTCTGGTTTCCGTCCCGGTGTTCCATTGCGCCAGAAATGGTTTAGTCCTGCTGGCCACATGACCCAGAAAGCTGTCTGTTGACAAACACCAGCTCCCTTGGCCTGAAAGCGAGATGAGCACCACAACCCCATAGTTGCCTTTGACTGGACTTAACCGTCCAGGGGTCCTTTACCTTTTTACCTTTTATCACTCCTGGCACATCATAACACCACCAAGCTTCAATTTGTACGTCTTCTGGGTGGCTTTATTTGTGACTATAAAACAATCAGATGGCTACAGCAGCTGGAATCTTATTTACTGATGAAGTTAAGTGTAAATGAAAGTGGGGTGCAGCTTTGGATTGAGAGCAGCTGAATGCCAGTATGAAAGCTCTTTTAATTTTAAAAATGCCGCTGCCAAGTATTGTGCTTATGTTATTTTACTGAAGCGACCGTTTGCAGAGCACCAGAGAGATTTGTTTTCACCCACATTTCTCGAGTTGCAATAACAGCATACACAGTATGTAGGCTTTGGTTCTTAGAAGTGTGTCATACCATGACTAATCAACCAGATGGATAAAATATCCTGGGCACAGATGTGCTCTAGGCTTTTATGTCATGAAGAGATCATGCACCATTGTGTACGTGTCACTGGACACTTAAAGTTGAAATGATGGGTGCTTTCAAGGAAAAGCAGCGCTGTATTAATGAATTCCTACAGAAGGTCAAGTGATCCAATTTAGAGATGGTGCCTTCAGATTGTTAGTCCTGCTTTTTTAATATATATATTTTTAAAACACCAGCTGTCAAATCCTGGCTTACCTTTACATCCATTCCAGGTCAGGATGAACTGTGACACACACACACACACACACACACACACACGTTCTTGATGCAGGAATTTGTACAGTAGGGAAAGGGTCACTTTTATTTAAAAATAATAATATCCAGCATGTGGTTGTTTTTAGAGAGAAGATGATGGGTAGTTGGGTAACTGACTGAAAGTAGCTCAACAGCTCAGCGCAGAAAAAAGAGAAGGCAAAAACCCACTAGTTTCCTATGAATGTGTGGGGTGCAAATGGGGTGTCATATTGCATCATGTTCAGTGGCACCCTGTGGTTTGATTCAGAAGTAAGACTCTGCAAATCATGGTTTGTCTTTCAAACATACAGCCAAACCATTGCTTGGGCAGTTTCCCTCTTCCCTGACCTCTCTCAAGATGTCCCAAATGCTACCCCAAACAGTGACCCTGCCAGAGTAGAAATGGTTTCCTTGTTCAGACGTAATGCCAAACCTCATTTTAACTTGAGGTTTGGTGCTAAATCTGAATGCAGTGGTAATTGCTAAATTGCTAACTTGAACAGGGTCAGCCCAATACACTTTAATACTTGAGGCAGAAGAAAAAATGGTGCTTCACCCCTGTTGCTGCCAATGTCTGAGGCACATCAAAGGCAGTTGGGGCTGGAAGAGGTCAGAGAGGAACAGGTGGCACATGGGCAACAAGCACAAGTGGTGCGCTCCTGGGGCCCCCAGATCTGCTACCCTTCCCAGTTGTCCTCAGCCTGCTGCCTGAGGCGACTGCCTCACTGAGGCTAATGAGTGGGCTGACCCTGAACTTGAACCACCACAACAAATTGTTCCTATTTAATTGTTCCTACACAACAAATTGTTCCTACACAACAAAAGCACTCCTGCGCTTTTAAAAAACAATACAATTCAACATAGAACCTTATGCCCTACTATATACTATTCAGACTCCTGTCCTACAATTATCCTGAACCCATTACATTAGAGTAAATATGAGAAAAGGACTAATAATGGAGATTAACTTCAGTTTTATGCAATAAAATGTTTACGGGCACTGAGAATATGAGGTTGTGCTTTATGGCCAGGTCAGCTTACAATCATTGATGCCTGGACCTGCCAGGCGGCTTCTGGGCTAATGCAGAAACCCCAAAACATGGGCAGAAGTCTCCGCCCTATATTATATGCAGCCTTAGTTTAGTGGTCCTGTTACATGTGCTGACAATGTGATCAACATGCAATTGTAGTAAAAAGTAATCCCAAGCACAACCAGCTAGGGTTTTACACTCATTTTACACTCATTCTCGGCACTAGTCTCTAATAGAAGCTCTAAGCACACACTTACAGGGGCAAGCAAGTATTTGATTTTGGAAGTATGATGGGAGATTACATTACAGTTAAATTAGGCTGCCAAGAAAACAGAGTGGATTTTTTTTGGGGGGGTGATATATGTTCTGAATGGCATTGGCCAGAGTTATTTCTTCTCTTTCCCTCCCCTTTCCAGGTACTGCACATCTGATTGAGGGTTTAGCTTCACCACTTTTAGTCTCTCCCTCTCTCCCTCTCTCTCTTTAAGTGCTCATTATTGAGTTTAGTCTCTGCCCCTCCTTTCAATCCATTATTCTCATAGTCCCATCAAACCTTTCAAAAATAACTTCCTAGTAAAGCATGTGCATACACACTGAAACTCAAAAGGGAAGAATTTCAATTGCACTGCAACCTTCAATTAATAAGAGTTCCACAGGCCATAAGCTTTCTGCCCAACCTGCATCCTTCAGAGGGGCAGAAGTACTCTTAAGATGCCAGTGTCCTCTATTTGATGGGTTGTCCAGTTTGAAAGTTAAGAGAACCATAAGAAGGGAAAGCAGGAGGGGTCTTGTAGTTACCCAACAACAGTGAACAGCTGAGTAGCAGACTGAGCAGACGGAAGGTGGCAACAGGAGAAAAGTGTTTTTTGCGGAATGCTCTCCCCTGAGAGGAACGCTGGCATCATCATTTACCCAGGCCTTTGGCCATTAAATAATCTATGGCCTGTTAAAGCTGCGGGTGGGTGGAGACTGTTATTAGGGTTATTTTATTATTATGCTATCTATTATTACGCATTTAATATTGCGCTCCGTAAAATGTTTTCTTAATGTTGTACACTGCCCTGATATATTTTGATACAGGGCAGCATATAAATCGAACAAACAATAAAAATAAACAACCAAGACTAACAGCCTTATCATCCTTTAAAGTGTGTAATCTGTACAACAGCTGTACAAGTTGGGGCCATCACTTGTAGTAACAAATGCCATAGTTTAACTATGATGCTGTGTTAAAAAGTAATCCTCTTGTCTGTCACCTAGGCTGGACATGCTCTGAGCTTACAGGGAACGAGATCAGGAATTAAGGGATTTCACCTTTAGTTATATCTGTGATAAAAGTTTTTATATAGTAAGACACTCTCAGACCTACCCTTTCACACTATAGCTATGTAAGAAAATTTTGGTTTCAATTTGTTGTACTTATTTTAGCTGATGCAATTTGATCTTCATAAATCTGCATATGAGAAAACTAATCATTCTAAAAGAAAAACACATGCTATACTTTTTTTTTTAATGGGACACATTTAGGTTGCAACAGTCATTTTGTTCAAAGAGACTCAAACAAGGAGACAATGCCTTCCATGGAGTGACTGCAACCTGGATTTTTATTAACTACTTGTCCTATTTTTCCCCTACTTTACAGGTTTAAAAGATGCTGCTCAGTCATTTGGAAGTAGTTTTCAGTTCATAAAAGGTTTTCTAAATAATTGATCCAACTGATTAATTTAGTAAACACTGCAGCCTTAAAAGCTAGACCATATATGCAAAAATGAGTCATTGATGTAGTTCCTTCAATTCACAAGCTGATAATAGGTAAAGTAGCAATTGGAAAGGGTGGGGTTCCCCATTCTGAGGGCTCTCTTGCCACAGTCTAAATGCCTGCATTTAAACTGCTTGGAAATATGACTTCACTTTCACCAGTCTCTTTTGTTCCATCTGCACTGGCTTCCTACAGCCCCAATCTCGGCCAGGACTTTGTCAGTGACTCTAGGGAAGAAGTAGACGCCAGTCCTGCAAATGTTAAAAATAGCCCCTTTGCTAGAAAGGCATGAACATTATCAGCAAAAGACAGTCATGCTAACTTGGGAACAGCCCAGCAGGCCTAGATGAAAGCACTGTACACGGGTTGAGGAAGGTGGACGAAAACTTTTCTCTAATGCCTGAAGAAACATGGAAGCATAATGAGGTGCTAGATCCCACAAAACGCAGAAAACAAAGGGGGGGGGGAATTACCGTATTTTTCACTCTGTAAGACGCACCAGACCACAAGACGCACCTAGTTTTTGGAGGAGGAAAATAAGAAAAAATATATCCTGAATCTCAGAAGCCAAAAGAGCAAGAGGGATCACTGCGCAGTGAAAGCAGCAATCCCTCTTGCTGTTCTGGCTTCTGGGATAGCTGCGCAGCCTGCATTCGCTCCATAACACACACACACATTTCCCCTTACTTTTTAGGAGGGAAAAAGTGAGTCTTATAGAGCAAAAAATACGGTAAATAAATTATTAAACTAAATTCTTAAAAAGCAGTATTTTTAAGCAGAGACGTGGATTTTTGCTTTGCTTTTTAAGCCACCGGAAGCAGAAGCTGCTGCTGCATGACCCTGTTAAGCAAGGCTTCAGGGTGGGGGGAGGGGGACAATGGCAGGGGTGGCAAAATGGGATGGGCCACCTCTGGTTTTAGGGGTGTATTCCTGGCTCAGGCAGTCCTTCTCCCTTCTCTCCAGCCGTCTCCTTGCACACATATTCTTTCTGGGAGGCAATAATGGTTGGTTTTTTTCTCAACTACCCTTGCGTGAACATGATTTGAAATCTCCTTTTAACCGTGGACGCAACTGTGGCCTGGACTACACATGCTTCATTAAAACGCCAACGTAGATGTAACGCTATCCATGATTTTCTTCAAAAAATGGCACAGAGACAGGAATTGCCATTGAGAAGAGAGGATGCAATTGGGAAGAATTTGCAGGGTACTACTGATCTAATCAGGGTACATTTGGGGATAGAGGGAAAAGTGGAAAGGTGTTGTTTTTTAATTAAAAAAACAGCTAATCTAGGGAAATTGTACTTTGTTCAAACTGTGCTCTGTTCAAAACGTTATCCTCTCAATAGCTGAACATTCTTAATATATTTTGAAAGACAGACCGCGTAGGGCTAAAAAATCATTTTTAAATGGGGTTTAGAGCATCCTTTCCCAACCTAGGGACCTCCAGGTGTTTTGGAATACAACTCCCATTACCCATAGCCAGCATGGGTTTCCTGGCAGTGGCTGATGGGAGTTGTAGTCCAACAATGGACTACAGATTTTGACATCTGAAAGGCACTAGATTAGGGATGGTTGGATGAGAGAAGACATAGTAAGTGAATAATAATACTTTCTGCTCTACCACACGGAAAGAAACTATGCCAGTAAACATTTATATATAGAACAAAATCTGACATGTCATCCCAGACTCAACAAATAAGGAACAAATATTGTCAGGTCACCAAAACAATACTGGTGAAATAAATATTTCTAATAGAATGAAGGGTGGAGTATGCAATTTCTTTTTTCTGATCTTTATGTCAATAGTCCTTTCTGAATTATCTCAATTTTTTATACCCTTCAGACACACTCTTAACTTAAAATATTGCTCTCACTAAAACTACCAATAATGAGGTTTGGGCCTGCTACTGTTGCCAATTAAATAAACCACTGAAAAATGTAACATTTTATGAATAAAAGGTTGCTGTGCTTGGAAAGATTGTTTTGTGTAACATTTATAATGTTATAGTCTGAAATCTGCAAATATCTATATCATCTTGAACTTTAAGAATCAACTGACCCCATCCTTAACTGCATAATAAGTTACTACAGAACTGCAAGTGAAAAAGAGATCTCTGTTCTTCCACATTAGATGCATTTTATCATTACCACTCCAGCAATTTTAAATCCAAGACAGATAATTTTAAAGTGTTTCATTTTCTCAAATTAATAAACTTAGAAATGCAATTTAAAATATACAATATCATCCACTATAAAAAAACACAGAACGAATTGCTACAATCCAAACCAGAATTTAGGAAGGGAGGGGGGAATAGTATTCAGAGTATCCTGACAGTCTTCCAATTTATTTTTCCCATGACACTTTTGTTAGAGGGCAAGCTACATTAGAAACAAACTGAACTTTCCCCTGGCTAGATGTTAATGACAACTCCAGAAATAAATTGAAAATGCTTGAACTATGTTCACAATTACAGCACCACTCACCCAATGTACAGGATTTCAATTTTAGAGTGTGGGGAAAGATCAACTTGCTTCCTGCCTCTCTAAATGGTTACATAGGACTGACTCATATATAATTATTATATTATTATATATTTATTCATAGCCTGCCTTCCTCCATGACAGGAACCCAAGGCAACTTACAGATAAAAACAAGAATCGATAAAAACTTTTTTCTTGACTTTACTGTTTATCTTTTGTAACTGCTTTGAAGTTTTCTGCAATCAAGAAGTATAAATTTTATGAAATAAATAAATGAAGGAATTAAAAAAATAGAAAAACCCATCATTAAAATACAAAAGCTGATTTATACACACATATAAAATCTGTTTAAAACGTACCAATAATTACAATAAAAACAGCACTGTACCAGCCCTTTCATTAAAAGAGGTCAATTCCTAAAGGTTTGTTGGATAGAATCATAGAACTGTAGAGTTGGAAGGGACCCTAAGGATCATCTAGTCCAACCCCCTGCAATGCAGGAATATGCAGCTGTCCCATACAGGGACTGAACCTGCAACCTTGGCATTATCAGCCCCATGCTGTAACCAACTAAGCCATCCAGGCCCGTATGTAACAACTATAGTGCTCTCCATGGACCAGTATATCAGGCAAATGCATTCAGTAATAGCAAGGTGCAACATGAAGACAGAACCAGATGTGATAAGTCTGCATTACCCTGCAGAGATCCATTGCTCTCCGGGAGGCTAGAGTACCAGATCTAGGGGTGTTCCTCGCAATGACCCTTTACATACCCATCTCAGCCTGGGAGGGAGGGAAACACTGCAAACACAGTTACATGGGTAAGGACTGAACACACACATTCATTATTCCAAAATCCTTGTGAAAATGTAAATTACTAGAACTAGGCTGCTGCCATCCCGTTTCCCCAACCACACATCTGGCTAAATATCTAGTTTACAGATAGGGTTCTCTTGATACAGGAAGAACACAGAGCAGCTAGGGGGAAGTCGCATTTCTGCTTTGCCAGGGGCAGAAATAAACAGAGATTCCTTTATAATAATGATACATGTCTAAATTGGAATTTCCACATGATAACTAAGCTGTCTATATTAAGCTGATCCCACAACAACTAAATTAAGCTCCTGAGCGTCTTATAGTTCATCTGAGTTTTAGAGCTTTGGCAGACAGCTGACTGTTCTTGCTGTATCTTCTGTATTGGAAACTTTCCTAACAGTTTCATTTTCCAGCTACTTTCTTCTATAACAGTCACCGCACCAAAACAGAGGTGTGATAATTATTATATTCAGGCACCAAAGTACAAAGATACCTCCCACCCTGTGAGATAATCCTAATAAAATTAAGCCTTGACCAGAAGTTCAAAGCAGTGAGACCAGATATGTTTCCTTTCTGAAACTTGCCAGCTGAAGGGAGTTTCAGTCAACTGTGAATCTGCTATTTTCCTAAAACAAAGACATGCTTCAGGAATGTTTTTAAAAGGCTTTGAAGTTACCGCATGAATGACAAGCACCACTAGAATTTGAAGTGTGGCTCTGCTTATTCTCCTTTTCCCTACTGGATTGTAAACTTTACAAATAATAAAAGAAGAGCTTTAAATGGTGTGCTTTATTTGGAATGGTTAGTAGATACCGTAGCAAATATTAGAACTGAGATTTGATAATGGACAAAGCCCCAAGGGGATCATTGCAGAGATAATACGGTTCAAATATATTATTAATTCCTTCCCACCCTCCATTCTTTGTTTCTCACTCCTACCATGTTTGCAGTAACATTACTGGAGAGGAAAATGAGATGTTCCTGTGTACTAAACCTTGTGTTACAATAACCTAGAGCTGTCTACCTCACCACTGGTATACGAATAAACCTTTCAAGTTCGCTTGTAGCTTCCCGCTCATTTCTGATTTCCTGCCAGGATGTACATGTCATCATACTGGATTTGATTTTACAGACTTTCCAACACTGGGTCTACAGTGGTGCCTCGCAAGACGAAATTAATTCGTTCTGCGAGTTTTTTCGTCTTGCGAGTCTTTTCGTCTTGCGAAGCACGGTTTCATTTTTTTCAAAAAAATCTTCAAAAACCTCAAAAAAGGCTATGAGTTGCTCCCCGAAGTCAAGTCGCAACTGCACCTCTTCAAGCAATGCACCCTGTATTACTGTAACGGTTTTAAGAAAAAGGAAACAAACTTGCAAGACGTTTCCGTCTTGCGAAGCAAGCCCATAGGGAAATTCGTCTCGCGAAGCAACTCAAAAAACCAAAAACTCTTTCGTCTTGCAAGTTTTTCGTCTTGCGAGGTACCACTGTATTTGGTACACATGTTAACCATGTGGTGCCCTCCAACAGTATACAGATTCAAAGCATCTCAATGTCGACCACAGACATGCATGCAGCAAGGTGCTCATGCTTTGAATCAAGTAGGAAAACTGCTGCAAATTTCACTTGTGATATTATCCCCTAGCCTGGAGAGTAAGTACAAAACTGAAAAGTTTTCAAAACTTTGTATCCAGCAATGGTGAACTATACACTAAGTAGTGAGTATGAATATATTAAAAGCATTTTATGAATCGCCAGCCACAAGAATCTCAGAGATTTGCAAACATACCATAAAAACTGAAAATAGTTTTTTGTTTTTTTAACCCAGCTAAAGAGATTTTTAAAACAATCCAATTAAACACTATGGATGAGACCTTTTCACCCAGCTGGAAAATTTATCTATCCTTACTGATTGTACAGTTTTATAATAGTCAGCAATATCAGTGGGGAAACTGAAAGACACACGCTCTAACATTTGTAACAGATTAAACACAGTAAGCACTGCCGTCGCCTGCCACGTTATTTCATAATTAGGCTCAAGTCTGGTTCAAGGATTAAATGCAGGTTTTTCTGCTCTTTACCCACTCCTGCCACACTTCCAGGAGCTAAGCTATGGTCTTGCTCAGCACTGAATCCAAACTTGGGCTCTGCTTTGTCTCTCTCAAACAAACCACATGTTGTGACCAATATTTGTTCTTGATGGTAAAATAAACCCCAAGCCCAGGCTTGGATGCAACACTAAGCTGATTCAGGACTTTGCTCTGGCAGCAGAGGTGGTGCAAAATACAAACGTACAGTTCAAAGGCAAATAATTCAGTACTGAGTTCTACAACAAAACTTCTTACCCACTCTGAGATTTGCATGATGATCCGTTTTTAGTCTACTGATGCAAAGCTTTTGTTTATGAACTATTCCTGTCTATTCTCTCATCAGGCATTTGCACTTTCAATACAAAGTTATTCGTACATGTGCTTCCCCCACTCCAACTCAGCAACCTCTTCCCTCCCCCATGAGCAGCACTATATTTTATTAAGGTCATTTCAATGTAACTGTACTTTGGCTCTCTGTCATGCCATTCATTCTGTGGCATTTGGCTCTTGGGAGAATATTTATACAGGCCAATAGCAACACTCAGTCTGCAGTGTTGCTGTTCTGTTGCCGTTTTGACATTTCGCTTCAGTTCATTCCTCCCACCGTAAAAAGAATCTAAATCTAAATCATCATAGTGTTGGCTTCCTCAAAACAAAGTCAACCGAAGAAAATTAGAACAGTTAATTGTGAAAGATGGGGCCAGAGAGGGCAGCTCTCATTTTAATCAAGACGCTAAATGCAGTACACATTAGAATCAACTGGAGGTTTTGGGTGGTTTTTTTTTCAAATCAAAGAACAACACAGAAATATGGAAATGACACCAGAGCCAGAGAGAGGTAATTGATCTTAATAAACAAGGCTTATTGGCAGAAAATCAACAAAAATGTGTATTTAAACACAAAATTTGAATTTGCAACGATATAAATGTTATTAAGTACAATTTTTAGTCCACATTTATCATGTGATCTCAAGGTGTATTACAGCATGTATAAAACATTAAGAATTCTAGGCAATTTAAAGTAGATAAAAACAGTGTTGAAAAGTTCTATCACAAAACACCCAAAAAATGACGCAGCAGTTACCAGCCCATAAATGCATGGACAAACTGATAGTATTCACTTGGCACTGAAACAAAGTATCAGTGCTGGTCAGATTTACAGCAGGAGGGCATTCCAAAGTCAGGACGCCACCACAGAAAAGGACCCATGCTATGTCACCTGTGCTATGCCACAGGAATGGTTATTCCTGCGGGATAACCAGCCACATATAACCAACATGCTTAAGTCTAACTAATGCATTAATAATAATAATAATAATAAAGGTGTCATGGGCTTTGAAGACACTCGAACTCAGGATGCAAGGGAGAAAGGTGCTAGGAGGAAGGCACGCTTGGCAAATCCACATCATGATCAACTCCCACCCAGAAACCAATGTCCACACTGTGGTATGACGTGTGGATCCAGAATTGGCCTCCACAGTCACTTACGGACTCACTGTTAAAACGGTGTTTATGGAAGACAATCTTACTCAGCTACGAGTGATCGCCAAAGAAGAAGGAATAAATAAATAAATAAATAAATAAATAAATAAATAAATAAATAAAATTTATTTATACCCCGCCCTTCCCAGTTTAAAAACCGGGCTCAGGGTGGCTAACAGCAAATATAAAACATTGATTAAAATGCAACTTAAAAACAGCATAAAATACAACATATAATACAGCATCAATATTAATAAAATTCAAAAATTCAGGGGCCATGGGGTCAGTAGACATCAAATGATCACCAGGGCTAACTGGCCAAGTTGGTCCAATAGGGCTAGCAAGGAGACCAGAGAAGAATTTAAATGTGGGGTCCCAGAAAGGGTTTCTTCATAGAAGAGGAAAGGGGAAAAGGGAATAGAGGATCAGGCTAATTCAAATTGAAGGCCAGGTGGAATAGCTCTGAAGGAGTTAAAACCATCCAGTATGATGTCCTTCCAAGTTTAGCTATGTTACTTCCCCTTACCTGGGAGGAAATAGGTAATCAAGCCTTTGTTCCCTTCTCCAGTCTACCTGAGAAACTTGGCACATGAAGAGGTTTGAGCTGGTTGCTCCAGCTCAGCCGCATGGCTCTCACCAGCCACTCTTGAATTACCTAGGAACTTCTTAACTAAGCTAAGTTTTGCCATCCATGCAACTTTTCTGACTGATGTACAGAAAAGCAAGGGCAGCCCCATGTAAAGTGCATTAAAGGAATCCAAATGGGAAGTTAAGAGATTATGGGTCGCTGGGATTGGTTAACCTTGTCCAGGAACAGCCATGGTAGGCAAACCAAGCAGAGCTTGGCGAACGCACTTCATGCCTCTGAAGCTATACAGGCTTGGGTATTGCTTATATACAATATACGATATCTTTGTTGTCATTGTCCCATGCAGAACAATGAAATTGAAAAACTACATAAAACTACATAAAAACTACATAAAACTACATAAAACATTCAAAACCCCCTAAAAACTCTAAAACCCCATTTTAAATACACTATACTATAGAGAACCCTTATGCTGCGTTTAGAACCAGAATTGCATTCGCGTAGAAACTGTTTCTCAGGTGGCTAGTCCTGGCCTTTATAACCCTATACCTTCTTCCAGAAGGCAGAAGCTGAAAGAGATCATTTTCGGGGTGCGTACTCTCCTGTGCTATCTCTGCCGCTTTCTTATGGCACCTGGCAGCATAGATTTGATCTAAGGTGGGAAGAGTGCACCCAATTATTCTCTCTGCAGTCTTTACAACCCTGGTTAGCATTGTTTTTTTCCCTGACCGTGCAGCTCCCAAACCACACACACAGACCATAAGTTAATATGCTCTCCACAGTGCAATGGTAAAATGCCATCAACAGCTCTTTTGAGAGATTGTTTTTCCACAGGATTCTCAGAAAATATAACCTCTGCTGTGCTCTCTTCACCAGGGGGTTTGCTGGTGGTGTGGTTGTTGCTGTTAATTTTTGTATCTTTATTTTGTATCCTATTATTCACGCGGAACTTGTTTGATTTGATTGTGTACTTTTTGAAGTTTTATTTATTGTTTATGACGACTTAACTTATATATTTTTTTAATATGTTGTAAAATTCCTTGAGCATGGTTTTAACCATACAAATAAAATGATTGATTGGGCTTCTCATGACAAAGCTGGATCAAGGAATACCTGAGACTATGCACCTGAACTTTAAGGGAGAGTGTCACCCCATCCAGAACAAGGTGTTTAACCAATTCACTGACCCTAGAACTACCCACTCAGAAGTCCTTTGCCCAGTTAGGATTCAGTCTTAGTTTATGAACACCCAGTTGACCAATTCCTAACACAGGGAGTTCTCTCATAACTAATCTGTCTTTCAGCCAAATCCTATGCATGTTTCCTCAGAAACAAGTCCCACTGAGCTCAAATGCAACATACCTAAATATGTGTTAAGACTACAACCACACTGTCCTTTATGTTTTCTCCAATAGGGTTTACCAAATTATCTCAGTCATGAATTACTTAAGTTTGACCTACATTCCGTAAGAAGAGATTGCTCAAATGCAATCCTCTCA